>NW_016690352.1:714413-764389 GCF_001604755.1 Lepidothrix coronata | reverse complement strand
CGGTGATGGAGTCACCATCCCTGGAGGTATTTAAGGAAAGACTGGATGGGGGACTTAGTGCCATGGTCTAATTTACATGGTGGTGTTTGGTCGTAGGTTGGATTTGATGATCTCAGAGGTCTTTTCCAACCCAACTGATTCTGTGATTCCGTGATTTCTCGGCCCCAGCCCTCTCTGACTGCTGCTGCCCACCACCCTCTACAGACTGCAGCTGACCTGTGCGTCCCTTGCAGCACTTTTACAGGGCCTTGCACTTCCAGAGGCAGACATTTGGACAAGGTTTTTGTAGAAGCCCATGAGCTGGGCCTCCCAGCCTGCCTGGCCTGTGAGCACAAAGACCTGGGGCAGCGGGAAGCAGGTGCCTGAGCATGCATGTACATCTCGGTGAGCGGAGAGGGTGCAGGAAAGCTGGCATCTGTGCCAGCTCACCGGCTGATTGGAGTGCTGTGAGAGAAGGAAGGAGTGCAGCATGAGGAGCAGATGGTGTCTCTAAGTACTGTGGTACCCAGAAGTATCCAAGTGCCAGGAGGCCAGAAGGGCAGGGTGTTGGGGCGCAGCTGAGGACCCAGGCACTGGAGGAACCCAGTTCACTGATACACTTTCTCCTGTCTGCCTGAAGAGCTTTTTGAAGAACTTGGTGTAGTTCTTTAGAGAGTTTTGATGCAAATTGCACTGCCTTCTGTAAATGTTAAGTTTACTAATTGAAGAAACGATGTTTTTATTTTATTTTACCCCCTATAATTACTCAGCAGGACTATGGTGATGCTACATGCCTATGCCTGAAGCTTCTGCTTTGGCCTGTCAACAATACTGTAGCATCTTTCTATTCAGTCTACTTGTAGCTCATGACATTTGTCTTCTAGTTTCTATACTAAGTGTCTCCTCAGAGGAAGTTCTCAGTCTTCTAGCTAAAAGATGAGCCTGTACTGTCAGGTCACCATCATAGCCTGCATCTCCATTCTCTGCCATGAAAAACTTCATAAAACACACTTCCAAAAGGCAGAATTTTCTAAAGTTGCACAGTTTAATTCTGTGGATGGGCAGACAAGCTGAAATCACTGCGTACTTCACCACCTTCTGTTCCAAATTCAAAGAATTAAAAGTATGTTTACATGTTGATGAAAATAACCCAAAATAACTTCAAATTTCAGCAAATGATTTTGTAATTACCAAACCACAAAGATATTAAACTTCACATCCATCTCTACATCTTGGAGAAAGAAAGAAAGAAAAGTACCATAATGAATATTAGTCATAGTGCTAAAGGCACTACTGAGAGACTTAATGAAATTGCAATGTAAAATAATATGTGAAGTTCTCTAGATAACAAAGTATGTAATAGAGTTATGTAATTTAAGAACAAAGAGATTGTTAAGTCATGTCCTTGGTATCAGAGACAGATCTCAGTGGTGCATATATCGCTAGTGTTTTGACAACCATGAGGTCATAAGAACACACACTATTTAAAATCATTTGCACATTTAATTAGATACTTTAGAAGGGAGAGGCCAAGACCAGACAGGCCATAAATGTATAAAACTCATAAACACATATTATGTTCCATAATACTCTGTTCCTAAAATATAATCTAGATTCTTTCATTAATTGAAAATATGTAATTTTAAACTAGTCAGCAATACTGTGTATTATGTTTTACTACTCTGTCACAGTCTCAGATTAGATCCACAGAAATTTTAACATTACTGTAGATATATAAAGTTAAAACTAAAACTGATTACTAGAGAAGTTTAAAAATATTATTTTTAAAAGTGAGACCAGTGAAGGATCAATGTTGCCTTAGTACTCCAGCCACAGCCCAAACTTAATTAAGATCAGTATGAAATGCTTATTGAATATGGTTCTAGTTTACAAAAGGTGTTTATTTCCCCATAAAGGTGAAGCCGCTTTTTACCTACACAAGTCACGCATAAACTGCACACTTTTTTCACAGGTGTACAGAATGATTCTATAAACCACCTGAACAAAGTATGGCCATTTTGTACCAAGTTCAATACACTGTAAGTGCTGCCTGCACACAGAGCAGGGCATCGCCTCTCCTACAAAGACAGACTGAGAAAGCTGGGGCTGTTCAGCCTGGAGAAGAGAAGGTTGTGTGGAGACCTCATAGCTACTTTCCAGTGTCTGAAGGGGGCCTACAGGGAAGCCAGACAGGGGCTCTTTGTCAGGAACTGCAGTGACAGGACAAAGAGTAAGGGGTACAACTTTAAAGAGAGTAGGTTTAGATATTAAGAAGAAATTCTTTACTGTGAGGGTGGCGACACACTGGCACAGGTTGCGCAGGGAGGTTGTGAATGCCCCATCCTTGGCAGTGTTCAAGGCCAGGTTGGATAGGGCTCTGAGCAACCTGGTCTAGTGGGAGGTGCCCCTGGCCTTGGCAGGGGAGTTGAGAATAGATGGTCTTTAAAGCCCCTTCCAACCCCTTAATATCCTGTGATTCTGTGATTTGCGTACCCGAGCCTACGACAACGAGCTCCAAGAAAGCCCTGTCAACAAATCAAACTCAGGAAACTTCTTGCGCCAATGAAGCGTGCCTCGAGCCGGCCTTTCCCAATCCCTCCGCGGACGGTTATCCCTACGGCCACTCTCATTTCCCGCGCCATCGTGCGGGAACAGCGCGTGCTCCCCGCGGCGCAGCCAATGGGGGCGGAGCCGCTGGCCCGGCCTCGCTCTGGAGGCGGTCGGAGCCAATCAGGGCGGCGAGCGCTGTGCGGCGGAGGCTGCGCCTGGGCGGGTGCGCGGCGCCATGGCCGCCGGGTCCGCGCGGGCTCTCGCGCAGGCGTTGGGGACGCTCGGTGAGGGCAGGGGGGGACCCGGCGGGAGGGACTGGGGAGGTGAGGGGAAAGGGGGGCCGATGGGAAGACGGGGGAACTGAGGGGGGAACGGGGCTAAAGGGATAGGGGGCTGCGTGGAAGGGTGGGGCTGGGGGATTGGACTGAGGAGGAAGTGGGCTCAGAAGAGGGATGTGCTTCTTTTAGGTAAATTTAGGTTAAAAAATTAAATTAAGGTAAACGCATGCACGAGGGCCTAAGGATTTTTCAGACGAAGATTTTATATTTTTACTGTAACCCCTGAAATTTGCTCCTGATCGCTATTGCTTGTGTTTTTTTAGATGCTGGTGGTGCAGCAAATAAGATTAACTTAATACCTCAAGACTTCTTTGCAGAGCTGGTAAGTAGGGGGATAAGGATGTGGAAGGGCTTCTGGCACTCTGGTTCTAGGAAGCCTTTTTGTTTAAGCTTTCCTGGTTTTTGTCTGTTGCAAAGGGAATCTTGTGTGCGTGGTAGCTTCACTTACATGATTCATAAAATGCACCAGTCCTGCTAAGAGCAGTGGTATTGCCTGAAATTTACGTTTTTATCACAGATTTTTAAGAATCTATTTTTGCCTGTCATCTAGGTGGGGTACCAAGGTAGCTTTCCTAAAAAATATTTGGCTTGTTAAGTGTAGTGTACACTTGAACAGGATGACTGTTCAATTAATGTGAAAATGGTGTGTTAAGTAGGAATAGCCAGAGAGGTAGAAATTATAAATTCTTGATTGACTTTCTTTTCATGGAGTTGATGTAATTTTAAAATCAGTCACTTCAGTTACTTTATTCTTGATTCTTTAATAAAGCATCCTGCTGTTGTCCATTTTTGTACTAACCCGTTTTCTTTTTTGTTTTGTAATCTCCCAAGTATTTGAACTAGCTCTGTCTTGTGTACTAAAATACACATTAAGAATGTCTTCAATAATACTTTCTCCACAGTGTGAACAAATAATTCATCATCTGAACCATAAGATCCCAGGTGTAAATACAGCTGAATTGTGTCAGGTAAGTTGGGATACTCACACTTGTAAGTATTGTAGCTGTATATGCTGTTAAGGATAGACTCCACAAGTCCGTGTGGGGGTTCGTGTGTGTGTGTGTGTGTGTGTACAAAGAGGCTTTTATTAATGCATAATGTTTGTAATTGTTTGAACATTCTGTTTCTAGAGAATTCAGACATCAGGGATTGAGATTAACATTGGTGACCTGGCAAAAGTAGCTAACATTCTTTCATTTCTATTTAGGTAAGCACAAAATAATATACTTTTCACCATGTCTTCCCCCTCCCCCCTAACTTTATAATGGTATTAAAAAGTTACATCAAATGCAGATATAAAATGAACTGATTTGGGAAAAGGGCAAAAGTTCATAGGTATCAGTACACAAAAAAAACCTCCTGGGCTTAGTTTGTGTCCTTAAAATCATGTAGCTACTTAATACATAGTATAACTTTTTGTAATAAAAAGACAAAGAGAGGAAATTGTCCAAGATCCTGTCTGCAAGCTTTAGAACTAGTGGCAAAATAGAGGAAGTTAAGGTCACTTTTAAAGCTAAGTCAGCTGGACCTTTGCCTGGGAGGAGTGTGTTTTTAAAATTTCTTGTTTCTTGGAGATAAGAAACCAGCATTTGTACCTGTTTGAAGGACACACAGCTTATAATGTTGCACTCTGCCATGAGTAGAGTTTTTAGGGAGTATTTTGAGTTGTTGTTTTGCTCTAAGTTTTTCTGTATTCAGGCATAAAATTTTCAAGATCTTGCTTGTTCTTTTAATGTATAGTATCAAAACATTTTATGTAACATTAATACAACTGAAGAAAATAATGCCAGTAGAAATTTAAAATATGACTTCTCTAACAATAAAACAGAAGGCCTTAAATTATATTAGATTGTGCTACTTGGAGGACCAACTCACTTTGTCTTGTATTAGTGTCTCTTTTAAGAGGAGTGGACCTGCATGAACAAACATAGGCTAGGATTTATTTTTTTACCTGTTTCTCTAGAGGAAATCAAGTGGCAACTTTGTTCTAGACTTGCTGCCTTTTCAGTTGAGGGTTTATGGCATCATTTGACTCCTGTTGGTACCGATTATACCTAGAAGTCCTTACTTGCCATTTGGCGATACTTAAATTACATCTGCTGAATGTTTAATTAAATTGCCTTGTTTCTAAAGTAATGATATTGTTTAACTGCTCTACGCACACATCTCTCACTGAATTATGCCTTCTTTCAGTTGCTACAGCATTTGGAGGCTGTGATTATTTTTGTTTTAATGTTTTATGTTGTGCAAGCCCAGCAAAGCTGGGTCTCTGTATACTAAGACATATTAAAGTCATGTTTTTTGCATGTGAATACAAAAGGTGAGTAACATTCTGGGAAAAAAAAATCCCAGGCTGCCTGAGTATTTTGAAGTACACGTAAAGCAGAAACAAAAAAATTGCTATTGGGAGTGAAGTGAGAAATTTTATTAAATTTGTGGGGAATGAAATTGATGCAGTGTTCTCTGGATATACTTACAGCACAGCAGCCAGAAACAATCTCTCTACAGAAGAACTCGTCACCACCTTGGGCAGTGCAGTCAGCACACTGCCAAAACACGCACTTCAAGTTATCCGTCATGTATGGAATGAGCAGGGCAAATCCATTACTGCGTCAGAAGATGCAAGAAATGTGGCCACCGTGGGGCAGGTAACTAAGTGTGACCAAGTGCAGTTGAGCCAACTATGAACATTTCAGAAGCATCAGTGGGTCATGTTGTTGGCACGCAGTGGTATCTTGACTGCAAAAAGCTTTCCTACCTGTATGTGTATGTACGTGTTGCCAAATATCTATCCAGATAAAGCAGCATGTGCAGTAAAGGTTGTCTAGATGCTGAACAGTTTCATACCTTTTTAAAGATTAATGCTTTGTAGTACTATTAGCAAAGGTGGTAGTCAGTTTGGCAGACAATTGTATTGGCTGTTTATGTAAATCTGTTTTAAATGTAATTTAAATTCTTTAAAGTTGATAACCCCAGCACTTGATTGTTTGTTCTTTGTCTCCCTTAAGTTCAAACATTATTTTTAAAGATACTTTCTTGTCAATTTTCAGCATACTTTCTTTGCTTGAAAAAATAGCAGTGTATGTGCATTTTATGATCTTTTTTTTTATAACAACAGCTTAAAAGACTACAGAATTAGGAAAAAAAAGAAAATCTTTATCTGAGGCTTGCTAGTAAGCTTATAAAGGCTCTTCACAAAAGGCAAAAAATGTACTTGTGATTTATCTAAAATACAGTTATAAAATGCCATAATTTTTCTCTATTATTGCTGTTATAGATTATTTGGTTTAGACTTAGAAACTTTGTTTTTGATTTAGAAACTTATTAAAAAAAAAAGAAAACATGACAAACACATTCATGATATACAAGCCATGTGAACTTGTGTGTCTGAAACTCCTCTTAGTAGAATTTTAAATACAGTGTACTTGACTATTGCCTGTACTTGGATAAGGAAAACAGATTAAGGGAAATAACTTATTAAATTGCTTATTTTTTCACCATTAAAAGGATGGGCAGATGATTTTTTATTCACAGTAATATCCAAATGTGTATGTTTGCTTTCCATTTGGATAGGAGCTCTAGATATCCTGTATTGTCTGTGAAACATCCCTCCAGCTGAATAGCAGTGGTCGGGTAGATCTCTTTCTTTGACATTGTTTCCAATGGTTTTCATCTTTGCAGTTTGTAGATATGAAATGGAAACTGGGAGTCGCAATGAGCTCTGACACCTGCCGGTCTCTGAAGTACCCGTATGTTACAGTGACGCTGACGGTGGCAGACCCTTCAGGACAGATAACGGACAAGTCTTTTGAAATGACGATCCCACAGTTCAAGGTCTGTAGCGAGTGTTACTTGACTCAGTCTCCTAAAAACAGTGCTGTTGTTGTGAAGGAGCAGCTGTATACCTTAATCCATACTTTTGTGTTGCTTGTTTACCGATACAGTCATGCGAAGATGAAGCATTAAATAACTATTTAAAACACAGAAGCTAAATACTTACTTCACAGTATTTAGTTCTACATCGCTTATCTGAAAATGTTATTTTAGCAGTAATTAATCTGTTCTCGTAAAAATAAACTAACAACTGAAGACATAAAGTCTTTCAGATCACGTCAGCTATCATTCTGCCTTATGAAATTTATAGAATATTCTTAATCTGTGGAAATGTTCCCCAGCCTCAAAATCTAAAACTTGTCTTAAGCCTAACATTTGCTAATGATTAGGAATGGAGATCAGTCTTCTTTGTCACCACTGACTCTTAATTACTATGTCTTCATCCATGAATTTATGCAACTTTAATTTTGTATAAATGAGGCCCTTGTGTTGTCATTCCTGTTTAAAGGGATAATACATCACCTAGAATATCATATAAGCTTAAAATAAATAGACTGTTGGATTGGAAGAAATTTGAGAAGGATATTCTGAATCCTTCGGTGTTGTAAAATGTATTCATTCTGACTGAAGCCTATTTAACAATTTGCTATTCAGCTGCTATAGGAAATGGGTGCTACATTTGAGAAGTCTGGATTAATTCATCTGGGAGTAGAAACATTAGTGTGGAAAGGGGTGTTTTTATTTTATTTCTTCATGGTATGAGAGCTACTTTGTATTTTTCTTTCCTAGCATCTTTCCCTATTAATAGACAAGCCCATGCAAATGAGGCATCACCTTTGTAGAGTTAGTAGTTAATGTGCCCAAATGTCAACCAGCCAACAAAAAGAAAAGCAGAAACTTTCAGTTCAAGCTGCACATTGTAACTGGAGGAAAAAGGGAATGTGAGAAATATGGATAGTGTTTTTTGCCTAACATGCTAGTTTGAACTGTTCAAACTATTCTTCAAGCAACTGAAATTTATCTTAATTTTTGCTTTTTAGAACTTCTTCAGACAGTTCAAGGAAATGGCATCTGTTCTTGAAACAGTTTGAAGAGAACTTTATTTACAGTGACGTTTTGGACAAAGTTAGATCAAGGAAACTTTTCTTTCTGCACAGGGAATAAAGTGCCATTGTTCTGCAAGGTATGTATCCTTGTCTTTTTGACAGGAATTGCTCGGCATCATCCTTGCATTGCTGTGAAGATTTCTTCGCTTTGAAGCCAACTCTGCAGTGTTTGTGAACACATGTTCAGCTTTGTTCATCCTGGTAGACAAAAGATCAGGATGTATATGGAGAAGCATCCCTGTAGACTTCCGAGTACCCACACTGAACTGTAGTGCAGAAAGACACCTGAAAATGTTGACTGGAAAGATACAGAGAGAAATAAATCTCATGTTAACACTTTCGTCTGTAAAATTGGGATGCTCTTGGAGTCAAAAATGATATTACATATAAGGAGAATATGAAGGTACATGTAACAAGCATACAGTTATTCTTGAAGAATAGCATTGTCAAGTAGTTTGGTGCAGGTATTTGCAGACCTGGTTTCCAATCTTTTAATAACTGGAGAATGAACTTGTCTTAATGGCTTGTTTATTTCAAATACTTATTTCTCACCACCTAGGCTTCTAAAAACTGCGTTAATGCATTAAGTTATTCCAGAAACCCAAAATTTATCCTCTGAATTGAAGCCAGAGGCTAATTTTACATAAAGGTAGGAAGGCAAATTTAATTCAAAAGCATTTTAATATATTTTTGCTTTTTCATTTCATCCAGTACTAATTTGTTGCATTCTGCTTGATGTTTTGGTCAGCAGTCTGCTTTCTAATTAAATTAGGATATTCATGTAGTTGCTTCAGTCCAAGCTCTGAATTAGAAAAGTCAAGAGGAAACTTGAAAATTCAGGCTGGAGTGCTAGCCAAGCACATCAGAGAAAGGACCACACTAAAAGATTTCTGCTTGTTGCATTGTGTTAGGCATCCGCTGGACTCTGTTCTGCAGACTCGCTCTAAGAGAATGTCCTAACTAGCAAGATTTTGGACTTTGATGCTGAAGAATGGGGGCATTTCCAAAGGGGAGTGATAAATCCAGTGTGATTGCATGCTGTTTTTTAATTTTTTTTCATTGAGTTTTCCATAAAGCAAAAAACACACTGCATGTACTGTGGGATGTAGTAAAAGCAACACTATTGCATCTCAAGATGTGCTGGTGGTGTAGTAGAACAATTAAATCTGAAGAGAGATAAGTCATAAGCAGACTGAAGTTTATGCTTCAAATTCAGAATGGTAGAGACTCAGCACTAGTTTTGCTGGGACAGATCCTCAAGTGATTTCAGGCCCCCTTAAAAGTGAGAACATCTACCTTTCTAACTCACTTAATGGTTTTTTTCCCACTAACATTTTTTAAAAGCTGGCTGAAAGTCATTGATATTGGTTATGCCTGCCTTTTTGTGCTATAAAAATAAACAGCACATTGTGCTGCATGCAGCAATCCTTTCAGGAAAGAAAGGATTTTCACTCCCACGATTTGGGTACTATGCATGGTGCATAAAAACAGTACTTGGAGTTGCTTAGAAGCCCAAATAAGTGAACAGGCTTTAACAAAAGTTTTCAGCTATGGCCATTGATCTGGATGATACTTTCTTTGGGCTGCTTGAAGTCTGAGGTGTTTGCTTTGCGGCTGGGGAGAGCAGATTGGTCTTTTCTGGGACCCTCTGAATAGAATGTCACAAAATGGTCTTGAAACAAACTTACAGTTTGCTCTTCCCTTGTCTGTCTGCAAGGGCTCAAGGCTGAACATAGTGCAAACAAATCCTCTCTGTGTATGGAAGAGTGATGCGAGCAGCTGATTTTTTTGTGTTGTTTTTTTTTTTAATTTGCAAACGTTGGAGTGTAAGGCTGCTATTACTCGAAAACATTGGCTTTGGCCTAGTGAATTGTTTTACATTAGTGCAAGAGTTCCAAAAAAAGAATAAGGGTTTTTTTTTAGTAAAGCCGGAGCCTTACAAATACTTCCCATGTGTTCTAATGCACATAAATTCTTCATATAGCTGGAAATACTCGTGCCTTCATTGGAACTGGATGGAAAAGATTTTATTAATCATGTCTTAACGATTCAGTAGGTGCTGGAATGTAATGAGGGAACTTCCAGTTAGCGTTTTTGCTTGGTCCATCAGGAAGAGGAGAAAGTTGTCAGCCTTTCTAAAGTGTAACTTACATTTTGTCAAGTCAGATATTCTAGAAATATTGATGAATGTTTTTTAAAATGTCCCTGAACTCCATCCAGCATGTGGTAATTCTGGCTGGAAGATGCTTGGACATGTGTGCTATACCAGTTTACTGTCTGAGAATTTTCAGAGGAGTTATGATTTGAAGTTGGCTCTGTACTCAAACTTCTGACATATCCTGATCTACCAGTGGGAACTCCGATACTGAGTAGTGGAAGAATTAAGTACTTCATTAAAAGAAACCAAACTAAAAGAAACCTATCAGTTTGTAGGATAGCAATACTAACACATTCAGACAAGCTGACAAGCTGTTGAATTGTTTGTCTATTTTATGTGCAGAAACCAGATCTTTTAAAAGAGAATCAGGAGTCCTCATGTGTTCCTAATTCTAATTGTTGATTCATACAAAACTGTATAACATGAATATTTTTGTAAATCCACAAACAGTCATTAAACATGTAGGTAACAAAGATAAAGCTGGTCTGTATTTTGTTTTAAGCCTCCTGCACGGAAGTCTGTCCTGTAAATTACTAAAGTTCAGGATCAGACTATGACTAAACTTTCTTTCCTTTTTAAATTAGGATGGAGTTCAAACATACGCAGTCTTTCTCTGTGATGGGCTACCAAGGAGCTGATGGGTAACTGCAGGCTGCAAGGACTATTTGTATCAGTTACTTGGACCTAGACAAAATGTTGTATTGAATCAGGAAAAGACAGAGGACATACAAGATTAATGAAATTTTGCAGGAGGTTGCATTTAAATGATTTCCTTTTCTTAATTGTATTTAGGAGACACGTGAACATTTTATTTTTTTCAACATTTGCCTAGAACAGACCAAGAGGAAGGAAGGGGGATGGGGTCTTGCACAGTCAACAAACCCAGGGGAGAGAATAGTGAAGGAATGTCCTAGCAACAGCTGTTGTCTTCATCATATGACTTTTTCTTTTGCTTTAATTTCAAACACACCAGACCACTTGCAAAAAGCTATTTTGTAGAAAGTGCCACAGAAAGAGTACACAGATAGCTGTAGTATGTCTGTGCACTAGTGTTTTATATATTGAGCTTCCGTACACTTTGGCCTAGTCATGACCCAAGTAAAAGCATCGCTGTTCCTACTTCCACAAAACTGTACTGCCTTTCTTTAACCACGTTATAAAGGTATGTAACCTTGTTCACTGTGATCCCATCCCCTTTTATTTTTTTACATTTCTCCTTTCCAAGCCTATGCACTCTATCTGAAGATACATTACCTTGGATCAATTAAAAACAAAAGTAGATAGATGATAAGTTGGGGGAAGAACGTTTTTTTTTCTTGCTTGCCCTGTTCCTTGTCATATTTAAATGTTTTGTTACCCTCCTAACTGTAGGTATAATGAGAAGGTAATTTCCACTCCTTTGCAGAGGCATGCAGGGTGGTTCTGGCTAGTCCCTGCAGGTACTAAAGTAACACACCAAAGTGCCTGAGTCATTTGATCTACCTGCAGCAAAAAATGCCTCATCTCTGAAGAACCTTTACAATGGAGGCAGGGGGAGGGGGCATTTGAAACTGAGCACCCTCTATCCTTTCCGGAATTCTTTGGTTGATCATGTTAGGGCTCATTTCCCAGATAGATTTTTAGGACAGTTACATGCCTGTTGGTTGGGCTGCTAGCTTGCTGGGCATTCACTTCATTAGGAAGCTGGATTTGTGCAGGTCCATATCTGACCTGAGTGTCTTGACCTGAGCTTGCATGGTATGTTGTTACGGTCCTCCTGAGGCTCAGGCAGTTCATAACTGGACTTTCTTATCACTGAGAAATTTTGGCCAAACATTTGCTTTACTTTTGCTTTATCTGTACAGCACTGTCCATACCTACTCATCCAGGTCTACTTTTGGTTCTTTAGGGGAGGAGGGTCATGGTTTAATCCCAGGTCAAACACCACAAAGCTACTTGCTCACTCCCCTTCTGTGGGATGGGGGAGAGAGTCAGAAGAGTAAAAGTGAGAAAACTCATGGGTTGAGATAAAGACAGTTTAATAGGTAAGGCAAAAGCTGCACACACAAGCAAAGCAAAACAAGGAATTCATTCAGCACTTCCCATGGGCAGGCACATGTTCAGCCATCCCCAGAAAAGCCAGGCTCTGTTCCTGTGTAATGGTTACTTGGGAAGACAAACACCATTACTCCAAATATCCCCCCTTCCTTCTTCTTCTCCACCCTTTATATACTGAGCATGATGTCATGCAGTCTAGGATATCCCTTTGGTCAGTTGGCATCAGCTGTCCTGGCTGGGTCCCCTCCCAGTTTCTCATGCACCCCCAACCCACTTCTGGAGGGATGGTGTGAGAAGCAGAAAAGGCCTTGGCTGTGTTTAAGCACTGCTCAGCAACAACAAAAACATCTCTCATTATCAACACTGTATCCAGCACAAATCCAAAACAAAGCCCTGTACTATCTCTTGTAAAGAAAATTAATTCTACCCCAGCCAAAATCAGCACATGAGGAAGCACACAAGTTGGAGGGACGATGCTCAGTACTCCTCATACCTTTGAAAGACTTCCTGATTCTTGTTTCCAGGGCTTTTCTGAGGGAAGGGGGAGAAATGAGCTGTCACTTGAACTGAGTTACTGGGATATGTCTGTTAATTATGACTTTGTGTCATTGAGAAAGTAAGGAATATGAGATTGCTGATTGTCTCCATAAAGGCTAATTTTAGGGGTTCTGGGTTTCCTCTTCCCTATACTTCATTTGCATCCTGTGGCTAATTATGGTCTAGTTGCCCTAATTTGAGAACTGCTTCTGTTTGATATGTTTAAGTGCCATAGTTACAAATACTCTGTCAGTGTTTACATTGCAAATATTGTTATGTTTATATAAATTGGAAGTTTCAATGTCAGTTTTGTACATCACATACTGAGCTTAGGAACAGTAAGGAAAATTTATTATTTCATACGATAAATCTCTGTGCTAGGTAAGTAGTATTTCCAGGGGACTTGGTCATAGCATCGGTCACCAGGTGGCACTGCTACACACAGTCTTGCTACACAGCAATCCTTTGAGAGCATGTCTGGAAATGGGATAAGGACTTCAGGTTTTCTCCCCTGTGTTGCTTGGATCCGGAACTGTACACAGTCATGTCATCATAACTTCCATCCTACTTCTTACATTGTATGGAAACACTTTAATTTCTGTTTTAGTTATCAAAAAGATGAGCATAAAGATTTCCAGTGACACAAACAACATTCAGCATTTTAATGATAACAGAATACCTATCATTGTGTATTTGCACCCGCTTAAAACAGTAATTTAATTATACTAATGTTTCTGCATTATGACTTGTTCTTCTAAAAGTATCATGTTGCATTTGGAGCCCGTTTTCATTTTACTTTTTTCCCTGTTTATACATTTCTCAAAAAGATTTTTCTAGATCTGTGTCTTGTTTATAGAATTAGCATTTTCATTTCTCTATCCAAGGTTTTCATGCAGTTTGACCACTCTAAAATCCTTCTTCCCTATTTTTTTATGCAGCTTAGTTACCAGTGTCTTTATGCCGCATTTAGGAGTACACTTCTCTGCCACTGAAATTGGCCCAGGTGCTTAATTCCCCTGGGAATTACCTCTGAATCTGAAAAATCAGACGTTTTTGGTTATACTGAAGCTGCAAAGAATTTTTCTGTTCCCATGAATGTCATCACTGTGATGTCTTTGGCAGTTGAGAGCTTGGCCAAATTAAAGCAAGACAGGCTTCCTTCCTAGTGATGCTTTTGAACTGAGAAGTACCGGATATTGCAACCACATATGAGGCCTGAGAGTGGTGCTAAGGTTTACATTCATAATAAGCAGAGGAATGTAAGCACATGTCTCACACAAATCACCAGTGTGCTGTACGATGCTGCTTCTCGCAGTTGGGAATGTGGGAAGATGAGAGATGCTCTGCAGGCAACAGAATCAAGACAACAGATGTCAATTTACCTAGGAGAGAGTCAAGGACAATGAGAAAGAGGATTAAGGGGTTCCCATCTGTTCTTTTTTGTTTTTTTGGCAGCTACACTGGCACCATTCTTGGTATTGTGCTGGGCCTACAAGTGCAATCTACTACAGATCTGCTAACCTTTCTAGCTTGTGGTTCATCCTTTGTAATAATATATTTGTGGAATAATATTAGATGTTCCTTTTGGCTTTGGCAATGACAATTCTGTCTTAGTTTCCATTGCTGGAGAGTTGGAGTGGACCAGGATCCTTTCCAAATCCCAAAATGAGGTAGATGTAGTAGGCACTGCCAGGCAGAGTAGACAGCTCCAGCAGCCACAGCACGTACTCCATTCTTCCTCATTTTTTTCTCTGCTATGTTACTGTTACTGCAGTGGTTGGGGAATGGTAGAGAAGTAAATGGCTCCTTTATATAAAAGCAGAAATAATTGGGAATAGGGAAGATCTTGTTGCAGAAGTTGCTCTGTCTTCTGCAGTAAATAGCTTTGCAACTGATCTGAGCTGCTAACAGCTATCAAACTGTATTATCTCAACAACAGGGATTTTAGTAAGCTGATCTGATACACTTTTTCGAGGGGGGGAAGCCTTATTAAAGAAAAAAAAAAAGGACCAAAGAAACCCCATCAAATTTCAAATGTTCCCACCTGGAAAGATGCTATGATCACATGTAAGCACACAGGACTCAAGATTAAAACTTAGTTTTAAACAAAACAAATTGTGGTTCTTCACTGGATTCAAAGTCTGTTGTGCTGGAAAGTTTCATGGGATGACTGTTACATGAAAAAATGACTAAAATAAGAATCCCCAATCAAATTTCTCTTCTTTGAAGAGAAATATAATATTTCAATACATTGTCTCTCTTAATAGATGCTACATTAAATTGAATAAGAATATGCTGAACTCAGACATAAAATGTGTCCTTAAATTCTAGGGGTGCTTATGAAATTCTGCCTAGGGATTATTCTCTTATGAACTTTGCTCATTCCGGTTCCCCTAAATGTGTTTTGGAGGGGGTCTTATTGGCAGAACAAATTCTAATCTGTCATTACCATCAAAAAAGATTAGTGCCATTTGAGAAGAAAAAAACAAAACCAAACCACCCACCCCGTATCAGATTAATTTTTCATCCTTTTCATTGTGTACAAATTGCAGTGAGAGTCTCCTGCTATTGACATGTCTCTACAAGACCAATATGTCTTACTCAAACTTCTGGCATTGCATTTTAAACTATTGTAATCTATATACATCCTGCAAAATATACAACTTTCATCATTTCTAGTGAGAGGTTTTTTATGTACTTAAAAGAGGAAGCACCACGGTTTCTCCAGCACTCCAGAAGTTTCAAGCCTTGGTAACATGTTCAGTCTACTGAATTTATTTTCTAATACTTCAGTTGTATTTCCAAAACATATTTCATTACATTCTTCAAATAAGACTGGGTAATTTAAATTAATTAAATGCTTTTTAAAAGTAAAAATGCCTGTATCTTGGATCTTGCAAAAAGGTGATTTGAAAGTAAAATAAAATTTGACTAGTTAAAAAATACTGCAAATATGGAAATGGACCTTGAATTCCCAGACAGTTAAGTGAGATCATTCTTAGAAAAGCAATAGAATGACAAACAATCCCAGCTACATGGCATATTACTGAAATAATAGTTCAAGGTGATTGAAGTTATGCATAAACATGGGATTGTAAAGTCAAGCCTACAGCTCCTCTAATAACTTAATATTTTTTCTGCAATTAAAACTGTGGCTAGAAAGCTTAAGGGGATGGATAATTACTAGCAATTAACAGTCTGATTGTGTGAGATGCTGAGGTCTCTCTGCTGCTTAAGAAATTGCTTAGAGCTGTGGTTGCTTACCAGTTTGTAGGTCTAAATCCTTTAACACTTTAAGTTCCTTGAACACGATATCTGGAACTGAAGATCCAGATATCATATATGAAATGGCTGCTGTGGTGCCATGTACAGAAACAGCATACATTATCAAGGCATTGTCTTAAGAAACAAAACATGCTTTCTCTAATAAACGGAAAGAAAACACACTTATCCATTTTATTTGTAAAAATAATCTTTACATGCAATACTCCACTGACAAGCATATCAAATCCAAAATGTTCAGAAGCATTTACTCACATTTAGTTACCTGGATCTGTGTTTGGTCACTTCGATAATATACCCTAATTTAACAGATTTTGCATCTAATGTCTATTCAACAAAAAATAATGGCAGGTTATTAACAATTCAAAAAAGTCTGACTGGGTATGTGGTTGGTTTTCTTTGACCAACTGAGCATGCACTTGCAGCACATGCTGTGACAATTATTGCCCATAGTACTTTATGTACTTAAGATCTTCCAATATAGTGGTCCCTTTGAATTTTCCAGTTTGTTTCAAGAAGCTTGGCCAATGATAATGATAATAGTAAAAAAAGGAAGTTTCAAAAAATTGTTCCCTCTCACCAGAGGCTTTGTCTGTCGTGTCTCTGGCACAGATGCCGCATTTACACTTCTTTCCATTTGGGATGACCTGGAGAGAAACTGTTCTTTCACTAAGAACAGAGATGTATTTTCAAAGTTCTGTGGATAAGGGCTATGGAAAGTTGCTTTCTTCTTTGTCCCAAGGTTTCTCATTCCTATTTACTGAGCTATAAGGATTATATAATTTAGGTGAATTCCTAACTATATTGTGCAAAGAACTAGAGAAGGATGCTCTTGTTACCATTGTAGTTTTAAACACTAGAAATTACATGAGAGGCATGTCAGATGTCAGGGGCACAGGAATACTGTGCTCAATATGAGAGAAACTAGGAATTTTTAACTTAAAGGTGCGTGATATCTTACAAATGAAAAGAAACGAGAAAAGGGGACCAACTTCAAGAAGAAAAGTTATGTAACAAAAGGACTTTCCAATGAAACACTATTAATGAGATGGGGGGATAAAAAGTGCTAGGCAGATTAAAGGATAAATGAATAAATGGATAAAGTTAATGGACAGCTAAAAGAGATTACTATGAAGAATCAATTCAGAGATACATAAAAAGCTGAAGCGAGAAGAAAACATGAAAATTTGGATTAACATCTGAATTTTATTTTGAAGGTAGTTAAAATATTAGTGGTAGAGTTTATATAGATTAATTTCATCTTATAAGGGATTTGTATAAAGAATTCAATAATAAAAAGAAATGAGGTCAAAATAATCAGATCGCATACCATATTAAGGAAATCACCCAACTGAAGGAGAAACCAAACAGCTTTACATAACAGGCACAATGTTGACAATTGAAGACTTTCACATTAACTTTTCACATTTTAGAATTTCAGTTCTACCCGATAATTTGCAAAAATTGAAGTACAGCCTTAAAAGCTGAAAACGCAGCTCTGTAGCATCTTCAAGGCTTCTTGTTCTATTTGAATGATGTGAGAACATCAGTGGATCTGTGATTGCTTAAAAGAATTTCAGTCTCTTTTTGCTATTTTTTTAATGTATTCACACAGTTGTCTTCAAGTTTCCTGATTATTATTAATTATTTGTATTGCCGTAACACCTAAAAGCCTACGTGGCTGACTGCAAACTGCTTTTGGTAGGTTGTATACAAACATAAACCAAAAGGGATCTAATAGTCTTGGAGATGGTGTTGGTAAGCAGCTACAGCTATTCACTATGTTGCAGCCTCTCCCTTAGGCTGCTTCATTGGAGCCTGTTAATGATTATCCCATCTAAAACCATTGCAAAAGAACTTACCGGGGGTTTTGCCGCTGCTGTAGTGCGAGCCCAGCATTTAGTTCACTTCCCTGGTAGGTTAAATTGGTCTTTGCGCTCAAGTGACTGAATTTCAGCTTCATGCTCTAGATGAATCGTCTAACCAACCGTCCCCAAAAGGGGTGGGTAGTCTTGCTGCCCTCTTCACCCCTGAGCAGTCATTCCCACTTCCTTTGTGCCAACAGCGGTATCTCTATGAGTGCTGTCACTTAAATTAGAGGTGGCTCACAGAACTGAACTGGTAGAAAAGGAGCAGCTCACTGCAGGATTAAAGCAGAGCCAGCGCTGCTGCCAGAAACCAAA
The DNA here is from genome assembly GCF_001604755.1 of Lepidothrix coronata. Taxonomy (NCBI): domain Eukaryota; kingdom Metazoa; phylum Chordata; class Aves; order Passeriformes; family Pipridae; genus Lepidothrix; species Lepidothrix coronata. Next base: position 746,385 of record NW_016690352.1, on the reverse strand, counting down.
TGGCTCTTTCTCCTAGGTGCACTGTTAAGAAGATGGCAGTGGCTCCTGAATTGTCATCCCGCAATGGTGGACACAAAATCTCAAGTACCATTCTCAGCTAAAGGGTTAATGCTAACTGTGCAGAGTGAGGGACAAGAAATTTTTTAGTTACAAAAAATTTGTCCATTATTCTTCTAGTTACCCTCGTTGTAAAATCTACTGTACAACAATGCAGTTCAGATGTTAAAGTGTGCAAAAATAGCTTAGGGAAGCAATGCTAGTCTGGCTTTAACTTGTACCACTGTAGCACATATTGAAGTTGGTGTTCTGCCTACATAAGACTTTTTGCATTAGCGCTCCTGTCCCAAGGGACGTTGTAGGATGTCCCTTAAGGCTTGGAGGATGCCATGAGAGGATATGTATTTGAGGTATTGCCAAACCAGAATGTTAAAACTAAAAACTACAACTGATAAACCAAAATGGATAAATTAGATGGTTAAACTGGAAAAATATGAAGAGCAAAATAGTTTGCTCAGAAAATGAGCTGAGTGGTTTATACTGCTATGAAAATAACTCTAATGCGACAGTTTGTGTGTCAGTTCAGACTGCTGTGGGCTGTGACCTGAGTGCTAAGTGACCTCTCTCTGCCCTAATAATTATGCAGCCTCAAATTACACCGACCAGCTCTTCAGCTCAAGCTACAGACTTTTTATCTCTAGGCAGTTAAAACGGGACCCATAGTAACGTTTTACTGCGAGTCATCCCCGCTGTTGCTACAGATGTAAACAAGGAGACAGTCGCTACAACTGGCAATTACCAAAGGGATACGGATGATGTATGACTGGCAGAGCTTTGTCCAACTACTTTCTCAGGTAGAGGAGGCTAGTTACTAACATCTGCAGTAGGTGGCGGATTTGTCGTTGACAAGAGATGTTATCGCGATAGCGATGGCGAAACCCCCACAACTAAAACTCAAGCAGGAAAAACAAGCCTAGAAAAAAAAATAAAATCAGTCTTAAACGAAACTCTGACTCGGCAGTGGCTCGGCAGGAGACGCTGCTGTAGCACGGCCGCGACAAGGCCGGTTCTCCCCGCGCAGGGGAGAAACCAGAGAAGCGGCGGTGGGAGCGGAGCGCCTCGGGCGGTGGTGCCCCGGACCCCGCTCCCTGCGCGGGAGCCTTCTCCTCAGCGACCCTCCGGCTCGCCGGAATCAAAACTAACTCGGAAAAGCGCTTGGGAGCTTTTGCAAGCAGGAAGGGGGACTGCCCCGCCGGCCTCCCCACCTCCTTTCCTCCGCCGCTTGGCGACCTTCCTCCCCTTGCGGACCTCCTCCTCTTCCTCCGCCTCCCTGCGCGGCTGGTCACACTGCAAGCCTCAGGGAGAGCCCAGCACCACCCGGCAGAACGGGGAGCAGAAAACATCCCACCTTCTGTTTTGCTTTGGGGCCCGAGTTGGCGGGGCTGGCCCTCCCCTCGACCGGGGGTGGTCGGGGCGCGGAGCTCGCTCGGGGCGTAGCCCTTGCGCTCCTCCCCGGGGCGTTGAGGAGGAGGAGGAGGCGGAGGTTCTTCGGCCGTCCTTCCCCGCCCCGCGGGCTGACCCCGCGCGGGCAGGAGGAGGAGGCGGCGCGGCCGTGCCCGGCGGGATGCGCGCTTAGCGGCGGCCCCGGCCGAGCGCAGGCCCCGCCAGCTGCACCTGGTGCCGGGGGAAGCGGCCGCGGAGCGCCGCGTCCTCCGCCCAGGCACCCGCCATGGAGAAGCGAGGGGAGGGCGAGCCGCTCTCCCACCCCTTGGAGCCCGAGCCGCAGCCGGCGCCTCCGGGGGAGAAGCGCTTCAGGCTGTGGTACGTGGGCTCGTCATGCCTGGACAGGCGGACCACGCTGCCCATGCTGCCCTGGCTGGTGGCCGAGATCCGCCGGCGCGGGCAGCGGCAGGAGCCCGGCGGCGCCCCGGGCAGCGCGGTGCCGGCCCGCGAGGTGCTGCTGCTACTGGGCTCGCCCACGCTGCGCTGCGTGCCCGCCGGCCCCGCCAGCCCCGGCCCCGTCGCCGGCCCCGGCCGCCCCGCCAGCCCCGCGCCCGCCGTCTTCATCTTCGAGCACAAGGCGCAGCACATCGCCCGCTTCATCCACAACAGCCACGACCTCACCTACTTCGCCTACCTGATCAAGGCGCAGCCCGACAACCCCGACTCCCCCATGGCCTGCCACGTCTTCCGGGCCACTGACCCCAACCAGGCGAGTGGCGGCGGGCGTAGGGGAAGGGGGCACTGCCTGGGATCCCCCCTCTTGGCTTCTCTTCCCCTCGCCGGGCGGGACCTCGGTCGCTGCACTCCGCAGCCGCGGAGCGTGTCGGTGTGCTGGGGCGGGGCAGGGTGGCGCTTGCGGGGCGCTGCGGGACCGTAACGCCCCGCACACCCACCCGCGGCGTGGGGAGAGCGGCCGTGCCCGCTGGGCTCGTCCCGCGGCTGCCTCTGCAGCTCAGGCGGCTGCAGCGCCCTCGGGAAAAAGGGGTGTGCGTGGGGCGGGCGCACAGTCCCGCGTGGCCGCGGGGTGCTGTGCCACTTCTGCCCCGAGCGCATGGAGCACCCCCTGCTAGGCCGAGGATACCCACTCTGCGAAACGCGGTGCAGCGGAAGATGGAGCCCCTTTCGTTCTCCTCCGTTCCCCCTCCATGGGGAGGCGTCGCATCTCAATGGCAAAAGCACAATTTGCTCTGGGAGCAAAACGCAGAATTTGTGTTAAATCGTCCCTGTAGTGGCGTAAGCGTCGGACAGGAATTGAGTATTGAAGATGGTGCTTTTCTGCAGACCCTGGTGGTGTAGAAACCATCGTTCGTGACGAGTGGGTTCTGTTGTCCCGGGTCACACTAAGGACACCTGCCTGTGCTCAGGCACAGGCAGTAATGCTACAAACAACTCTTGGTTTGGGTGGGGACATTGTTGATAACGTGCCAACTGGAAAAAAGTCCTAACAGTAAGACTGTATTTTCCTGACTATCTGACAGGCATTGGCTCGCAAGTCAAATGTGCAGCAGACTTCTTTCTGCTCCCTGTTTAGGGTATGTGAGCAATGGCGGTTTGACAATTGATTTTGCAAAATGGCAGCAAGAGAAAGGTCTTTCGATAACAGTTCTTTGGTTAAGTTAGGACACCTCCCCAGTTTTCACAAACTGGAGGAAAGACACATGCAATTAGAAGTGCTGGGATTTACTGAAACCACTTAGCTGACTTACTAGATCTACTGAACAGTTGCTCAGATTTCTTTTGTTTGTTTTTTTAAGTGAAGAGGGTAGAAAGCATTAAGAAAACTACAGAAGAGTTGTCGGTATATTAATTTTTATTTGAGCCCTGCGTACTTCCAGAGAGTATAACGTGGGAGGGATTTCGGTTGCATGCATAGCTGTGGCCTAAGCCATCATTAATGATAGGACAGGCGGTATCCCAAGTGGAGGTAATTACGCTTAACTTGCTGGCAACTGCTACAGCTGTAGTGCTCTGCCAGGAGAGAGCACGCAGAAGAAGCGTGAAGTGGAGGGGATCATATCTGGCAAGAGAGGAGCCAAAATGTCTTTTTAGGAGATTGACCATATGGACTGAGATTCCTGCTGTTAGCAGAAGATGCTGAATCAAATTTATTTTTGGGGTAGGTCTGTGCTGGTACCATGAGATTGTTTTACGAAGTTTAGTGGATCCCTAGTACTCTAGCGAACATGCAAATTAGTACGTATGTGTATATTTGGGAGGCTGTTTCTGACTAAAGCTTTTATCCATATATCTTCTTTCCTCATGGAGGAAAATGTCATGTGCATTGAGTTAAATCAAACACATTCTGTATCATTTGATTCCAACTGATATGTAGGTAAAGTCTTCTACTGAAGGAAGTTATTAGTGTGAACAAGTTCCCCTTCCTGTCTTGTTCTGACAATATAGTCTGTTTTACCTAGTCTAAGATTTTTTTTTTAACCTTGTTATCATTTAAAAAGAACATGTCCATCACATGACTGTTACTCAGCACATGATTTCAAACTACAGTGAGGGTAGTAAATGCACAGCCAGTGATGGGATTCACAAATGTCTGACTAACAGGCAAGTTTTTTTAAGATATCAAAAAGAAACGAATTTTTTTCCCCTCCTGAGTTTTGTTACCAGTCATTGAGACTTGGTTGGCTAAGCCTGTCCAGGTCTCTAGCTAGTGTTCTGTACTTAAGCTTAGTCCTGAGTGGATGAAGTCAGGCTGCAGGTTACTAGCTCCGAAAATCTTCTTCTGAAAGTCTTGCTTCTTATAAAACTGACACTGTTCTTGCATGCTTTCAAGATCTTTAAGTATGCACTACTGTTTCATAGTGGTTGTATGAGCCCTGTGTTGTCTACTAGATTAGAAAGTATTTTTCGCAGGTGGTATTTTAAGACAACCTCATTTGCCATCTTAGGCAGTAGAGACTTTCAGGCAATGTAAGTTGGCACTGCTACTGAGAGAAGTGATCCTGTCCCCTTGAAGCCTCAACCCCTTGTTCCTTCCTCTCGGCTTTGTCCTCATGGCAGCACAACTGTTTGTGCAGCTGCACAGCAAACAGGATCAGGGAATTGACTGGTGTTAAACTTGCTTTTCCCTCACCTTTTCTGGATTATTTCCAAACTGCTTTCCTCATTTGCTTTACTATGCAACCTTAATACCATTTACGTCAAGACAAGTGGGTTGGAGGCACATGTTATCAGTGAGTAGCCAAGAAGGGGAAGGGTCAGACAGCCTTTCCAGAAGTGCTAGAGAAGTTTCTTTTTAGAGAAGTTGTGAATACTCCATCCCTGGAATTGTTCAAGGTGAGGTTGAATGGGGCTTTGAGCAACCTGGTCTAATGGAAGGTGTCCCTGCCTGTGGCAGGGCAGGTGGAATTAGCTGGTCTTCAAGGTCCCTTGCAAGCCAAACCATTCTATGATTCTGGAAAGTTATACTGACTTAAAATTAGCCAGAGATGACTGCAAAGCCATGGTGTTTACCCATTTTGGCAGTATTAAGTTTAGCAGCACACTAAGTCACTCTGCAGTGAAGGAAGAGTGCAGGAGATGTTACATGGTCTTTGAGTTAGAAGACAGCCATAATTTTTAATGGCGGGTGTAAATTATGAAAGTGAGAGGTTAATGATTGACTTCCAAGAGATTAGTGCTACCATGATAATTCTGAAAACACAATGTAGGTGAGAACGAAAGTTTTGGCTTCAAGCCTGTTTTCTTTGTCCACCAGCTGTACTGCACAGTGTTTAGGATGCGTGTGCATTCACTATGACCACAAAAAGGGTTATTATTCTTTAGAAAAAAGCAATACTTCTTGCCATTCCCTGCAGATTTCTTTACCAGATGACCAATAAAAAGCCAATGCAATATGTGCTCTGATGACATCAGGTGGGAAGATAACATCTTTTAATGTTATTTGCTGTGATTGAAGAAAAATGAGAGAGTGAGGTAGTATGAAACACATTCTAATTTTATTTGAAAGCCTACAAATTTTAGGCAGAGCTGAAAAGTATGTGGGTCGACTCCGGTTCTGGAGTAGTACTTTGGCAGTGTTTCAAACCCAAAGCTCAGCTTGGCAGCATGGGAGTGGATGCTAAGATGCTTTTACTGGGGGGTGGGTGTGTGGGTGTGTGTGTGTGTGTCTTGCTGTTTAATAACAAGGGGAGACATCTGAAGCCATCTGACTGGTGGAGATGGGAAAAGAAATTTTTCCCTTCTTTTTTTTTCTGCTGAATTATTAGTGTTTGCTGCTTCTTGTAACTTTTCAAAGCAGTAGCCAGCTGAAGTGGGTAAGGGTAGTTGTCTGTTTAGTACTGCCTAGTAGCTTCTGAATAGCAGCCAGAGATCTGTTAGTTTTGTATTGATGTCATTTGAGAATTATTTAGGGTGCACAGAGTCTGTCTGTAGACATCAGATGACAGTATTGTCACATTTTATATTTTGACAGATTTTCTTTACAATCCTGGGAACAGATTTACTTTTTTTTTTTTTTTGTAACGAAAAGTTAGAGTTTATAAATATGGCAAGCATACCTTTCTTGCAGCCACCAAGAAAGCCTGTTTGTTTAGTGTTTTCAAGCTCAACTTCAACACATTTTTATCGTGGAATACTGATTTTATGTTGTAAACCGGATTTTAATTGTGTGGAACAAATCAATGCAGTTTGACAATTGCCTTGATTCCCTGTTTCTGGAGGAAAGGCTTATGGTATCTCTTTCTGGATTTTTTTTTTAATTATTATGCTCATCTAGGTTGTGTGTTTTCTTGAAACGTTAATAAGCCTGTTTGGAGAGAATTTTTTTTTAACCTGAACTGGCATCCTAAATCAAGTTATACTGTAATTGATTCTTATTAGTGAAGATAGTTGTTTCCTCCAGTTAAGTAAGAACTTACTGGTTGTATTTTGTTTTTCTTTTAGAAAACCTATGAGCAGTGATCAAAGTATGTTGTTACAGGGTTTCAAAACTAATCCAAGCTAGCCTTGAAAGAAAAATGTTCAGGTGCGCAGACCTCAGTAAGGTCTATGGGTGTAATCTATAGCTGTGTCTTTGTGCTACACCCATGTGTTAGGGGTCTAGGCTTTCTCAAGGTGAAGCAGAAATAATGAAACCTTTTGCTAACAATATAAAGCTGTGATAAGAACTGGAGAGATACAAGGACAGAGACAAGAGCCTGCTTGTCAAACACACTTGTTTATTCCAGGAGTGTGTCTCCTGCTTGTTTGAAAATGTGTTTCAGTAAAGCAAGGCCATAAGACAGTTTGTTCTGAAAAACGAGGCATCAGTACAAAGTCTAGTAAAAGGAGGCTTTTATGCTGTAATAATACCATGTTACATAAAGTTTCTTATTGAAGAAATGTTTGAAGAAGGAAGTTTGCCAAGTTTATGTTCGTATTTATGTTGTCCTTTGATTTTTATGTGGCATAGGAGCACGAGCTGCATGACAATTAAGTCTTGATTATAGGAAGTGCATATGTACAGCATTGTTGCCATTCATATGAAAGTGTTGCACTGGTTGAGTTCTCTGACAAGATGTGCTTTGAATAGGTATAACAGACATGACAAAAAAGATGAGCTCTAGGTTTTGAGGGATTCTGCAGGAAACGGGAGAGATGACGTTTGATTGCTAGACAGATGAGCACAAGCACAGTTTGATCGCAGAGGAAAGAAGCAACACAGTTTTCCATGAGCAAGATAGGTTGTCCCAGTTTTATCAAGAAAACAAGGCTTGGAGAGATAAAAAAAAATGTTCTGTAAGTTCTTGTGGGTCAGGATTTCATTCATGGGGTGAGAAACTGAAAAGCAATGACTCAGAACAAAGCATGGATGCTAAAGGCTTGCAATGAATGCAGAATTGTTTGTTGAGCAGCCTTATTATCTCCAGCTTACATGGGCTATACAGCCTCTGATGAAGTCTTGCACTCCTTTTTTTGGGAACTGAAAATCAAGAGCTGCAGGTTTCATTTTTGTTTTCCTTAATGATAGATTTGGCACTTTTTTCCTTTTTTCTTTCTTTTTTTTTTTTTTTTTTTTTTTGCATATGAGAGCACTTTTCATTTTAGGCTTGGGAAGCTCTCTTTAAATTCCAGTTTTGAACATCTTGTCTATATTAATTTTCTCCCATGTTCCAAACAGAAGAAATAATAAAAACAGTGACATTGTTAGTTGTTTCTAAATGGTGAAACAGCCTTTTTATTCCTGATTAATGTTTAGGAGAGGAAAGGGAATGGTTTTAAATACTCTTAGCTGTTATGTTTGTAGAAATAACTGATTAATTTTTCCCTTTGCATTTCATGAAAACCACCCCATTATTTGAGGAGTAGAAGCAATGTCTCAGAGGACTGTGTTTTCAGAAAGGCAAAATGAAACCTAGAACAGTAAATATACGTAATGATGTAAGCTCACTGAGAGTGTCTGTAGGTAAGCAGTGTACCAGATAATAAGTCTGTCTTAGTTAAAGAAAGGAGCTGGTATGCATCTGAGAATACCAAATCAAGGCTTCTTCTGATTATCTGTTTCTACATTTCTTTTTTTCCTGTCTTTCAAATGTAGAGGCAGTTCCTTGTAAAAATAATTAAATAGAAAACTGAGTTCAAAAAGGTTTGGCTAGCTTATATATGTCTTGGCAACAGGGAGAGTCTGATTTTTAGGGATGATAAAAAACTCGGACCAAAGTGCTTGAAGGTAGTTATTTATAAAAGTGAATGCTATAAAAGATTCAATTTCTAAGCAGCCATCACAAAATAGTGGTGTTTGTGACTCACTCCTCTCAATCTCTGCTGTTTGCTAGAGTCTGGTACAGCATTTGATGTGCACCCTTCCTTGCATCTCTTCCATCCATCTTCCCAATTTGCCGAGAACTCTGCGAATGTGATGAGTTTCTCTGAGGTAAAGTGGTGAATACCGTGATAAATTCTGGGGACAGATCTTGGAGATTGCTGTCTAGTCTGTAGGTCATGCAGACTTTCATCAGCTTTGGCATGGTCCCCTCATGGTACCAGCTGTCCTCTGTTTTCTTTGTGGTTTCAGATAGTATTTCAAGTACAGAGACAAGAATAAAAAAGTTTATTTCCAATGTGGCTTTTGTCATTTGCCCCATATGTGAACTGTGGCATCTTCTACCTTTATGTTCTGTGCTGTTGTGAGGTACCTTCAGAGACCACAAGGAGATGACTGGGTAAAAAGACCTACTTATATAGGTCATTAAATAACATGTTGTTTCAGGGCTGCTGGAAAGCAAACTTAAACCAACAAAGTGAAGTGACTTAATTTATAAACTTTCCTGTTCTGTATAGACTGTAATATATTATCTATCACCTTATGTTCTGACACAAATAGGTACATCAAGACCGTATGCAGTTACATGGGTTCCAAAATAAAGTAGAGCATTGCTAATGGAAGATAGCGTATGATCATTTTACACACAACCATATTGCCCCTGAAGAGGTCAAACTGTAAGAAGACAGTACTGACTGTCACAGGGCAGGATGAAAATGTGGAAGTGATGACCCCCCAGGATGCGCAAACTTCCTATTTTGTGGTTTGTTTTGGGTACCACAGAACATGCATCAGTGTCGGATATGCATGTTTTCATCCATGAACATGTTGGGGTTTTTTTATTCCTATTCAGGCGTATTAATCAGGTGACAACTGGTATGTCAGTGAGGTGGGCAAATAAACTTTCTTGATGATCTTGTAGATCTGAAAGTACTCTGGTAGTTCCGTGTTCAGAGGTAAACCTGTTTGTGCTGTACGGGATTAGTTCTGGTAGTATATTTAAGACTGCAGAGAAAAGGACATGAGAACCCCACCAGTCAAACAAAACTAGGTGCATTCGACTCAAAGCGCTCATAGTAGCCCATATTAGAGTCTGAAGTTTTAGATATTTATAAAAGTTAACTATATATCTTGAAAAATTCAGCTAGTCTTCATTCTGAACAGTCATGCTCTACCAGCACAAAACCTACCATCATCTGAAGCTTTCTCCCTTCCTTGCCTCTGCCTCTGTAGCAGCCACCCTGCTTGAAATGAACAGCACTGTGCCATGCTGTCTGAGGCAAAGCCTGCTTAAAGCCATCCCTCTTAAGTGAAATGGGCTGCTTAGCCCCTCCTGCCCCCTCTTCCTGCTGCAGGGAATTAGGATTTAGAGTGAGAAGTTAATTAGTTGGTCCTCTTTTGAAGAGGATGGTGCTGCCAGGATTTCCGCTGCTCCTCTACCAGAATCTCTCGGGGAAAAAAAAAAAGGAAAACCATGGCAGCAGCTAGAGCTCTAGGTATAATTTTACCTTTCCAAGCTGAAATTTTGTGTCTTGGCTACAGCTGCAGCGCTTAAACATGGCTTTTCTGTCCTTCTGCGTGGTTTTAGTTATTTAAGTCACTTAAACAAAAACCTGCAACGTGTACTCGAAAGGCTGTTGTAACATGAAGGCTGTTCAGTTTTGTTAGATGGCATATAGTAAATCCACGTATTAAATTTTATTTTTCTGTTCAGAGCCTAAAAAAGACATAATGAACTAATAAGTTACCTAGATGCATTATAACTCCTTTCAGTTTGGATCATTTGTAAGAGAGGCAAAATATTTCAGTCAAACCAGTGCAAAAAAGAAAAAATTACTTTTAATGGGCTCCTAATGCTAATCAAACTTTTCTTGTTCTGCATCTCTGGAACAACTGCAGAAGGGTAGGATTCTACAGTATTGGACATGTGGCACTTTTCTGAAGGATTAAATTCATTTGCAATGCAAATGTGAGAGAGAGCCTTGTTCAAAGCCAGTGTGAAAGATTTGTAGAAGCTGTTGGGTAAGATAAAACCAATACCGTAGAAGTGTGGCTTTTTTCCAGTTCTACTATCCCTAGCTCTGTGGTTTTCCCCATCCCATTACAACTGACTTTAAAGTATATTTCAGTCATGAAGTTCATTTTTGTATGTTGATAAACCTTAACAAGCAGCTTGCTCTGTTAAAATGACTAGGGTTATGTTTTACTTCATTACTCTTCTTGGCAGGAACATGTAGATCTGCACAGTGCTGTTTAGAGATCCTTGATGCATGGAAAAACATATTATGGGAAGTCAGAATATTATCCTCCAGGGCATAGTAAAGACAGCTTTCCAGAGTGTTCTCAATTTTGTTTTTCTTAGCAAGATTAATATTTATTTATTTATTAGAATGCTGATGTTAAATATATTCTGTGTACTGTGTGACGCAGATATGGGTTTCCTGTTATGTTAATTAAAAAAAAAAAAAAGACTAAAACCAGCAATGTCCCAGAAACTTTGGGAATAGTCAGTGGTCTGTGGGTTCTTGAGTATTTTTGAAATAGAGTAAATGTTCAGTAACAGAGCAATAAAAGACTAGGATGTGCAATGCTAACTTGCTGAAGTATATTTTTATGTGCCTTCTCATAGTTTGTTTCCTGCTTTGGCTTGATTATTCCTAACAACTTCATCTCAAGTTACCGTAGGATTTCTAAATAAAAATAGAGTAGGGTAGTATATGTTTCACAGTGCTGTATTTGCCAGCCAGGAACCAGTTGCTTTCTTTAGGACTGCTTGGCTAGAAGGGCAGAAACAAAGCATCACACCTCCTCCAGCTAAACCCTGTGCTGAAAGCTGATGTATGACCTTCAGGTGCCATACATATGCAAAGGTCTGCAATTCCTGCCTGCCTCAGCTCTGCCATAGCGTGCAAAATTATAGCTTTGGTAGTCTGATGTGAAAAAATTCATTCCTGCTTGTGTGCAAATTAGGAGGGATCGTGTGTATGACCTCCTTGGCAGTGAAAATAAATAGTAGACTGCCCTCAGTGCCAAGGTACTTCTGTGGCAATCTGAGCAGTTGGGATACAACTTGCCAAACAGGCTACTGTAACTATATTTTGCAAAAACAACAAAACAAGAACATAATTTAAGATGCTGAAATGCTGCTCTGATGTGCAAATCACATAACAACTTTAGGAGAGCTTTTTATGGAAAATACTGCTCTTCCTGTAACATTTGGTTTAGGCAGCACGCAAGACTTTTTTTTTATGTAGAAAGGTTTCAAATAAGTATCCCTTTTGTAGAAAATACTTCTGGTCTGGCTTTATGGTCATACTCAATAAGAGTCCCTTAATTTTCTGTGCAGCAGGACTGCAAGCTTAAGCAGTACAAAAAGAAATTTGTGAAGAGGATACACTTTTTTTGTAAATCAACGACATTATAAATAGAGGCAAGATGTTGGCTCTTCTTCAGCAGCACTTTTTTGGGTGAACCTTGCCAAAAGAGAAAATCAAGTGAGCCTTTCAGTAGGAGCAACATATCGTACTTTTATCTAAATTATTCATGAAGGAACACACCCAGATTATCCATGGCATATGTGTACATATATTCAGATTTAGCCTTGAGGAAATTTGCTGACCTAAACGTGGGAGCAGAGTTGGGAGCAAGGCAACATGATTAAAGGCAGCTCAGAAGGAGTGGGTTTACATCTTGGCACTGTGCCTTGGATTCCCTGTCTGCTTCATGCTAGGGAGAACTAAAAATAATATCTGCAGTTTAGTGGAATGGTGTGAAGTTTATAAAATGAATAAATTTCCTCCATAGCGATCTTCTGTCTGCAAAAATCACCACAGAGAAAAGTGATATTGAAAAAAAATTATATGGAGCTATCGATCCATCTGTATGAATGCTGTGAGTGTTTTGGGGGAATTTCTTTCTCTTTGTGCAGTAAGCATGTTGTCTTTAAAATATACAGTATCACAGTTGGGAGTAAGAAATGTGGAGATTGGCCCAGACTGCTAAATTGATGATCGCTGTGATTCTTTATGTAACCAAGTATTTTTTTTCTGTATGATCACCCACTGTTCTGCACTTCCCCCGTTTTACTTAATGTCACAGTCTTACTAGTTGTTGTTATATGGGAGTTTAAAAGGGAACTTTCTGAGTATAGTGAAAATTACAAGTTAAAATTCATTTTCAACAATACCATCAGTAGTAAGCTGAACAAAAGCTTGGGTGTGGTGCCATTTTGTTTCTTATCCGAGTCTAAATTTTTCAGATTTGACAACCTATTTGATATACCTCTGCTCTGAGTTCTCACAAGACCACCATAAAAAGGTCAGATTTTGAGGAGGCAATTAATACTTGGATTTCTGCAGCACAATAAGGTGGATGCTTCAGGATTTTAAAATTCTTACTGTAGCTCTGTGGAGAGCTCTAGATACTCTGTGGAGTCCCCCAGGTTGCTGCTGACCTTGTAGAAACACAGTGCCCAACTCTGCTTGCCTATACAGCTGTATACATAACAGCTAACACCCCATGAGCGTTTTACTAGTGTGTTTTTATTTTAACTGCTATATATTCTAGCCTCTTTCTTAGCAATTTGAAGCATGGTTGCATCTTTATTATGGTTTTGAATGGGTTTACTGATTTCAAGTGGTAATAGGTAGGGTGTAAATTTTAAATTTAGGATCATCTGAGGTTATTTATAGACAGCTTAAGCTCTATTTTTGTGTTATATCATATGGAATGAAGAATATAAAGTATTTAAGTCTGTTACCTGTGTAAAATACAGAAAATACTCCCTTTCAACCCTGTATTGGGCTAGTGTGTTAGGAATAAAGAGTAGCTTAATGGTGTCCTGTTACAGAGGTCAATTAATTCACTTGAGCATACTGCTGCCACGTGGGCTCCCCAGCCATATTACAAGGAACAGTGTACATGTATTGTAATGGATCACTGCTCCTGGAAGAACTGTTGTTATGCACCCATAAGAGCCCTGCGTGAAACTGTGCAGGATGTGCTTCATGCTTTCACTCTGGATTTAATTGCTTTGGGTTGGTTTCAGAGCACTATTCAGTGAACAGCTTAAGACTCTGTCTAGAGAGCCTTGCTCTGAAATGAGATCCAAGGCACACAAGTCATTCTGCCTGAATTGCAGTGTTTTCCTATAGGATCACCAGCTGCTAGAAGATTGTACTGCTTTACTTCTCTGTTACAGCTTTAAGTGTCATCCTGCCATCAAAAATAGCCGTCTCTTGCTATTACTATGTCATAAAAGTAATACTGCTGAAGTTTTTTGTTTCTGCCTGTACTGTTCCTGTTAAAATGTCAAAATATCTTTCAGCACAGTTGAATAAGCAGGTGAATAAGGATGTGATAGGTTTCTGATTCAGATTCAGTGCGGGGTGCTATTGTCATTTGGAACCTTGTAGAAACCTAAGAAAACAGCAAAAAAAATTTGCGTAACTTTGTTGTATGCACCAGGTGTGTTCGCCACAGGAGCACGTTTCTTGAAGGAATATTCTCTCTAGTGGATGCCTTTGAATGGTTGCAATGTAATCAGGGTTGAGAACTGCGTGAAGAAGATAATAGGGAATCTGGTACAGAAATCAGAGCTGTACGCAGAACAGTAAAGAAAACACATCCCTATAAGATCCCTTTACTGCTTGACAACAGATGCATTAGTTATCAAATTTGTGGGCTTTTACAGTCTTTTTACTGTCTGTGTATAGAAGGCTACTGCTTATTGTTTTCTCGTGTCATGCCTCTTGCTCTTCTGTTTTTCTCAGCTCCTTGAAATTGTCCCAGTCAGGATTACAATCTTTGCATTTTGCAAGAGTTATTGGTACTGCATGCAGTACTGTTAACCATGAAGAGTCATGATTCTGACCACAGCGAAAAAAGATAATAATCCCTTTACTCCTACTGCTTCCCACAAGCCAACTGGCCCCAAAATAAAACTTTAAAGAATAAAAAACAGTCATTCATTCTTGTGAGCGCTTGCTGTCAGGAGCTGAGCTTTTCAGATATAGCTGTCAGGATTATGAAAAATTTAACTTTATTCCTGTTCATATTGCTAGTTCCAAGTTTCACATTCTAGAAATATGAAGACTAGCTCCTCTTCTCCTTTTTTTATCACTTGCCATTAACCTTTTTCTTTTTTTTTTCTTTTAAAGATATGATCTGATAACAGCTGTTTATTTAACAGAAACTTGAACAGAAAATTTTATGTAAAAATAAGCATGCATTTTAATAACGCTATTCTAATGTTTTTTACTTGCTCAAAGTTACTTTGCGTTTAAAGTTTAGTTTCACCTTCACACACTTCTTTTTAAAACACATGACCTGGCACAAGTTTATTTTTAAGTCATACTGCCAATGGCCGATGAGAAGTGAAAGTGGGTTTCCTTGGTGACCAAGGCAGTTGTATTGTGTTTCAGAAGGAAGGTATGAATAACAAAAACCCCCAAAACAAACAAAAAACCCCAACTTCTACTATACAGGGAAAGAATGCTGTGCTATATGGTAAAAAGTTGTAATATTACCAATGTGTCTCCTGGAGCGATATGAACAGCTGAGTTATTTGTAGCTGGTAGTGAAACAAATTACTGCTGAAGGATGCTTGTTATTGCGTGGCTGCTGCTACAGCTGGTAGATTGCCTGGTTAAGAGCAAAGTAAACTTGAACCCGGCAAGAACTGCTGTGAAAAGTACACTCCAGATAAGCATACTTTAATCTCTGGAACATTTAATTGGTTCAACAGCATTTTTGAGTGCTTCAGGTTTTCAAATGTGCAAACATATTCATAACATTGACATAATTACCAATTTTTAATTCATTGTTCTCTGTGAATCCACTAGTAATAGTAGCAGAGGACATGTTCTTTTTTACTATTAATACAGTTAGGGTTCATATATCAAATTATAAAGTTAATATTTGTCCTTGAAAGTCTCCTGACTTGCTTCTTAATGTAGTATCAGGCTGCTATTGTATGTCACCATGCTCGTCTTGTATCTATCTAGTGAGGTTTGAGTGTGTTTATTATGAGCTTTAAAGTATGGTTTCCTGCAACTAAGTAAAATTAGTCCTTTCAAAAATGTATTCACTTTGTGGATGTTGAGCATCATCTCATCTCATCTGTTTTGATAGATGAGTTGTTGATAAATATTTTTCGAAGCATGTTTAATTCCTTATGGTAGTCATTTTGATAACTATCAGTCAACTATTTTCATATGTAAGACACTGTCTGAAAATTAATTATAAGACAAAGAGGGCTTCTACCTTCCTTAATAATGCCTTTGCCTCCCAGCTCCCAAATGCTTTCCTCCAAACAAACAGACTCAAAACTGAGAATCAAGAATAACTCCAAGCTCCCCTCCCGGTGCACTGTGGCAAAGGGTGAGCAGGTAGAGTTTTTAACAATCCTTCTGTTCTCTCACTGGTGTTAAAGAAGCTGGCAAATTCATGGGACTTGAAGCTGTATATGACAAAATTTCAGAGTGGCATTTCAGAGATAACAGCAACGTATGTTAAAGCTAGAAGGAAAAGCAAGAGCAATTCTGCCTGCTCCATGAGGGAATTGTAATGCTTCCATTGGAGTGCTTGCAGTCTGCTGGAGGAATGATTAGTGGTAGCTCGGAGGAAAGGGAAGCTTCTAGTGTCCTTTGCGAAAATCTGACGAATATATTCCTTCTGTTTCTTGAATCGTGTTATTTCTAACACCAAACAGAGTTAGTTGGCAATTTTCCTACAGATGTAGCACTGCAAGTTTACAATATAAATAACTATCTAAATACCTTCCTGGACATCATACCTCCCATTATCTATATTAGCGCTTGCCTGCATACTTTGAATTTGATAACATGAAGGAAAAAACCATACATATTACATCTAGGCACTCACAGATTCAAGTCCCATGAAGAGCCCAGCATGTCTTTTGACCAGGGAGCTCAGAGTGCCCTGATAGTTCTTCATGACCCATTTCATTCAGTCGCTTCTTTCTGTCAACCTGGATGGTCTCAGCCTGTAGCAGCGGCATAGATGACAGTATATATCAGTGGATACCTCTTGCTCCAGCCCACAGAATATAAACTAACAGATGGTGTCAGCTAAAGAAAAAGAAGATATTAACTGCATCAAAAATTGTATATTTTAAAGGATGCAGTTGAATGAAAGTATGGAAATTCCATTCATAAAGATATTATTTCTATCTGCCAGAGAAATAGTTTGGAAATAGATTTATCTAATTAGACAAGATGTAATCTTTTAGAGATGAGTAAATTAAAAAAAAGTACTGATGGAAGTGGGTTGACTTTATGTACGGAATGCTTATTAGGACTATAAACAAAATCAGATATTTTCAAGAATAGATTGAGTCACTGGCAATGTTTTTAATAGTCCAGATTAACAAAAATGCCTGTTTTGAGTCTTTGGGGAGCTCTAATACTTGTATATTTCTCCAGCTTTTCAGTGAGGAATGATAGTGTCTCAGTAAAATTTCCCTGCAGCTTCTACCATAATTATATTTTCTCAAGCATAAGTGACTTTCACTTTGCTATTTCATATTCTGAATATCTAATGTTTTTACGTTGCATCTTTCACTGTGTACCCCAAGAATTCCCACACACAATGGTACAAAGCAGAAACATCCATGCCTCACAAAACATTATACATGGAAACATTTAGACCTTGTAAAGTAATTTGGATGTTATCAAGCATAACTGAGTTTTTTGTAGCTGGTTCTGCAGTTTCACATAAAGGAACCTGCAAATATAGTACTGATGGCTGCTTTCAACAACATGAGCCCTGTTTCAACAAATGTTGACCTCCTGTCTGTGGGACTCATCTTTAAATGTCCAGCTCTCTCTCTATTAGGTAGGTAAGCTCCTTTCCTTTAAGCCTTTCTTTCTGGATCCCCTGCTAAAAACATGCATCAGGGATCACATCTACAATTTCTAATAAAGTACCTTACTTCAGGTTGTTTCCCAGCTTGTAAACAACCTCTGTCTATGACCTTGCAGTCATGCTGCTGACTTGTGAGTGGCAGTTCTTGATTGAACACAACCACCAAGTGTTAGAGCTGGGCTGTCACAAAAGTGCCAGTTATTGCACAGAACTATATTATTCTGCTAATATCTACATGCTTAAAAACTTAAAAGTCATGATTCTTTCCAAGCTTATTTCTAAAGGCACAGACTTTTCAGGTGTTCTTGGACAAGTCTGGCTGACTTCAGGGAGCTGGCTTGCATGTATGAACTTTCCAGAAATTGGCTGCAAGCCCAAAATTTGACTAGGAGGGTGAATCTCAAGAGCACCATAGTTAGATCTTGTTTAAAGACGTAAGCTTTTCATGAATCTTGATTTTTACAAAGGGCTTTACAAATGTTCTTTCACTTATTCATTAGCTGGTTTGAAATGTGTTTTAATAGAAAATAATGTAGGATGTTACCAATCCTTTTCCAGCAGGCACATTTCACTTTACTAGGAAGTATCAACTTCAAATAATTGCAAAATATTCTAAAAATAAACTGTTACTTGTTTTGCCACAAACTCAGGAACTGAACAACGTACTACTAGATCTTTCTTCGAAATACTTTTTTCAGTAGATTGCAGTTTTATGTGACCTTCTAATAACTTTTGGGTTTGTTGGAAAAAGCAGTTTTATTATAAGTATGCCATAGACATTGAGAGTGAGGGCATTTCCCTTTCACAAAGTCCCTTTTTGTGATTGCAGGAGCCCTTGAAGATGGCAGAAGGTACAAAAATGTCTGTAGAAAACAACCTGGTGACTGTTTCTTGTATCTTTATTATTTTTATCAAATATTTTGTAATAATATTAATAATATTTACAAATATTTTTATTATACATTGTTGTCCTTATTAACTGCTTCAAAGGGTTTTCTGAGGTACTTGTTACTATTGGACCAGAATGTTTTACAAAAACAGTATTAAATTTATTTTCACATGTATGAGAGAAGGGAAGATATGTCTTATTTTGTAAAAAAAAAGTCTGAGGAAGGTTTTTCTGACTGGTTACAAATAGAAAGTATCTCTTGAGTGCACAGTTCAGAGTGTTTAGGAAATACCTTGTCAAAATACTTGATATATTCAGACTTCATACCAGCTTCTGGTCCAGCTGTAGTTTCCCAGCCTTCCAGCTCATCAGGCTCCAGGACCCTATAAATGAGTCACTTGGACACGGAGAAGCACACAAAGCATTGGACACTTCGGTGAAGTTTAACCACTTTGTCTAGCACCACAGGAGATCGCAGTGGTAGAAGAAGGATGATGACCTTCTTTGCTGTCATTTATCTTCTCTAACTCCCAAGTCATCCTCATCTTCTTATTTCTGTTTCTCGGGCCGTGTATGATGTTCTTATAACTGGAGAAGCGGTCTGCCTTTTGCTGCAGTTCTAGTTCATGGTCAGATGATGTCCTTTTGTCCTGCAAGTGACCCAAGGGTCTTGTGGAGAAAAAAAAACATCAATCCTTAGCCACAAAAATTGACAATATCCTCACTATATCCCCTGCAAAACTCATCCTCCCAGTCCTAAAACAAAAAAAAATTTAAAATATGTTGTTAATTTTTCCCAGACATTTACTAAAAACATTTCAGATGCTGGAGTGAGATTGTAGTGGGTACTAGATTCTGCATTCTGCTTTTAGCTCATCTTTGTCTAATCCAATTCCTTTGCCATTGCAACTCCTTCCCAGTTTGCGGACTGCTGCCACTGTGCTCATTTGCATTCAGTGTGACTCTGACTTTTGGGTCTTTTTCTGATCTCTGTTTCTTTTGTCAGTCTTTTTGTATTGGCAGTCCCTAGTCTGATATACAGGTCCTCATCAATCTCTCTTAACTTGCTTTTACCTCATTCCCTCTGTCATGTGTTTGGTTGCAGCCCTTGTTAGTCTTTCAGTTTCCTCTGCAGTTTTCTTTCTTCTCTCAATCATTTCTGGTCCCTGTCTTTCCTTCCTTCCTTTTTCTCCCTAGCTTGTTTTTTTGAACTCAGTCTTTCCTTCCCACTCCTGAATTTGTGGACTGGAACACATTGCAAATGCGCTGTATTTTCAGGCAGAAATTGCTGAAGATTGGATGAAAGTATTTTCAGGGTCTGGTTGGCATCCAGGGAACCTGACCACTTCCATTTATTACAGAACACCTGTTTGCCAACATTTTGCAGAGATTTACCATTTGGGTAGATTTTGGTGGAGACAAGAATTGCAAATTATACACAGAGACCAAACTGAAGAATTTGCCCAGATACCTTGAAAGAGTTACTAGCAGTGATGTTATTTTTTGACAGAAGCCAAAATCCAAGGAAAGGTGTATTTCTTTTTTAGCAGTGGCTGGAGTATTTTGAAACTGTCAGTCCAGAAAGCTTGGCAAAGTTGTGATCTAAAAACAGATCTTTGTCACATGAACTGATGGCTCATTTGAGCAGCCTTTCATTGTAGGAGATGTATGTAATAAAGCTATTGGTTGGGAAGAAACCAGCATCCAAAGTAATACTCTTCCATAGAATTCACCTTATTTTACATTGTTGAGAGTGTCATCAAGTTTTTTCATTTGGACTTTCTGTGTTAGATTTAGTTCAGATTTAACATAGTGTTTACATTTTGTGCTTGAGGTTATAATAGAAGAGACAACATTTTGAAAGGGATTAGGAAAAAGTAATGCCCTACTGGGCATTAGGCATTTGAACTTTAGGCAAAGATTTCAGTCTCTAACACCAAACTTGTGCTAATACTTATTAGTAAAGGGACCCATCTTTCCCTAACTGGTGCTTACAAGTCTATATTATAGAATGATAAATCAGTATTTGAAATTCTGATCAGTAAAATTAGTTGAAAGGTTGACTGTTTGATGTAAGAGCATCCATCCCACATATCATCAGCTCATTCGAAAATAAAAATGCTAAATGTGAGGTGGATCTCCAGGAAGAGTTTAAGAGATGAGAAGATGAGTAACTTGTCTTTTTGGCATGTCATTGGAGACCACGTTTCTAAAGCTAATTCTCTGAGAGAGATGTAGAACAGCAGTTTACCCTAATCCAAACAAAGATGAAGTGTATTTTCTCAGACATGGGAAAGAGACATGTGCTCACACTTTACTGATTGTTGTTAGATATCATAGAATCATAGAGAGGTTTGAATTGGAAGGGACCTTAAAGATTATCTAGTTCCAGCCCCCCTCCCATGGGTAGGGACACCTTCCTCTAAATGAGGCTCAGAGTGTCATCCAACCTGGCCTTGAACAAATGCTTCCAGGGATGGAGCATCCACAACTTCTCTGGACAACCAAGGCCAGCGTCTCGCCACCCTCATAAGTGAAGGTTTTCGTCCTAATATCTAAGCTAAGCCTCTCCTCTTTCAGTTTAAAGCCATTCTTCCTATCACTACATACTCCTGTAAAAAGTTCCTCTCCAGCTTTCTTATAGGCACCCTTTAGGTACTGGGGGGCTGCTGGCATAGTTACTTCCCTGTGTGTGAAAACAAGAAAGGTGGGAAAGCCTCCCCCCCTTGCTATTTTTTTTTCACTTAAAAGACAATTTTTTAGTTTGGAAATCCACAAATGCCTTTTGTATTTTGAAAACACAAAACATACAAATTATTCTGAAAGGCAATGTAGAGAGGGCATTTTCCTATAAACTCAGCTGGTCACGGGACCTTCATGACCTAAGAGCCACAAATTTGGTGGGCAGCTGGTTTTGTTACAGGAGTGTTAATGCCTGACTTCTCAGACAGTTTTCTGCAAGCAGCACAGTTCTACTGCTGTTGAAATTCACCGGTTCAGAAGTGTTGCTTCCATTCATGTATTCAGCAAAAGCGTTGTGTTTTCTGTTGTATTTTAAGCACTGGAGCACTGTAGTCTCCCTCCAGATGGACTGACAGACCAGCAAGAGGAACTAGAGAAGAACCCTACCTAGGCTTTGGGGGTTGGAGGGGCCGTAGAGATTTCTTTTTAAAAGCATTTTCATGAAGGATGGAAGATATTGGTGCAGTTAGCTGACCCTTTGCCCACAGTCTCCTATTCTTATTTCTGAACAAACACTTGGGGACAGAGCATCTTCCTGGCACAGCAGCATTAGGGTTATGAAGAAGTGAACCTCAGCAGAACTGTTGGTCCTCCCTTGTACCTTAAGAGCAGACAGTAAAGACAGAATAGTTGGACTGTATATTGTATGCAGTCTGGATAGCTGGTGAAACCCCTGTGTGTGAGCTCCAATGCTAAGCCTGCTTCTGCAAGAAGAAAGGCCTAAAGAAATGCTTCTCAGGTCAGAGTAAAACTAGGAGGTAGTTGCATAGCTTAGCCATAGGCATCTGGAGCCAGGAGTGCGATAGATGTTCTCCTGATGTTATAGAAAAGGTAGACAAAAATCTAATCTATTTCCATAATACTTCAAAACAGCAAAACTGGTAAATTAGAGATGTTAAGAAATGAATTCCCCGTGCGGTTCAATAAAAGTAATTTCATTTTAAGGAGAACGGCCTTCCAATAGCATTAGAAGTAATTTCACAGCTTAAATGAATTCAGTCACGCCTCTGTAGTAAAGAATGCACTACTCTTTTCATTACTATCTGTGAAAAATGCTCTTGGCTGCATTTGAATTCGAGACACAATGATTCGACTGGTATATGCATAGTTGAAAGTGACTTATTTTTGAGAAGGTATTTCATGATAAATACATCTGTTTATCAAATAGAGTTTCAGAAGGGAAATGATTACTCATTTACTGAAGTCAAAGGAGAGGTTCTTATAGCCTAAATTTTAGTAATTGCTCTAAATATACAGTAACTACTTTTTAGAATGATAACATGTATTAAGGGCAGATATGACTGTCTTTGAGAGAAAAAGTCTGTCACCTCTTGAAAGATCTCCGTTGAGATCTTGAAAGATACCGTTTGAGACACACATGGAATATTTTGAAACAATTTTTTGTCATTTCTTCAGATTTCGTCAGGTTTTCAGTGATTAACACCTAGATTACCTGTAAGGACGAGTAATCTGTCCACACACACTTCAGTTTCCTTTTTGAAGTTTCCAGCTCTATTTATTGGTAGTGGCTGCTTGGTCTCTTTTCATCATAGAGTAGAGAAACTGCAGCAGTTTTTAATCACTTTCAGGTATTCCTGAAGTCCAAACAATCAGCTTGGAGAGGCTGAATTTGAAACAGAAGCAAATTTGATGCCCTGTATCCATTCAGTATTACAAACTTGTTTAATAAGTTTAAAATAAACAGATTTTACTTGCAAGTATGAGCTAAGATATGAAGACCTAAATTCTTTGCCAGCTATGGGCTGAAGCAAATGGGCCTAACAGGGACAGAGTCTGTTAAAATCCATAACACTTTAAGAGACAGTATTTTAGACCATATACTTTATTTTAGAGAATTAGGCTTCACAGAAACAGCCGATTTTACTTTATTTCAGTTGTTAACATACTGTTTTTATCAAGTGGAGTTTATCATGTGCCTTTACAGGTCCAGCTAAATTGCACTTCAAAAGAATTTAAAAAAAACCCTAACTAGATGCAAACATTAAAAATTCAGAAATAAGCTGAAATACAACTGTCTTACAGAGAGAACATCGTAGAGTGTGGCTTCTTTTTGACATAATGCTGCAAAGAGTGGGCATTGTATAAAGAAACCCAAAACACCACAACAAAATACAGACTAGATGGAGGATAGTCCTTCAGTCTTCCTAAGTTTTGAAGAAGATTGAAATTGTGCTGTGGAGCATGTCCCTTTATGTCAAAATGGCATGACAGATTAAATCTTGCATCCAGCCAGCATCCAAAGCACCATATCCTCACACTTTCAGTAAGAATCTTGCCATTGACTGGGAACAAAAATTGTCATGACTCTCATTTTTAGATCTATATATATTTATATACACACATGCC
This sequence comes from Lepidothrix coronata, assembly GCF_001604755.1. NCBI lineage: Eukaryota > Metazoa > Chordata > Aves > Passeriformes > Pipridae > Lepidothrix > Lepidothrix coronata. The sequence goes on along the minus strand of NW_016690352.1, from coordinate 723,244 downwards.
CCAATGGTGATATATAAAGAGACATCTAATCCATTAAGACTCTTCCACAATTTTTTTTTTAAGGCCATTAATGATCTGATGAGGTTTAGAAACCTTTGGAACAAACTGTATAATGAGAGCAGTTGAGCCTTCAACAGTTATCTACTAGCATATCATTTGAATTAGGATTGCAGCAGTAAGGAAATTTCCATGTGAGATTGCCTCATGTACCCATCAAAATACCAATCTCTTTTAGTTGTTCAGTGCAAGCTTTATATAGCTTTAATGCAGGTTGAGCAAAATTGCTCTGTTTTGCACAAGTAAGCTGCACAAGTTGCACTGTTATAGTTTTCAGATCAAAGGGAGGTGACAGATTTGTCTTTACAAGCAGAAATCTGTAGGGATTGTTTCTTAATGTCAGAAAATAAGCTATGTCCTTAGTTGGTACTTGTAGTACAGGAGAAGCCAGGAATGTTTTTCAGCTCATGATTCTGCTTTGCTCTGTCCATGGCGTATGGTCCAGGTTCACACCACCTCCTACATATTTTTTTTTTTTCATTAGACATAGAGCCTCCAGAGCCAGAAGAGAGCTGTGCTGCACCTCAGAAGACTCCTTAGTCTGAAGAGCAACTCTGCCTCATTGTTCAGAGGGCATCGTGGAATGGCCCCACCTTGCAGTGTGAACATTGCCATATCAGAGCCATTTGGCATGAGTTACAGAAGGGGGTCAGAATCTGCCTCTGGAAACCAGGCATACCAAAATAAATCCTTTTTCCTCAGAAATTGGAACTGCTTTCTTATCAGATTTTTTTTCTTCTACTTTCTGCCTTTTTGAAAGCAGATGTTTGGCAGCTGACTGCTCCCTGATTCCCAATGTGGAAAGATTCAAGCTACATCCTAGGTCTGTTGATTGGCTGGAACTGAGGCCAGTCCCCAAAGCACTGGTCCTGTCCTCTGAGCAGTGAGTCAGAACATGAGAATTCCTGATTTACATTTCCTTAATCCATCACTCAGATGTTAAAATTGTTTAAAAAAAAAAAGTTACATACATTCTCACTTTACAGTGGTTCAAGGTCAACTATGTAGAACCTTCTGGTTTAGGGTTCCTAATCTGAACACAGTCCTTCAAACCTTTATTGGAAACACTGAAATACTTCCATGGAACATAACCTCCAGGCACCATGGGCAAATATTGTTATGCAAGAGCCATTTTTAATGTATCAAAGATTAGCATCTATGTAGAAAGTTAATCAGGAATAAACATCCTGTACTGATAAGGTAAAAATCACTCTCCATTTGATAATCACTCCTATTTTTAAAAGTTCCCAAATTAGGTCTAAAGCTTGGTTTTTTATAGCCAGACATTGGTCCATGGAGTAGTCAGTGAGGAATATAATTTTTTAAAGAAATGCATTGTTTACAGTGACTGACCTTTTTTCCTTCAAATTTTCATCTTCATTATTAAATAAAAACGGTAAATCTGTTCCTTTACCACTGTTGTACATTTAAGTACAGGTAAATTTGGGCCACTGAAAGTATGGATTAATCTCAGAAATGCGAAGTTGATCAAACTTACAGATACTTATTAAAGAAAGCATAAATGTGCCTCAGATCTGTGTGTAAAAAAAACACTGTTACTGATGCATTTAGTTTTGAAGTCAATGCTTTTAAAGTAGGATCTGTGCGCTCCTGGGTATTTTTTAGTGCATTTAACAGCTTAAAATATTTTACATTAAACATATATTTAAAGTTAAAGCATGGGTTTGAATAGTAAGTTTCAGTACAGACACAGGTAATTCACTGTGATAGTACCTGTAACTGTAGTATTAAAGTTCTGGAATAAGAAAACCAACATAAAATTACTTATCCAGAATAGCTTGTTCCACCAGCAACATGTCAAAAAAAGATCATGTTTGCTGTGTGGACTGTGAACATTTGAAGGACATTTTTTCAATAATTAAAAAAATATTAAATGCGGAAAATTTGGACTACAAAAAAAATGTGGTATATTCCTAAGGGTGAATTGAGACATGCAATTCTTGGGTAGAAAAGAACCTAAAATCTAGGGAAGCACTGACAGTAATAGATATTCTTTGACATCTAGCACATGTATAGGCTGAGAAACAAAGTCATTAGTTTTGGAATGTTAATTTGCATTTTGTGGTTCTCGTGAATTTGGCTTCCCAATCTAAATTTGACATAAAATACCATAAAAGCACATGAACCAATAAGGAAATGATGAGCAGTAGAAGTGCATTCTGAACGGTTTTCTCTAAACACAACTTGAAAGCACAACCGTAAGATTTCCAAATACTTTTCGGTAATTTTGCAAGTAGTAAAGCTCAGAGACTTCACATGGTATGTAACTGAAAGAAAAAGATCCTATATAATTGGGGAAAGCATGGTGCAGGACTGCTGGATTCTGCTGAACCTCTTCTTGGCTGTGTCTGTCATCTGACGGTCCAGAAGTCATGGTTATGCTTATTTCTGGAGTTTACTCAAGATCTCAGCGTCTTTGCTTTGTGACTAGCTGTTACAAGTTCTCTTGTAGTCAAAATAAGCTCCTAACTCTCAGAAATGGAATAGGAGATTGTAATTTGTACTCAAGAGATTTCTTGGAAGAGATTAAATGTAATCGTGCTCCTTAGCGTACATTTGAGAGGCTTTAGCATTGGCCCAGAATGGGAGGACTCGCATTCTCTCATGTGCAGCCTCCCTTAAATGCCAGAAAGTTTTTATTGCTTCTGTGATTTTTTTATCCTCCTGGACACACAACTCCAGGCCCTCCAAGGGTTTTCAGAAATCAAATCTGCTATAATAGAGATGTTAATTTCACCAGCAAAACATTTGCATCTCAGCAAAAGCCGTAGCTAGCTGTTTTGGGTATATTTCTTGGACTGTTTGTCTCAGCTGCTTAACTTTCATTTCACTTGTTCAAAGGATGTCACAAAAGTTACAAAACTGGTTGATATCACATCAGCTAGGTAAATTGGAAGGTGGCTTGAAATTTTTGAACGCAAAATGCTGTAAAATACAGATAGACAGTGAAGATATTTCTGCTGCAGTCATTCAGATGAAGTTATTTATACTTCATCCGCTTTATATTTAATTATGTTGCAATTTAAGTTCCAGTTGGAAGATGACATGATGCTTTTAACCAATGACATTGTGGTGTTCTTTCATGGAGAAATTAGTGTATTGGATAAAATATGCCAGGCAGGATTAATTTTGACAGTAAGCTTTGAAGTGATGTGGTTGGAAAAAAAATTTATCAGATGTGGATATTTGCTTAAAAATCTGGATTTGCAGATTATTACATGTAGTATGAATTGCAAATTAAGGGTACTTGAAAGCTTCTTCACCTTCTGTGCCTGCAACTGTGTTCTTAGAATTCATGATTTGAAAAGGGTTTTTTTTGTCCTAGATTAGAAAGTGCTAAAAGAGTACCTCTCACTTTTGCTAGCTAGTTTTTCCGTAATGCAGTTCAGTAGCCATAACTGAGTAACAGCAAGCTACAAAAGCATGGGTTTTTCTAGTTGCCATTAAAAGAAAAGGCAAAAAACCATTTCTTTGAAAAAAGAAGAAAATTGTGAATTTTTAGGATTTCTATTACAATGCTTTTATTTTGAATATGTCTGTTATAATGTTTTTATTTTAAAATAAACCTGAATGTTTCTTAGGGGGAGACTGAACTGTACGAAGGAAGCACGTCCTGCAGAAGAGCTGAGCAAGCAGCACCAGGAACTGCTAGAACCAACTTGGGAACAGCTAAAGAAGGGAAAACAGTTCACGTTTGAATATCTAGTGGTCAAGTCACTGTGGCTTTCCACAAGAAAGCTACAGAGTAAGAGAAATCCAGACTTCTATTTAAAAGAGATGCTGGCACTCCCCAGCTTTAACCATAAGCTTTTATAGGGTGGTTTGTTGTTTGCTGTATTTTAATGCATTATTTCACACGTTCTTGTATTTTGTAGGCTGTGTCCCATATTCCTTTTTTAAAAAAAACCTACTAAATGGTTAAGCACCTTCCGTCCAAGCTTATTTTTCTGAATGGGACATCATCTTATAACGGATTTGTAGTCTTACCTTTTTTGTTGTAACTGAAGAGTGCTTTATCTCACCCTAAGTCGAAAAGCTCATATCAGACAGGTCTTGAAAGGCAGGTGCAAAACGAAGACAATCAGTGTAATTTAAATTAACTAAGAGCTTCAATTCACCAGTTGCTGAATATTTGAAAAGGCTGATTAGCATTTACTTTAAATAATGGAAACTTTGGCTAGGTTTTTCCTTGGGACCCAATGAGTGAGAAAATCAACACCTTCGTTAGCTGCCCTGTTGTCTTTAGCGAGGAATGTTTACATGGTTCTAACTGAGTTGTCAGTGCATAGCAGGTGTCCCGTGGACCTGTTCTGCCTCCCAGTCCAGCAAGGTTAGCTGCATTCAATATGCAAGCTCTGCCTTTAGTTATCCTGATGAAACTCCAGGCAAAATTTGCAGCTGTAGAAAAATGTAGTGCAATTGAAGGCAGAAGTTTATTGTTACATTATATTTGTCAGCAAAAAAAATACAACACCTCCCACCCCCCAAAACAATACTGCTTTTTTTTTAATTTTAGGCTGAATTAGCAGAACTACTAAGAAACTAAAAACAATATTTGAATTATAAAAGGCAGGTGGTCATTGAAGTACTAGAAAGTAAATTCTCTCTGCTATTTTTACGCATGCTTTATCTGTATTATCTGAGTGTTTTATTTCTACTTGAGAAGTCAGTACAGACACCTACTACTGTAAATATGGAACAGTTGTGGTATACAGATCCTACACATAGCTGATACTGTGACTGAAAAGCAGTGGAATCCTTGCAAAGTAAATATCTATAAGCTCAATGGTCATAGTTAAACATTAGAAGTCCAGAGAATATTTGGGATAGCTTTGGGATTTTATAGAAACAGGTCCTGTGGAGTCATCATTTGTCAGTGCATACCTGTCAAATAAAAATACACTAGTTGTGTTTTAAAACTAATCATCTTTTCCAAGTTAGAGTTTTCTGTACACTGTATCTGTGAAATTATGAACAAGTATGTAGTAGCTCAGCGTGAAAGTGTTTTCCATGTCTGCTATACCTAAATGAGGATATTATAATATCTATCAAATAGTAGCACAGATCAGTGGTCACAAAGTTGAGAAATAAATAATGGGATGAGAAATAAAGAATGGGACAATCCTATTGATACAAGATTGTATACTGCTTAGTGGGAATCATCATGTAAGAATGACTGATGACAGCATTGTCTTTCAGGTGTTTTTCAGTACCTCACAGAATAATGTTCTCCATAACTTTACCAGGCACTGAAGAGAGACTGATGGGCCTGTAGTTTCCAGGGTCCCCCTTCTTGCCGCTCTTGAAAACTGGGACAATGTTCACCAGCTTCCAGTCAGCTGGGACCTCTCCAGATTCTCAAGACCACTCAAAAATCATCGAGAGAGGTTTTGTGATGACATCAGCCAGCTCTTTGAGGATTCTGGGATGAATCCCATCAGCCCCTGTAGATTTGTAGGGATCCAGCTGGACCAGCAGATCCTGCACAATTTCAGGGTCAACTGAGAATTGATCATTCTCAAGATCATGGTCCTCCAGCTCAGGGTACTGAGACCCCCTTGGTACGTCACCATGTTGAACACAGAGGCAAAGAAAGCGTTAAACACCTCTGCCTTGTCTCTGTCCCTGTTTGTGAGGTGACCATCCTCATCTTGTAGTGGGCCAATGATGTTTGTACACTGCCTATTGCCATTAATATGTTTGAAAAAACTCTTTACTGTGTTCCACATTTCTGGCCAGCTTCAACTGCAGTTGAGCTTTGGCCACAGTCATTCTCGGAGAAGAGACTGCTCAAACTGTAAATGTTAAACATATTGATACTAAGAAGCATATGAAGGCATCACTAGTTGTAATCTTCTTGGAGGATAATGACATCATGAACAGCTTGTGCTGGATGTTGTAGTGGTTTTTGTGAAGTACAGTTTTGAGTGGCAGATTTAATCTAATTACCATGGAGCTGATAGCATTAACAGTCACGGTCTCTCTTGCACAGCTGAACAGCTAGAGTCAGCTCTGCATTGCAGTGGGAACTGTGCAAGCATAAATAAAGACATGATCTTGTCCTTGAAGAGCTTCTTATTTGAGCTGACATATATCCTGCTAAAGGCCTCTGCTCTGGGAAGTGTGTTTTGACTCCAGCATCAAAGAGATGGGAGTCTTGTGTTTGAACATGCCCAGCTAGCTCCCTCCAGAGGGTACTGGCTGTGTCCACACTGACCAGCATCTGCTTGCAGTTTTGTCCAGGTCTGTTGTGGTCACAGGACCTCTAAGGATAGGTGGACTCTTTGCATAGTTCGGAGAGCTAAAAACATGAGGTTCAGGTTGGCAGTCACGAGTGACACAATGGCATGGTGTTGAAGTGATTGTATCATGTCCTGGGAGTTGGCTGATTCACAGAATCACTAAACATCCGGAGTTGGAAGGGACCCAGAAGGATCATAAATTCCACTCCTGGCCAGAATCACATCATGTGCCTGAGAGCATTGTCCCGATGCTTCTTGAACTCCAGCAGGCTTGGTGCCATGACCAGTTCCCTGGGGAGCCTGTTCCAGTGCTCAAACCACCCTGTGGGTGAAGAACCTTTTCCTTATACGAAGAGAGAGTACAGGATGGGTGAGAGTGGAAAGCAGCGCTTGCATGAAATGTTGGAGATACAAAGGGAGAAAGGGTCAAATCTAATGAAGTCTTGCTGTTTTCTCTTGTTGTAAGGGTGCCCTGCAAGCAAGTACTACTTGGCTTAATGCTTAGAGCAACCCTGCTGGGTGAGGTGATGAGAACCAACAGGGTACTTGGGAGTAAGTTTGTATGTACAATGTGGGTGAGCAGGGATGAGGCTTTGGACTAAAAATGGAAGTAAGTGGCAGGCTGAAAGATATCAAGCAATATTTTCAAGGGTTTTTATTTTGGTGGCCTTAAGAGCACCAGTGAAAATATTTGGCCAGCTACTTATCCACAGTTAAAAAGAGAAAGCTGCTAAATTACTTGATATGAAGAAGTAAACTGCTGAGGACGTGGGGTTTTTTTTACAGGAACGCGGATGTGAGGAGGTCTTTTTTGACTGACTGCTGCATTTGTCTAGAGGAGCTTACAGGCAGCTGTAGCCACTCAGACTGATAGTATGAGAAACAAATGATTGAATTAATCACAGCAAAGTTTCTAGGTGTGTGGGGAGAGTTAGTTGTTGGGAAGCTGGTCACATCTAACAGCAACTGTGTCTACTTACCTATGTAAATGAACTAGTCTTAACTGATGGAGAGGCGATTTCCTTCTCTTTGAAGAAGGAGCTTCTGCAGAGAATAAGTGGGTGATGCTGGACTGTCTTCCTCATTCTGATGAATGTATGAGTTCCAGTATCTGTATTTATGGCTCATTTCCTTTTAATTTACACGTTAAGTAGGACATTAGAAAATTGTTCTTTTTATGGAACCTTCTGAATTGTATATGTTTAGTAGAATGCATCTTAAAGTAAATGAATTAGCTATTCCTAAAGAAAATTTGTCCTTTTATAAGGTTTTAACTTATTTCTAATATTATTCTGGAGTATGAAAAAAAGTGCTTTAAATTACTTGGGTTATTCTTTTTCTCAAATAAGGAGTTTGCCAATGCTTCTCGTAATTCATGATTGAATGCTTACATGACACTTGGATTTCACTGCCTTTGTATTTAATTAATGGGAAAAAACTAGACTCTGAATTGCAGAGCCAGAAGTATTTCCCTAATAGTATCAGGAAATGTTTCCACAAATTGCCTGCTGATTAGAAGTGTCATGACGAAAAAACATGGTAATCTTTTCTGCTAGGATCCGTGAAATTTCACATTGCAGTTTAATATCGCTAATGAAATCACTTCTATGCCAAACTAAAAAGAAGTGTCAAACTATAGAGTCACAACATATGCTTGGCTATGATTTGGCTGCTGACAGTGCTTGTGTTCTCTTGTTCTATGTGGTTGCTGACTGAGTATGTAGCAAAACTTTCTTTTTTTTAATACTAGTATCAGACTTTAAAAAAAGTTGTTGTCCAACAGTAGCAAACATAGCCATGTGCTGTGGTTCCACCAGACACTTGTATCCTGGGTTGTCTGATGCATGTTTCTTGTAGCCTGCAAGAAGGAATGCATTCATCACTGATCATGAAATTACAGTAATTGGAAAGTACTGTTTTAAGATCTTCAGATCTTTGGAACTAAATTGTTCCAATTGTAAACCTAAGTGGTACTTACTATGTTTTTAAGATATTTTCTGCTGTGTTGTGTTGATACTATGACTTCTATGACTTTTTAAAGCAGATAAGTAAGTGAGGCTCAAATGTTTTGCAGAAATAACAGGGTTAGGTATTGAAACCAAGCTGTGGCTAAAGAATCCATTATGCAAATACTGGTGTAAACTGCACTTGGCTAGGAGCTACAGAGATAGATTAAGAAAATGGAGTAGTAATGGGAATGAGGGAAGAATCAGATAAAACTTGCATTATTTTTTACAAAATGTATGTTTATTTTTGTATCCTTTGCCTTGTTACACTTACAAATTACGTATCTTGCCTTGCTGTTTATTCCTCCACTTCATTGCTCCCACCAGCGAAGGTGGTTCATGCTGTTGTGGTAGTGAAGAGTGCATATAACATTTGCACAAACACGAACTTCCTGCTTCCTGGACACATACTTCTGCTGTCCATAATCTGGTACACTACGACTGCAGCCACCAGCTTTCTAAGGAGTGTGTATTTTGAACTAAGCTCTTTCTGTCTCATTTACCC
>NW_016690352.1:709394-714403 GCF_001604755.1 Lepidothrix coronata | reverse complement strand
CTAAGCTCTTTCTTTCATTTACCCAACTGATCAACTCCTTTCACTCTTCAAGCAATTTCCATTAAAGAAATGTAAATAGGAGTATTCCATTCATAAATTTAGAGTTTAAGAGGTCCGGCAGTGAGCTTTGTGATACGGTGCTTGCACTACATGTACTAGAGCAACGCTAAAGGAGATAAGAGGGATAGAAGGATTGTTATCGCAGGAAGAGTTAAAATAGTCTGAGGGGAAAAATAGTCTGTATCAGTGTGTTAAAAGGATGATCTTGGCATTCTTTTATATAATTTCTGTGGTCCTAAAGCTCTCTTATTAAACTTCTCAAAAAAACCCCCAAATTCCCTCCTTATAATCTTGTATCAATTCATTATGGTTTCCCATTAAGGTGGGAGATTACATTTTTTTAAAAAAATTATGTCTGTTGCTTTGTAATTTTTGGAGTTCCTTAAGCCATGTGCATATGAAACATGTGCCAAGCTTCCACATGTTCCCCTTTTTTAAACTTCAGCACTAAAAAACCGAAATTGTGCGTAGTCATGTACAAACAAATGATTTAGATCTAACTTGACTACTATAACACATTTTACAGAATGGTAAAAACTGAGGGGTTTTGGCCCCCAGTTATGCTGTTTCATTTATCAAAAATTGTAAGAGCCTAGCTGGAAGACATTCTGCACTTATGCACCTCATGCTTTCTGTATCCACTTTTTAGAAGTTGCATGTATTTAGTATTTAACTACTCAAGTGCTTGCATTTATCATCAATGCAATAAACAGTCACGCAGCTGTATATCACCTGCATAGAAAAATGTTAGCTCTTTCCTGCTTTCTCATCTCTCCAGCCTTGCTCCTGAGCATGCTCCTAAATAGAGCTCTGATCCTGTGTCCTCTCCTGCTGCAACATCCTTGTGCCACTGCTCCTTAACGTGTATCCTCTCCTATCTATCCATGTCTAGATCTGGATGCACGAGGCCTGGCCTCACAAAGACATCTCTTTTGCTGGATGAAAGAGGCGCCTGAAGCCGCTGCTCACAGGGGTGAGCTGTGGCTGAGCATGTGCTGCTTTCAAAAAGGGAAGCTTTGAAGTGCTTCAAAGAACCCAGTGGTATGTGTACCTTTTGATTAAAAGGATGTTCAGTACAAATAGGAAAATATACTGAAATATTAAGATAAGCAAATTTTGTGGTCATGAACAATCAATCCTAGGGGAGAGCTGATGCTGACCAAAGTGTACCCAAGGAAAACTGTACTTTTACCTCGTTCATAAGGGCTGAATAAACAAACAAACAACCTTGATTAAAGGGAAAGTGAACAGAAACACAGTAGTGACTGTTGGTGTTACTGCCCTGTACTAGAAGAGACAAGTTATGGGTAAAGCAAAGGTCTTCATGCTACTAAATTTTTTGAACATCAGATCAAATGTGTCAGGGTTTAGTTTTATATATTTTACTGCCAATACTTAACAAATAATGAGACTGACTATATCTTTTTAAGTGGGTAGCCTTAAATATTTTTATTTATGTTGAGTTGGGTTTTTTTATCTCTAGAAAAATGAGGTTAGGGTTTTGGCAGAGGAGAGCTGTCTGTAGTGTAACAGAACTTTAGTTTGTCTCATGCCAAACACCAACACTTGATATCAATAATTGTTGACTCAAATATTGCTCTTGAGTACAATAATCATTCTCATTGTTCCATAACACAGCAGGGAAAACAGCCTTTAACAATTGCTACCAGGAAAAATCGCACAGTGGGAGCTGAGGCAGTTCTTGCAGTTGTGTAACAAAACTCCAGAATGTTGGCAATGCTCTGGACCTGGAAGGCGATTCTTGTTGGTGAATATTAGCAGGGGTTTCAGGCTGGTGTGCAACATTCTTTTCACGCTGTGTGTGGTATTGACTTGCACTGCACATGCAAAAATGTAATTCTTAAAGGATGTGTCTTTTTCTGCTCACTGCCCCAAAGAAAGTAACTTGTAGGGAACATATCACTGGTAAATTGTGACAGTATGAATTTTAATTTCCCTGTCGAATGACTGTCAGTATACATTTGATTTGTAATATATTTGTACTATGTAGTCAGATCAGGCTTTTCTAGCATTCAGTGGTGCTAACCTCTGCTTTGAAGCATGTGTACATTTTAAGAGAAGAGAAGACACAGGTTATTTCCCTTCGGTTTTTTCCTAGTAAGAGTAACTAAAACACAGAATATTTTTTTCCTTCCTGTACCCCTCTTCACGCTGTTTTAACCACAAACCATGCTTAGAAACAGCAACATCACTTCCTAAGACAATTAATTTTAATTAAACTTTAGGTGAAGACCTTTCTGACTCAAAGGATGTTTCTCGGGAAAGAACAGGATCATGACCCCGCTGCTCCCAGCTAAAGCAACGTAGTTCTTTACATTTGGGCAGGTAATTTGCAACTCTTGGAGGCTTAGGTACATTGTTGTCTTGATGCTTTATGAAGTGGAAGAGGATGAGACTTTCATATCCTTAGGAAGATATGAAAGTACACCTCCCTTATTTCCACCCTTATTTCCTCAGACCTCGTAAATTGGGTCAGTGTGCCTTTGAGTACATTTCTGCTGAACCCAAGCTCTCATCCTTTAGGCTGAGGCGCTGGTGTGGAAAGCCTTCAGACCAGCCGTGAGACTGTTGGAGGAACAGGTCAGAGCAAGAGACACGTTCCAGCTCTTGTCAAAACCTGTCTGCTTTGCAGCTAAGATGCAGGGAAAAGAGCTCAAGTGCTGACAGCTCCGTGGTAGCTTTGCCATAGCTGTGCTTTACTGGTGATAGTAACACAGCAGGAGAACAGCACCTCCCTCCCACCCTCAGCTAGGATAAGGTGTGTCAGCACTAACAGCCGTGGGAGATGCTGTACGGAGAGTGTGTGAGCACATTGGGGAGCTTTGCTTGGGTAGGTTGCTCAAAGTTAACCATTTGGACATAGCAGGACCACCTTTCATACAGAAGGTAGTCTGTATCTCAGAGTGATTTTAAAATGTGTAGTTGCTTTCTGTGAGAAGGGTCATCAGGAAAACATTGATTAATGTCTAAAGCTTGAGCAAGGATTTTTTGTAAGCCAGAGAATCTCTGCTATAAGGGAAGGACTGGAAGAGCTTTCTGCAGCTGCCAGAGCTGTCAAAGTGTGCGTGATAAATTGTTCAGTAAATGCACACCAGCTGATCCTGTAGCAACTCACTTGAGCTTTGTGATGGGACTCCCTGAGGATCCCAGGCTTGCTCACAAATCAGCACAAGCCTCCTTAGGATCTATCCTGCTAACCATAAACTTTGCGCAAAAAGGATCCAAAGCTGGTAGCAAGGTGATTGCTTCCTCTCATATCAATGGCTCTTTTCAGGCTTATGGGTTAAGAAGGGAAACAAACCTTAATGGTCTCATGAGGGTGTGGTAGAGGTGATAGGGCACAAAGTTATTCTAGTAACTGCAGTCTAGATGTGCAACCTTTTTTCTATTAGAGGGTACTTATTGCCAGAGACTGAAGTGGAAGCCTTTGAAATGCATCTTTGAGGCAACACTGAATGTCATAGGAAATGCCCTGCCTTCCTGGATACTTATGCTGTGGATGACAAGAAGTAGTAGTCCTGGTCAATAAGCTCAAGTGGCAGTTGATCATTTAGCCAGACTAGAGGGTTAAAGAACCCTTTGGATAACAGTGGAATATAGAAGGAAGATATGATGGATTTTCTTACGTTCTTTTTTCCTTATTTTTTTCCTTTTTTATCTTTAATGCAAATTACTGTCTTCCCTGGAAAAGAAGGATAAATTTGGGATAGAAGGCAAAATTGAAGTACAAAAGTTCTCATAATTAAATAGTTGGATATTAGGAAATACCCCTGTTGCCTCAATTCATTTTTAAATGCTATCACTGAGGAGTTTATGAAAGATTTGCTTTAGGAGGAATAAGTTTCTTAAGAGGAGGCATTAATTTTTGACTTTCACAAGGCAGCGAGAAAAGGTAATAGGAAATAACTAGGAAGAGAATGGTAAGTAAATGAAAAGTTTTAATCTGTTCAATATAATTTGAAATGTCAGATTGGGTTCAGTAAACTTTGTTCTGATGTGGTGCTCATAAAAAAAAAAAAAGTATTTCCAATTAGTTCAGTGGAAGCCAGACTGGATTTTTTTTTTCCCTTATTGTTCGATAGTTAAATTAACTGGGAAATGGAAGGCTGTGTTTATTTGTCTTTGAAAGTAACTCTTACCAGTTTGGGATACTTAGATAATATGGGGTTTGTATATGAAGATACGATAAAAAATTGAGCTCCTTGTAAGTGGATTCTCATTCTGTTGCTGTTTCATGGTCTTGCATTTATTCATCCGTAGGCACCTGCACCTGGGCTTAGCAGAGATGTTCACATTGTCATTATAGTTGGTGATGGTCTACCAAATTCAGTCTGTGGAGTCTGGAGTGCTAGTACCTGGCCATATGTCAGCAAGATGCAAGGCACTCTGTGATCTAAGTGTGATTTCTGCTGTCCAAATTCAGATTCTTCACTCAAACTCGTTTCAGGGGGGAAAAACAGAAAGCTGTTTGGGGATGGGACACGGCAGGATGGGATTCAGCTGTAGGTTTAATTTCCATGTCATACATGAGATGGCTATTGTACCTCATTCACGTGTAGTAATAAAATTCCTCTGCATTTTATTAAACAACCACTAAATATTAATCTGGTCTGTTCACTCATAATAAATAATCTTGCCTAAAGCATGAGAAAGTTGTGTTTTAATTGACAGTAACAGAAATACTGTATGCATTAATTGCTGTAGCTTATTTCATAAAATACAATTCTCATAAGACCCAGCCTAAGTAGTTAAATATTACATAGCTACTGAGGATTTGAAGTTTCTGGACTAGTCAAACATAATACTTCTACATTAGCATCTTGGGGGCCTCTGGTGGTCTAGTGGTTAGGGTGCAGGACTCTCACCGCTGCGACCCGGGTTCGATTCCCGGCCCCCCGGGCAGATGGAGCTCGTTAGCCCTGTAAGGC
>NW_016690352.1:675445-709365 GCF_001604755.1 Lepidothrix coronata | reverse complement strand
GGGCCCCGGCAGATGAACCTCAGGATTAAAGGGCCCCGGCAGATGAACCTCAGGATTAAAGGGTGGGCTCAGTTCAGCGCACGCTGGGTCTCACCTAAAAAATCCACTGCGCAGGCTCGAAGGGTCAATGACCTTTCCCAAATCTTCGCTCGCGAAGACTGGCCATTACTTACATTAGCATCTTATGTGCTATTTAGAGTCCATCTTTTTGTTGAAAACAAGTATGCCAAAAAGTCAACTTTACAGATTTTTTTTTAATTTTTTTATTTTTTTAATATTGAACTTGATTGTAGCTCAGGTAGCTGTGGCATTATCTTTCAGGATGGCAAAGTCCTTGCTGTTTCTATCAAGGTTAAAGAATTATTGCTGTGCATGAGGGTCGTGTAACACTCCTTGAATTCAAACACCTAATCATTTCAATCATTGAAGGCACGCAACAGATATTCCAGCTTGGTAGTATAATACCTTTGAAAAGAGTTTGTGGAAGGAGGAGGGGATAGTTCTTATGTATTCAAAAATCTGAAGTGTTAACGTCTAGGAGTTGTGGACGTGCACTGTGAGACAAGCTAATGGAGATGTGTTAGGTGTCCTGCTGGGGATACAGCTCCATCTTGTTGCTCTTGTAAAGTTCAGCTGTGAAGTCAGCAATTTGGCTTCAGAGGCAGTATCTAAGCTAGGGAAATGTTGTCTGGTGTTGTCAGTGTTCTTAAATAGCAGATGGTGTTCAATGACATGCTGCAAAGTGTAAATAGGAACAGGTTGAACTTAAACACAGTAAATTGGTGTAGCATTGGTGATAATAATGTAGTATTAATGTGAAACATTTGGCTTAATGCTCTAGTGACTGTAACTGATGAAATGCTGCAATGTGTGTATGGCTAAGAGGGAGCAGAAAGGAGGGATTGAACTTGTGAAGCAAAGTGCTCTCCACCATGCCTGAAATAATGCTGTGTTAGCATTCACGTAAAACAGCTTCTCATTCAGAAATGGGAAAAGTCCAGATTGCTGCTGAACAAACAGTCCTGCCATTTCATGAGTTACAGACTTTCTTGTTTTGACCCATTTCCTTCTGTTTAAAAGAGATAAGAAAGATGTATTATAATATGCTGGATAACTCAAAAGATTCGGCTAGGCCTTCAGCATTTCCTGGAAAATGAACATGAAATTGTCCAGTGAGATGGAGCAGAAGTAAGAGGGAATGGAAAAACACACAAATAAAATGCACAATAGGAATTTATTTCATACAAAGCAGTTTATTGAGTTCTTTGTTTTAAAACAAACAGTCTTGTAGTTTTCTGGCTTATTCTATGTCCTCAGGTGGTTGCTGAGCAAGAAACAGTGTGTTATGCCAGCTGTAGCTGTTTACTGTGTACACACTCGTGTGTGTATTGGCCAGCTGAGGAGAACAGATGCCCTCCGTACATGCTTGTCAGTTCTGCTCTGTGTGGGTGTCTGTGCTTTACATATCCAGTTGCTCACTTTCTCTTCTCTACTCTCCACTTGTCTTTTCCCAAGACAGGTTGGCCTTAAGGTTGACAGTAGTCAAATTCGGTGGAAGACATGAGCCTTAGGTGCTTATGAGAATGGAGAAGACAAGAAGGAACTGATGATATAATTTCAAAAGCCTTTTCTTTTAGCCAGGAGATGAGGCTCAGAAGGTTCCTGTAGCTGGTCCTTGGTATTTCACAAGGGACCTGTGATTATTCCATCCAGTCTCATGGCCTGGGCATGCAACTCTTTCGTTGTGAGAAGCCTGCCAGCACACTGTGATCCCATACAAAGGCAGATTGGGCAGAACTGGGAAGTTCTGTTTTGCCCTGAGAGGTTTAAATATCTGAAGAGAGGAATGAAATTTAAGTGCTGCAGATTAGGTAGCTTCTAGCGAAAGAAGGCCACGGAATGTACGTTTGCTCTATCTGTGCTTGAGGGTGTAATTTCTCAGTATTATCCTTCCATTCCTCATGATGCTGGGGATGAAATACAACTGCCTGTGCATGGGCAGCGTTCTGTATATGCCTGACTGTCCCCCCAAAAATGACTTCAACTACATGTTAGCATTAACTGGGACAAACACTTACCTCTGTGATTGACTAGACTTGTCTAAGACCAAAACTAAGACAGGCAATGTGGAATTCCAATCTGAGTTCTGTTTCCAAAGACGAGTTTTGTGCAAAAAGGAAAAAAGTTGAGCATTGTTACATTCTGTTACACTGCACGTTTATTTTGATGGTTTCATTCTGTGAAATGATAAATTATAATACTTTGTAAGCAGAAATCAGCCCTGCTTCTTGTGCTGGAATTTAATAGTAATTGAAGGGTATATGGAAAGTATTAAAGTTGAGGAAATTCAATTCTTCAGGAGAAAACATGAAGGATTTGTATTCATTCTGCAAATTCCATTCAGAAAAGGGGAAAACCAACCCCGAAGAAATGTCATGCAAGTATTGGATCCCTCATTTCTTCTTAGGCTGTCTCTGCCATTGTCATGGCGTCCTTTTTCATCTTAGGCTTTCAAAGTAAATGCAAGGCTTAAATACAGGGTATAATTTGATTGATTTTGTATACACTATGCAAGCAGCAACCATCCAAAAATGTTTGACCCCTCAGCCAGTGCTCATTCAGACTTGTGGGTGTGCAGAGGCTTTCCTGAGCAGCTGCTGATTAAATCCAAGCTGAGTACATAAAACCTGAAATAGTCTGTTTCTGTGCTGCTTGTAGTAGGGCTCAGGACACAGTTCATGTCCCAGTGGAAAGGTACAGCTACCTCAGCACACGCTGTTTTATCAGGAAAGTGCAGTATGTGTTTTGTTAGATAGCACAGGGTGTTGTTCAGATAAGCAGTGAAAGGATATAAATACGGCTTTGTTCTTTATGTGATGAAGGGACCTGTTGTATTATAAAGAGCATCTTCCCCGCCTCTATTCGGTTAATTAAATATTTTTAAATTATCTGGGAACTTAAGAGTTCTGAAACTCCAGTTTAGCTAGTTTATGAGCAACACGTGCTGGGTAGAGTTTTATAGCCTCATAGAGTCTCATTTTCTCTTTGTATTCAAAGAAGGTGCTCATAAAGCCTGTGAAAGTGCTGGGTAAAGCTGGGGTGGCAAAACGTGATGGTTTTTGTAAATGAGTGTTTGGAAGTACATTCTTATCTTCTGTGGGTATAAGCATCCAACCAAGCCTTATAGAAATATAATGATGTCTGCAATCCTATTTGTATGCAGCTATAAGAATAAATCATAGAATCATTAAGGTTGGAAAAGACCTCTAAGATCATTGAGTCCAACTATTAACTTAACACTGCCGGGTTTTGTTGTAGTATCTTAAGAGAATACTGAGGAGATGCTGCCAGGGAAGCTTTTCAGCATCTCAATTCTGAGATGAATCTCTTCCTTCCCAGCTGCATGTATGAACCCTTCTAAGAACTAGCTGTTGAGGGAGGTTCCCCTTCCAGTAGCAGTAATTCTTATTGTAAATTTGAGGCTTTCTAACCATGCCACATATAATAATGGGGTAAGAAACATTTAGGCTGTTTCTTACCCCGTAAGAAGGATATCCACTATAGTTTTGATAAATGCTTGGGATTTTCAGAGTTGACAGCTAGTGTGAGTTTGTTTTTAGCAGCTTACTCTTTCATCTCTTCCCACAACCAATTTCATGCCTTAAACTACCAGGCCTTGCTCTAAAGGGAAAACTCTGCTTGGTTTGAAAGGGCCAATACTATTTCAGCAAGTATGTGCTTTTTCTGCTTAGACTTGTATTGCTAAGCTGTTAGCTGCATGAACCAGGATTTCAGCTTCCAGGTAGGTTCCTTCTGAGAACCACAGAATCTAAAGAGCTGTATTCTTCCACATTTTTACATCATAAGTGATCTGTAAAAGTTTAATTATCATATACTCCATTCTTACTGGAATATTAGGTCCCAGGGTTTGACACCTCCTATAGCAGCAGTCTGTTTTTCTCACCCTAAAAGGCATGGTAAATCAAAACCATGTTAAAAAAAACACTCAGAAGAACATGGGTAAAAAACAAGGGGCTACTGCTTCCTCCATCAAGGATCTACTTCTGTTGTTCACAGCTTTTCTTTCATGCAAAGAATCTTGGTAGTTCTGAAGTGGGTGCATCAGAAGTATAAAGCAAATAGACGTGCTCTTTTTAAATCCTTCCAAATACATAAATATTATTCCAAATACCTGCATGACTTTCTTGCAGGATGAAACTGTAGAGTATTCCATAAGCTGAGCAAAATGATGCAGGTTTTTTTCCTTAGAAGAATAAATGACAGCTATTGGACTGAAAAATTATAGACTATAAAGTAAGATGTAATATAAAGTTTGGGGGAAATCATAATTTCTGAGTGGCAGGTGTGCATCCCCCAGGTTTTATTGAGGTGGGACTATTTGTGAAGCCTGTGCATCGTAAATGGTTCTTATCTACTTGGGAATTCACAGCAAGCAGTCGGTGTAGCTGTATATTAACAATACAGGATTATTGACAAAAGTTGCCTGCAAAGATGACCCTGCCTTGTGTATTTCTGGTAAAATTATTTTTATGGTCAAATATGTATTATAAACACGTGACCTCAATTTGATATTAATTTCCTGCATCTGTTCTTAGATACAGAAAAAACTAATAAAATGTTAGCATTGCCAGTTATTCTTCACCAGTGTCCATATCTTACACTATGTGGATACTTGCCATTGGAGATAAACCCTTTGTGTCCTAAACCTTGTACTTCACTTTCATGTCACTTAAGAACACAGTATAATACCAGGATGTTACTACATGCCGTGTATCTGTTCTTACCTAATGCGTCTCTTTGAAGTGCTGCCTTAAGATTATCCTCCTACTTACCAATTTATCCACTTAAACCAGTGACTGATTTCCAGAAGTGACAACTTTTGACACTTCAGATATTTTTTTTTTTCTCAAAAAACTATTACTCTTTGGTTGTACCTAAAATTTTCAGACCTGTCAATCCAGCAACTTATAACAGACTTTGTTCTGTGTCTCCATAATGAACTGAATTTATATGTAAGTCTGTTTTGTTTTTTCTTTTTCTCCTTTGGTTAAGTCTTATTTTGTTACATCCCTAACATTGATTGATTTCTAATTGGTGCTAGAAGTGCTTTCCTCTTGTATTCTTAATACAAAAAAAGGGCACAGATTTCAAATTTGCTGTTTGGTAGCAATTTTTTACCATATGCTGTTGAGGCTTACAAATTCCTTGCAGCAACTCCACTTCATGTGTACTCCTAGAACCCCTGTCTGCTATGGTCAGCCTGAGAGCAGGCATCATCTAAATAAATTGGGCTAACAATGATTATGAAGCTGCTACTAATGGAAACAAATACAGTTTCTCAAGTGTTACATACTGGTAGCAATTCCAGATTGTTTAATTGCAAGTGTGATGCATCTTTGAAGGAGTCAAACAGACTGAACTAGGATTGTGACGAGTGTAAGGACCTTGGCATAAAATGGGTCCTTTCATACTTTGTCTTACTGGGGAGAGGAGGCATGTTGAAAAACTAAGATCAAACTCACAAAAATGGAAATCTCTGCTCCACACAGCATGAAACAGAGGTAAACTCTCGTACATAGTAGAGGCAGTAGAAGCTCATATCTCCTCATAGGCTTTTCAGAAGCGGAGTACTTTTAGTATGGTATTAAATTGAACATCCAAGTCTGAAATAGTCATTCCCAGTGTTCTAATGAGGGAAAACGGGATGTAAAAAGCTTTTTACGGGATGTAGGTTCAAGCGTCTGTGGAGGGCAGCCTCAGTTAGGCAAGTTGCAACACTGCAGAAGGCTGCTCTCAGTTGCCACTCGGAAATTATGTACATATCAAGTACTGGATTTGGGAGCAAACATGACTGTTCTTACGTTTTTCTATTACTTACAATTTTGTCATTGTTTACTCCAATGCTTAATAAGCCTCTCATAGAGGTCTCTCCCACTTAAAAAAATAAACAAAAGCCCAAACAAAAAAAAGATTTATACCCTGGTCGACATGGCTTCTGTTTATGAAAAAATACAGACCTGTTAGTATATTCAGTTTTATTTCTGTTTATGTAAATCACTATGAACTAAACTCCATTTTGGTCTATGAATTCCATTTGTTTTCTCAAATGGATTGTGTGTTTTTCGGATTGTGCTGATTTTAGCTGACTGTCCGTATTAATTTCTGAATAAGTTCTAATAAAATTCACTTGATAAAGTATGAATCTGCTAAACCTGTTTCATTGCATCATAATTCTGTTTTGAAGTTACCTGATTTATACAAGATGTTTTTATGAGAGCAAAAACACAACAATGAACCAATTTGTGCCCTATGCTAGATTCAAGTTCCTGAGAGCTCTTGAACGAACAGAAACTACAGCACTTGGGACTATGCCAGATGGTTTAAAAATTCCTTAGAAGAATAATAAATCTAACTAGTGTTGCATATTTCTGTCACATTTGGGATAACCCTTGAATTTGAGATTTCTGTTGTTCCTCCTTGAAGTTTACCAGTATCTACCGTATAGAAATGTATGGAATTGTTTTGGAAGCCCTTGTGGGTGTCACAGCTGAAAGGGGAAGGCATACTTGTAAATTCCACCACAGAAGGGTCTGAGGCTTGGTGAGTTAAACATAACTTGCCTTCCAAAATATGATGCTGGAAAGCACAGAAGAGCTAGATTATCAAATATGCTTACTTTTATGATATAGCATTTCCTCACTGGCTTTGCAAAACAAGTTTCAGCCTTGACTTCAGTGAGAACAGGACATCCAGACATGACCAAGAATAAATTCCTAACATAGATAATTCCCAGATCAACTAAGCCACCCCAGGGGAGGGAGAGTTGATGGGCAAGAGGAATGAAGTCCACTCCTCAGGGGAGCTTATTTTCCTATTTCCTTTAATAGTTACACGTTCACTGCTAACTCTCATCAGCAAACCAATCTTCAGTTGCAAGGAGAAATATTTCATAATCTGGGGTATTGGAAGTAAAGATAACTTCAGCTGTAGAATGACAAAATTATGAGTAAACTGAGTTTTAAGTTCCTTAATCCAGAGAAGTCTGTCATCTTTTACGAAGGAGAACAACTCACATACTTACTTCTGGAACTTGAAGTTACTTGAAGCTGTCTCTTTGATTGCAGCTAAGCATGACTAGTAATACCTTAGGTGAAAGTATTTAGGAAACTCCTGTGGTAAGCTGAAGTGAATGAGATTTATATTATCCTTTCAAATAACTTATTTAACTGTCATGAGAACACTGTTGTGTCAGTGGCAAAATCACTCTTCCCTTCTCATCCCTAACCCTTGCCCATCAGTCCATAAATGGGAGTTTAATTTCCATGCCAGACGGGAGCCACATGATGGGATTTGCCATGTTATATCTAAGCACACTTTTGCTGAGCCCTAGACATTAGGACTCTGCTGCCCTTCTCCTTTATATACCCCTCTGCAGCTGGACAGGAGTAAGAAAATATGACAAAAGGCTCATGAGCTGAGGTAAGGACAGGAGAGGTCACTCAGCAATTACCATCATGGGGCAAAACAGACTTGACTTGGGGAAATCAGTTTAATTTATTACCAATCAAATCAAAATAGGATAATGAGAAATAAACCCAAATCTGAAAATACTTTCTCCTCCACTCCCCTTCTTGTTGGACTTAATTTACTCCCAATTTTCTCTACCTCCTTCCCCCTCAGCAGCGCAGGGGGACAGGGAATGGGGGTTGTGGTCAGTTCATCACACATTACGTATGCCACTCCTTCCACCTCAGGGGTAGGACTTCTCACACTCTTCTGGTCCAGTGTGAGGTCCCTTACACAGGACACAGCCCTCCATAAACATTTTCTACGTGAGCCTTTTCCACAGGCTGTGGTTCTTCACAAACTGCTCCAATGTGGGCCCCTGCCGCAGGGTGCAGTCCTTCAGGAGCTGACTGCTCCAGGATGGGCTCTGTTCTCCATGGGTCTACAGACCCTGCCAGGAACCTGCTCCACCACAGGCTTCCCACAGGGTCACAGACTCTTTTGGGCGCTCACCTGCTCCAAGTGCATACTTGATATATATATGAAAATGTTGCCTAAAAAAATGAGCAGAGCCTCCCCATGTACTCTCAGAAACAACTCCTTCCCATGCATCTTGACTCTGTATTCATCATCTACGTGTTTGCTTACTTACACAGTAATTAAGTGCTTATATGCTCCCTTTCCCAGTTCTATAGGACCCATATTCATAACCAAAACAAAATGCTCTCATAGGCTTTTTGGGAATATGTGTAAATAGTCTCATGGGTCTTTATCAAGAACTCTTAACTTACTCTTCATATATGGTGTCACTTCACTACTGGTGTCACTATTGGTGTTGTCTTATGAAGCTATATCTCTGAGAAGACCTTACTGTCTGTTTACTTCATTGACTAATTTATCTCAAAGCTTTCTGGGAAAGCATTTCTGTTTTCGTTGCCCCTAGGTCTTGTGGGTTGGGGTTTTTTTTGTTTTATTAGTAGTAGGAGTTACAGCAAGTCTGTAGCTCTTTTGGAATTTGTCTGTGTGAAAAAGAGGACCATGTACTTATTTACTTTCAGCTATTAAATTTGAAATACTTGCCCATTCAGCTATGTCTATGTGGATTTACTTTTGAACACCATAGCTATCTAATTGTTTAATTCTTTACACAGCTACCATGAGCAGCTGATGAAATCATAGCATTTTAAACAGTTAGTGACTGACAAGATTAGACTTATGTGACTCCCAGTGAGAGTAGTGCTTGGTGTTTTGAGCTGTGCTAACTCTGCCTTCAGACATGATATTCATTATTCCTCTGACTCCCAGGCAAAGTGGTGATTCAAGACTTCAGTGCTGGTGGAAGTCTAGTTAAGTGGAAGTTCCCTGCTCTGCCCAGCACCTCGTTTCAAAGCAGTTGGGAATTCAGCATGTGAATGAGTACGCCTTTGAAATCTTCTCTTGCCATGTTTATGCTAGGGTTTTTTACTGGCTGGGAAAAGTGAATTGTATTATTAATTGTTTAGGCTTTTAATACAGTTGCAAGTTGCTCCTGTGAACTGTGAGATTACTAGACCAGCTGGAACATGTACAAGTGTGTATTTCCGAAGTACTAGAAAACTAGTGAACATTACTTGGCAGGTATGGAGAAGCTCCTAAAATGCTATTAGGTTGCAGTCCATTTTCTTTGTACTCCGTGCGCACTGTCTGATAAATCATGTGCATTTGTCTTTCATGGTTTTGTAGCGAATGTTGTTTTGAGAGAAGGAGCCTTGAACCCAGTGGTAACATTTTTTCTGTCTCTGCTGCAGTATCACCTGCTGTTCAACACTGGTTTTGGTATCCACCTCTCTGTAAGCAGAGCCTTTTTTAAGGACAGTTTGTAGTCTGAAACTTCTCAATACTTTGATTGAGAGTTTATGGGAACACATCAAATAGGAAAAGACCTAACTCCTTAGTTGCATGTCATTGAGGAACTTCTAACCTCATTAAGGGGGTTAGAAGTTATTTCAGTGACTGACTTTTTTTGGACCAAGTATACAGTCACCTGCTAGATCTCTTAGACTGAACAGAGTCTGTAATTTTTCCCATCTCCTGGTGACAGTGCTGAATTACTTAACACTTACTGTCTTCTCTTTCAGTAATAGCAGAAGAACGTGGTTATTGTTGCAAATGAGTTCTAAAAGTGGTGTCATCCATGGATATCATGGTGTATTTCAACCAAACCTGGGTTGATACTCACTTTAGGAGTTGTCATGATCTGCCATATAGGAGTCTTGAAACCTTGATCTCTTGACTAGGGAAAAGCAGACTTTCCAAAGTGTGTTCATTTCATAGTAAATCAAAATGTTAGTTAATATTTTTAAATTGAAATCTTGAGAACTTCTACCTGAAACTGCTGAATAAAAAATTGCCACTTTCTTAAATATGGTGCATAGAGCATTTATTTCAGTCTTAGCATTTTAAATCTGTTAAAATGAAGTTCATGGTCTTCTGATCTGTATTTGAGAAGTGGATAGTGGCCATAAATGGGCAAAATACTTCAATGAGCTCTCCCAACTTTTTTTTTTCCCCCCTAAAAGGAAATGAATGCAGAGAATGTATTAATTGTTTGGGACTGTCCACGTGACAACCTTATCTTCTCAGGCAAGCCCTTTTAAAAATAGGATATGTGTTAAACATGATGGAATTCTGAAAAACATTTTTAACAAACCCCTTACTAGAAAATTAACTGCAAAATTAAGTTAAAATGCAGTTTTCAGGAGAAAATTCCTAGTTTAGATGTGAATTTGTGCTTTTATTGTTTGGAAAAACTGGGATTAAAGCATTTTGAAAGAAGAAATGATGTTACAAGCAAGCTGTACTTTGCTAAATCTTTTAGTGGGAGTTATGTCCCAAGCTTGGAAACAAACTTGCATATGCTCTAAGTATAAAACTGGTAGGTGAATTGAGGTTTACTAGTCTACATATTCAAAGAGCATAAGGATCGTCATGAGACCTCTGTACTGACACTTCTATGGGTTGCACAGTTGCAAGCAGAGTGAATAGGAGCTGTATCTGAAAGGTGGAAAAGCGTCAACCTGATGGCTGGCCTAAACATAGGAGCAAAATATTGAATGCAAGAACCTTCCTTACTTAAAGCAATGCTCCTGTTGGGCTGTGCTGTCACTCCATCATTGAAGTTCTTTGATACCCCACTGTAGAGTGCTTGCATAGAAGTATAAAAAAAGGGATCGATTGTCTGCTCAGGCATCTAAAACAGTCTTGTAACTCTTAGACATTCTTTCCTCTTAAGTAACTTGATACACTTTCTATCATTATACTACTTATTTGAATTTGGATACTTGACAAAGCAGTATCTTGTGTGCGTGTGTAGCACACAGAATGTGTTAGGTGATCCACAAACTTCCAGTAGCAAATTAGGTAATGTGATGGTTTGCTAAGCAAAAGCCGTGCAACTGTGATACTTTTTGCTGTTTGTTGACTATCAAAACTAAATAGTGTAAGTAACTCTTGCGTTGATCTTGAATAAGAATTACTTTGAAAAGTGAATTTTATTGTATTTTAGCTTACCTATCTAAAAATATATCTCTCTTTAGGGTGGTTTAGTGGTGGTCTTCAGCTTTGCCTTCAGCAGGAGTGTGTGATCTCACCGATATATGGTCTGAGGTTGAATGTCAGAGTAAAATACGTGCATTGCCCTGTAGCAGTTCTTCAGAAACAAACCTAACTGGGTCCTGACCAGTCACCTGGAAAAAAAAATAGGCCAGGCAAATAGGAGGAAGACTCTGTCTCCTGAAAGCTGAACTTTACTATATGCAGTCCTTTAATGGATGTTCCCCATGTGTTTTCTGATGCTGTAAGCTTTGGCTACACTCATGAACCTGTAGGGAATAGCAGAAATGTGAAAGCACTAGCTGCCAGGGGTGACAGTCAGCTTGAAGCTCCAAAATCTGCTTTCACTGAATCTTTCTTTGCCAGCCTCTGTGTTCCAGCTTTCCTGCTACTGGGCTTGTGTTGTGTTAGCCCAGACATGCAGCAGAATGAGTTGGAGTTGGTGGCAGATGCTTATTATTGCCTGCTGAGAACCTGACTTTGTGTTTTCTAAACTGTATTTTTAGACCGTACACTAAGTGCAGATGGATTATAGAAGTGCTTAGTAATTTGGCTGTTATTCTTTTCCTTTTGTGATAGCATTTCTCTTGGCTATGAATCCTCCTTATTTTTGTAAAACAGAAGATGGTATTCCTTCAGCAAAGTCAGCTGATGGAGTCAAATTCTTCTGTTCTAGTTTCTAAATATCTCTAGCATAAATAAAGTCAACAAATTTCTTGTGTGACTGCATAAGTTGAGTCACTCTGAGCTGGTCTTTTATCGCTTTATTGGAAAGATGCATTTTTAATGGTGAAAACTGTCCAGTGGACAGCTATCAGCAGAGTGGGAAGCAGCAGAATGCAGTAGTTTTAGCAGTATAAAAGGTATGAATTATCAGCACTGTACTAACTGTATGGCAGTAAAAATATTTACAGCAGTTAAAGAAAAACAATTTTTTCTCTCTCCCACCCTTCTTTCTAGTTGAGAATAGTTACTGATATCTGTACTTTGGGTACTTTGGCTGACATTGGACTGTGTTTTTATGTAAGATAAGAACTTTGCCTTGGTATTGAATGCCTGGTACATAGCAGGATGTGATATGTGGCTTACTTTGTCTGTATTCATGTGTTTGCTGTGACTGGGTTCTCCTATCTTGTGGATATGCAAGTTAACAGTAACTGAAAGGATAGTCATGTCCAATTGCTTCTAATTTTTTCTCACATTGTGCTGGTTTCTAATTGATAGATGTCAAACTCCCAGTAATTAGCACGGGGTGTTGATTTCTGGATAGTATCCTGTTTCTCTTTTGTTTGTTTTTAAGTATACACAGCTTGATCATGAGTGGGAAGCATTATTCAAATCCAAGGCAGTGCGGGTGCTTCCAGCCCCAAGTCAGGAAATATTTGGCTTTTGAAAAATAACGGCTACTGTGCGGAGCTCTGGCTGAGCTGTGATATCATGAAATGAGCCTGAGGAAATGCTGTGAATGTGCTGCCAACCCTTTGTGAGAGGAGGGATCTTTCTGCGCTCACTTATCCCAGGAATCTGTTCCTCAGTCCTTGTGTTTATGACGCTAACGTTCAGTGACAGTTCTGCTTGGACATGCCTCTGCTCCTGAACTGGATCTCACACCAGAAGGTACTGACTGCTCCTAAGGTTCGTGTGTGAAGTTCATTCATCTTGCATCTCTCTGTACGATGGAACAGGTCTGACAATGCACCTTGTGTGGTGATGGAGTGAGAAAATAATTGCCTTGCTAGAACTGCTATCATTAAGTAGCCAGATTTGTTAGGCATGTTTGTTAGATTAGTACTTCACAGACATACTAATGTTTAGAAGCCTTGTGGTATGAAGAGGGGCTTTGCTTTGTTAATAAATTCCAGACTGAAATTTTCCATGTGGAAGCTAGAAATAAATTAGGAAGAGCTGCAGCTTCTCTGCACAGTGAAATTCAGTCCAGCTGTGGAAATAATGATATACAGCTAGTGAATTTTGTTCTTCTTCTCGATATTCATAGTATTCAAGTTCTAAGTTTGGATTAAAATTGAAAGTACTGATCAGTAGTTACTGAAGTAACTTGAAAGTTATCCCTCCAGAAAAAAGAAGATCTCCACCTTTTTTCATTGGAGGCTCTTGTAAATTGAAAGGGAATGTTTTTGTGGGTTTTTTTTGAATGCTTCAACTTCTGTCACTGCTATTCAAGAAAGCATGAAGTGTCACCATGGAGATGCTCTGCCTATTCTAGAGTTGTGACAAATTGTTCTAGTGTTGTGCTGCAGCATGCATGAGTGGGTTCAGTAGCCTCTTTGTTTTGCAACTTCAAGATATTGATGATAAACATCTTTTAACTGAAGATTTTTTTTGGATTTTAGAGGTTGAAGTTGGAATTAATTGTAACAAAACCCTATTTAAATGTCATGAGAAGAATTTGGTGTTATTTTTCTGTAGTCCTCTCTTTTGTTTTAATCCTCGCTTTGGTCAGATGAAAGAGCTTGCATTAGTTACATCAGTTAAAATGATGTTTCCAATGCGAAAATAATATTCTGCTTAGAACACAGTGAAGTGTCTTGCTATGTAGTAGAATAGTTCTTGGCAGTACTAATCACGTGCCCTTTGGGCAACGTACTACTAATGCACGAGGCAGGTGTTTGCACTCCTTTATGTATTGACCCTGTTACAGGTCTGTCACAAGGGATAGAAGGAGATGTAGCCCATGAACTGCAGAGCTGAAATTAGCATGTCTAGAGTACTAATATATCTGTCTTCTAGCCAGGATTGGGGGCTGTGACCTTATTCTACACTAGCTGACCAAATGGGCGATGTGCTGCAGTAAGGTCTGAAACCAAGGTCGTAGGGGGAGGTGTGTGGTGCAAATAGATGAGACTGGGGACTATCTGGCTAGAATTGATGCTCTCATTAGTTTCAGCTTACCAAAACTCTACTGCCTGTAGTAAACAGAGTTTGTGACAGTGTAACACCAGTCATACTTTACTTTTTACATTGTTTATTCAGAGCTGTGATTATGATTGTAGGTGATGCAGAACTTGCCCAGTGCCATCTGCTCTGTTTTTAGTACAACTAACTTTTAGTTGTTGAATTGCCATGTATTGAATCAGATCTAATTGGATGAAGAGTGATTCATACAGTCTTAGGCTACTCAAATATGAATAACAAATTTAATTTGCGTTCTTAAGTGTGGGTTTTTTTTCTTTAATTAGTCTTATTAGATTGATCGTATTTCCCTGGAGTGAAATATTGCCTCTTTAGTGACATTATGGAGCTCTTATTACTTGCCTCTTTTTTTTTGGTAGTAGGGTTTTTTGTTTGTTTTTTCTCCTCAACCAAGTTTTAGAGTGTTCTTTACACTGAGGAGCTGAACTAGTATCACAGGTCTAGTTTTGTATTTATGGTACCCACTGTCCGTCCTTGTCTTTTTGACCTCTAGCATTTGGGGGGGTTGTTTGGTACAGGCCCTGAAGAAGGATCTGGGCTCCTCTGAGTTCTCTTGGCTCTATTCAGAGATTGAGTTGTTACTTATGAGCACTGTTTCAATGGTCTTAAAGTACACATGCTGCTACTTTCTCCTGACAGGCATGTATGCTCTTGACAACATCCTGGAGGGGAAGAAAGCTCATCTGAAGCTCTCACATCCATTTTGTTTGGTTTCAATTTATTAATACCTGAGAAGGTTTAGTGTGCCTGTTACTGTTTAAGCACGAGGTCACTATTATATTAGAGAAAGCTTTGTGTGCTGTTCCAACATATTTGAGTAAACATGTTGGGTGGGGGATAACTACGTTGTTCTGCTTCTTGTAATAGTCTGCTACTCCTCAACAGCTTAGGGAAACTTCATGAATAAAACCTATAGTAATGGCCTACATTATGTTTCTACTTTTGAGAACTTCTGTCCCAGCACTGCCCTATCAGCTCCTACTTTTCTGGTCTGGGAAGCCCTCTGCAACTGCCTTTGGGACATAGTCATTTTCTCTGCTGTCCAGCAATATTTGGAAAAAGGTGATAGGCCCCTAGACCATGGGATTTGGGAGAAGCAAGCAGGGGAGAATTAAGTCTTCTTGCATTATTCCAGCCATAGCACCACTGGGTTTGTTCAGGCTGAAATTGTGCCTCTCACCCAGAAAATACACTACTTAGCCCCCTCAAATCTAGTCTTCCTTCTTGACATAACAAAAAAATTCTATGTGTTAAATAGATTAATTGCTAAAATATTTTAAGGATTTAATTTTCTTTATGTTCAGGTGAATGCTGAAAACCTATGCAATGACTCATTTAACCTTTTTATTTTGTTCTGCTAAAAAAGCTGGTAGTAGATGTCCAAAAAGATCTGCAATGGCCCTGTGTGTGTCAGGAGTAAGAGTCCCATTTCTCTCCTTTGGCTGCTTAATTTCATGAGACTGCTGCAGGGAAATACTAGAATTTGGAAACACATTAATAGGTTTTGACTGTTTCAGGAGTCTGTCTTCTTAATATTCCTAAACTGATTTCTAAACGTAGTTAAGCATTTTCATCCAGGTAATTCAGTATTTTGAAAGCTCTGTTCTGCTTATGAAGTTGTCTAACTTTGCCCTGCAATTTTGCCATTAACAAATAAGCTAATATCCAAATCCAAAAAAGTTACACAACTTCGATGGTGAAACTTTTCTGACTTTTCTTGATATACAGAGGAACAAAATGTCAAAACCCAATGATACATGCCAAAGAAATATGTAAAAAGTCATATTGGGATGATTACTATGCTGATAATAGTGTAACTTTTCCTGTATCTTGCATTTCAGGAAAATACAGGTGAAAACTCTTCGTTAGACTCCACTTGATTGCAGTTATGGGTTTTGCTCAAAGTCAATATTTTAAATGAAAATATTGTCATGTGATCAGGTATATCTCAGATAGCTGTAATTCTTTGTTCTTGATAAGGAAGTGTCACTCTGGAAGTGAAGAGAGTCAGGTCTAACAGTACAAGCTGGCACATTGTCAATCCTTGGGTACATTGTCATCAGTATACAGTTACTCCTGTACACTAAAGACCAGCAAAATCCATGTGTATGACTAATAGCCAGGCGGTGTTAGTATCTGTCTTACATGTTATACTTGAAGCTGTTTTTCACACCATCTAGAGTATCCAAGAAAGAACCAACAAGCATCTGGAACTGGTTCTGGGCTGTCTGACAGATATTAGTTATCAATTGTGAAATCCCTGTATTAGCTTATTTTCCTCTTCAGCTGTATATAGGAGAAGTATTGATTAAATGGGTCTTAAAATTTTCTCCTTGATTTTTCACTTTAGCTCTGTGTATAGGTCAAAAAATAGAAAAAAAGTGAATACTGATGAGGGAGCACTCTAAATAGCCTGTAAAAAAATTCAGTTAAACAAAGCAGGGAATAAGGATTGTTTGGACTGTATGAGCTGAAACCCCTGCTCTAATGCTAGGATCCATGTATGCATAAGTGAAAATACTATGTAATGCAAAAGCTATACAAGGAGCAGGGATTCTGAAACAATAATTGTGACTTAAATATGAATGTCTGAAGAGTACACACAATCTGGAAAAGATAGAAGTAAAACCAAGTGATAAACAACAGGATGGATGGTGGGTTTTTTTCTGAATAGAAATGCAGTTACTTAAAACTCTGTGTCTGTATTTGTGGTGGAGATCTCTGACAGAGTAGGGAATGGATGGGTATTTCTGTTGTGGTACAATTGGTAGTGTGTTATCCCCAGCTATTTGGAGATTTGCTGGAGGAGGAGAGACAGGGAAGGATGTGTTAGGAGGTTAGTGGGTATTTTTAGAAAGGCTTAAGAATTTCCAGTCTTTTTTCTTAGAAGTGGTGAGCAAGAGGCTCAGTACACTTTTTAAAAAATTCAAATTGCCAATTAAACAGCTGACAATGTTTAGTTGATCGTATGTAGAATTTATGCATTTTTAATGGAATTATCATTTTTCACTGTACTTTGAATAGAAATATATGTGAAATGCCCTTTAACAGGTTCTGGATTCTTAAAAGGGAAATGTTAGACAGCTAGTTTGTGAATGTTGTTATAATAGAAAACTAAGGAATTTAAACTCTAGAGCTTCTCTGAGCACAGGCCACAGAAAGAATAAGAGACCCATCAGTGGAAAAAGAGCTGCCTCTTGGAATACGAACAGGCATGTATAAAGTGAGAATTGTTCGTGTCCAGCTGAGCTGGCATGGCTGGGAGGAAGCACACCTTGGGTGATGGTTAAGCAGCCTGCTAGTGAGAATGAGTGAAAAATAGTTACCCTCTAGTGTCGGTGTCATATCAAGACTTAACTTTTAGGCTTACTGAAAACTGAGATGATGATGACATCTATAGGGATAAAAGCCAAACAGTCAGTAGACCTTAGGGTAATTGAACTTCATTTTGCAATAAATGAACTGGAAGCATATTTGAGCTGAATGCCCAAGGGGTGAGGAGTGTGTAATAGGAGATGGGGATTAAGACGAGGTAATTTTCCACTGTGACTTGCAAAAGCGCTGGTATCAAGGCTTCAACTGGTATCATGTGACTGAAAGAAAGAGATACTATTGGGAGCATGGATTATTTATTAAGGTGTGACTTCAAAGTTATCTTTTTTTAATAGAAAAATTCTTTGAAAGATATCAAATATTATAGATATGGTGGGAAGCTGTATAGAATACAAAAGCTGTTGATTGATTATATTGGACTAGGTGACTGTTGAGAACCGATTTCTCTTGGAAAGAAAATGTATAGATATTCTCTCTTTATCTCATTGTCACTAGTAATTTCCCCAGTGCATGTAACATGATGCCTTTCATTATCCTTCCAGAGAAAACGAGACATGGTGGAAAGAGGTTCGGTTAAGAGGAACAGGTACTATCCGAAGTGCAACTAGTATCACTCTGATCTGCAGTCAGTAGAGTTGGATAAGTCCTAAGTCCTTGTTTTCTTTATTGAAGCCAAAACAAAAAAAAGAGCGTTTGTATTAAATATGTTGATATTGAAAGCAGACTCCTCCCAAGGTGATAGGGATAAAATGGAGGAACCATGTGTCTTTGAGACTGGGTGATACAGGGCTGAAATTGAGAGTTTCTACTGGACATGCACAGTTTGTCTATACAGGATGTAGCAGGAATCTGTGGGTAAGAATGACAGAGGAGAAGGGAGATTTGGGTGTGCTGCTTAACTGCATGACTGAGACAGCAGGGAAGTGTGACCTTAAAGTGAACTGTCGTAGGGTGGATGGGGTGAGGTTTTTGTAGTAGATAATAAATGATAGCTAATGCAATTGTACATGGTATTTCAGTAAAATTTCCGTATTCTTGCTACCTGTATTCCAAAGCTGTCAGTTGAAACTGATGGATATTACTGGTCTCTTTTTCCCAAAACTGTTTCCACAACAGAACAGTGATGGCCCTATCCAAAATACATCAGTAAAACATGCCGATGTGGGCAGAGGACCACAGAAAAGAAAAGGCAATCTCAGTAAAAATAAACAAACAAACAAAAAGATGTGAACATTTGTCAGTAGGCCTTCTGGTAATTTAAAACCTTATGTTCTGAAACAAGTTCCAGAAAAAAATTATTTGCTTTGCTTCCACTGCATAAATTATCTGCACAGAATTTTAACTTTACTGGTTTTATATTGTTAGCCAAGAAGATAGGGGCACTCTGCTGAAGAAATAGCTAATGTAATTATTTACTGTAATAATGTCTGACATATCACTGGCTGTGCTCTCTCATTTGCGGTTACTAAACAGGCCTTTCACACTGTCCCCTTAGGTTCCCGATGTCATCAGCAGCATAAGACAAGTCTCCAAAGCCGCACTAAAAGAAGATGCCAAACCAAGTAAGGATAGTGAAGATGCCTTCTATGACTCTCAAAAATTTGAAGTCCTTTACTGTGGAAAGGTGACAGTGGCTCACAAGAAAGCTCCCTCCACGCTAATTGATGAATGCATAGAGAAATTCAGCCTTCACGAGCGCCAGCGCCTGAAACTATTAAACGAGCAGCGCAATAATGAGTCAAATTTGGACTTGCCTCTGTGTGAAGAAAACGTGCCAGCTTCTTCATTGGATAGCCCATTTGAGGAGCTGGACAGCCCAGATAACACTTCAGGGCATGCTGTAATGTTTACAGTCGGCAGCCAGACCAACTTGACCAACCTGGCCAGCACTCGTGGCTTCTTTCCAGAGAGCATTTTAGAGGACTCTGGCTTCGATGAGCAGCAAGAGTTTCGCTCCCGGTGCAGCAGCGTCACTGCAGTTACGCAAAGAAGGGTTCATGACGCAAACCTGAAAATACAGTCACGCAGAAGACACGCAAGTGCACCCAGTCATGTTCAGCCCTCTGATTCTGAGAAGAACAGGACAATGTTGTTCCAGGTGTGTACTAGGAGGAGCAATTTCTTGTTGGTTTTGTACCGTATCTTTTTCCCCTATGCATAGAGTTTGAAACTGAGACAAGTTTTGCCATATAAGTAATATAGGTCCAGTATGGTTTCATGATTTCTCATAAATATTTATGTATCTGTTCATAAATGACTGCAACACAAGTAGCTGAACTTTCTTAAGGAAGTCACCTCAAGTCATGAGCTTGGGCAGATCTTAAGGAAAAGTAATTACTTATAGAGTAATCACTTAAAGGAGCAGCGTTTTTAGAGAAATAATTATTTTACATGCAGTTCTGGATTACCTGTATAGATGGGATCTAGAACCTGGCTGGAGATGAGTGAGTATTCTTTCGAAAAGAGAGTCGATGCAAACAAACCCTCTTTTTTTGTGCACTTAAAAAGAAACTCACAACTTCACATAAGATTTTCGCAGCCTTACGTTTTGCCCAGCCCCTTTGTGATGATTTGTCTTATCTTTCCCAGATGAGTACTCAAACATCTCTGCACTGAAGGCTTCTTCCTTCAGACTTCAATGGTTATTTCTTCTCTTGTCTTAAGTGTATTTCACATCTTTGGAGCTTGTTTTGAGAAAACAAAAGGATGTGTAAAAGAGGTGACCCATAAAAGGAAAAGTCCTTGGACCTTAAAGTAACAGGGGACTAAACGCCTGGATTTTGTCTTTCCATTTGTTTTAAAGATCATTCTTGCCTTTTATTCTCTTGGGGGATTGATAACTGAAGTGAGAATTGCCCTTCAGAAAGCCACAGCTGTCCCTTATAATGGATTTAGCTGAAAAATTTTCTGAGATCTGTGGCTTGAGAAACAGTTTGGGAAAACTGAAAGATAGTTTGTTGCAGAACCTACTCTTTCTCATCTGGAATTAGTACAAACCAAGAAGTATCACCTTAGTTTCTCAGCTAACCTATGGTATAATTTGAAAAACAAAAATCATTGTAGCTTTTAATTTAGCCACATTGTTTGCTAAAGGTTTTAGTATTGTCTGTCAATGTGATCTTTGGACCAAAATCTGATCTTGATCAATCCCAGCTTGAAGGGAAAAAGGGTGGGAGGGGGAGAAGAAAAGCTGTCTTCTTTCAAATTCAACTTTTTCTTTCCAATTCTTTCCTGTTCAACTGAGTGTATTGTGCTTGCTGAAATATTCTTACTCAATATAGGCGGAATTATGCCACCCTTGTAAAAGCTGAGTAAACTGATGTGCCAAAGAAAGGCTGTGTGAACAAGAAAGGGCTAGATTCTGACATTTTTGTTGCTGTCAGTGCTGTGCCTCCAAGACAGTCATAAACTAGACTTATTCTTCTCCCTCTCAGGTTGGAAGGTTTGAAGTTAACCTCATCAGTCCAGACACCAAATCTGTTGTGTTTGAAAAGAATTTTAAAGATATCTCCTCATGCTCTCAGGTAAGCATTATTAAGAAGCAACATGTAGATCAGCAGAAGAAAAAGATTTTATTTGTTCTTCGATTGGCTTGCCTTGCTAGTCTATAGGCAGGAGAAAAAAAGAAATGTAGAATTCTTTGTCAATGTTCTGTGCTATTTTCCCTTGTTGAGTCTCAAAGGCCATTTAAAAACAGTTTATCATATCTAACTTACCCTTAATAAGAGTAAATTGTTGTTTTATACCATTGGCTCCTTAATTTAAAAAAAGGGAGGGGTGATTGTGACTAATGTATACCCAAATCCTGCATGAAGTTTGATGCATCAGCTTATTTGGGGAGTATGACTAAAAAAAATGAATATTAAACTGCCATTGCCTCACAAACAGTTGCAGCAGACTGGAATTACTATTTGCCTTTACAAGAGTGAGAGCTGTTATTCAAATTGTGGCATTCACTCATCTGGTAGCAGTTTCAACTAGAATGTAATGTCATTTCCAAAAAGCTTAAGTACAGAAAAGATGAGTACAAAATAGCGGTAGTGGCAATTTTGATTATTGGTCAGCAAATAAAGTATAAAGTGTTCTGCTTTGGGAGAGCATTGGATATGTTTTTGGAAGTAGCTTACTCTCCATTTAGGATGCTCTGAGTGTGCTGTTCCTGAGCAGGTAAGTTCCTGAAAGCCTTCAGAATGAAAGGAAGAGAGCATCAGATCAGCCCTCCAGAAAAACAGCAGTTTACCTGCATCATTTCTACTGGAGAATATGGCAATAGGTGTACCTAGCTATGTCCAGTAATAAAGAAATATTTCTTATAAAGTTAAATGCCGGGGCTGAGGGAATCACGTTTCCATCTTGTTGTTGTTCAGTACCTGTTACTTCAGACACTGTTCAGTACCTGTTACTTCAGACACTTTCTGTTTTGATGTTTTACTTCATTACCTCCTTTCATTTGCCATGCCACAGGCCTCCTTAAACATTATTATTCTAGTTTAAAGTACACGTCTGGCATTCTCTAAACCTGTATTTCACTCCCAAGTGCTTTCATTTCAATGCTATTAACAAATCTGCTCTTGCATGACTGGACTACCAATGCTAATACAAATTAAGAACTGGTCAATACTTGTAACTCAAGTGGAGTCTTGAGCTACTAACGAAAGGTCTAGATCCTTAAGCTGACTCTACTGTTAAACTACAGTTTGTATTGCTTTTCATAAAGAAAAAAGGCTAGTGCAAATACAGAATGGGACAGTATAATCAAACAATGATGTAGTAATAGCTTTATAATAAATGCAGATCAAAGAGATTCTTAAAGAAGGGGTAAGGAAAGCAGAATTTGCAGACAGCTTTGGTCTTCTGCTTTTTGGGTGTACTGAACTGAGTAAATATGACACTTCAGCTTTAGGTACTGGGCTTCTAGGTTGTATATACGTACTGATAATAGTCAAACAAAACAGTCCTAAGCAGGAACAACCTTTATTCTGCTGACTTTAAAGTATGGTGACCAGCAAGACCGTGGCAGACTTTCAAAGCACGGTTTTCCTTCAGGAGAATAGTTGTGTAAATAGTGCCAAGTAATGCTGTCTGTTGGACTTTGGAGATGGAGTTTTTCACACCGCCTCTTCACTTTCATTTGGAGCAAAGCTTCTGTTATTTTGCATTCTTGAATATCTCAAAGAGGCACTAACAATACTCTGGGGGGATTTGTTTGATTTCTTTTTTTAATGCAAAACATTTCTTTTTTTAATGCAAAACCCCCTCAACTTTAGAGAAGTTGAGGGGGTTCTGTGTTCAATAGAAATGAAACATTAATTTATTGAAGACTAAGTATTGGTTGCATAAAGCTCTTCTTTTAAGAACTTGATGCTAGCCACAGGGCTTCTCTGTTATGAATTTACAGGGCAGTGATTTACTGTGTATTGTGGACTGAAGCTTAGGAGTGTTCGTTCTTTAAAACTTTACAAACAATGAAAAGGATATGTTCTGGTCAGTTTGCCTTCTGGATTCTCTTAGTCTGGTCTAATAAAGGTACTTTTTATTAGATTAAGTGTGGTTGATCTGCTGCATTCAATTAATTATCCACACTCCATATACTTGTCAAAGCAGCAAATATAATTGATGATAAACCTCTGTGTGTGTGCTGTCTAAACTCAGGTATCACACAGCTGTAGAAGTTTTCTTGTTGCAGCCTTGCTGACCTTGAGGGAACCCAGAACAACAAAAAACTTGGTTCATTTGTCATGACAAGTCACACTCTTTGAGAAATGTGATGAAAGTAGTGTTGATTGAGTAACATACTGTGGTGTTTATGCCTCAGTAGTGCAAGTGTCACATCTGTCTCTCCTTTCAAATGTTCTCCTGTTGAGACTGAGAAGTCAGAGAGTAGTAGGCCTGTTCAGGAACTGTCAGCAGTGAGGGAACTGGAATCTCCCCAAACCACCTTTAGTAAATATGTTTTCTTCACAAAACGAACCGCAACACTTCACTGATCTGTCTATAGATCAACATGTGTATACATCTGACCTTTTTTATTTTATGCTTTGGAAGACTTCATGTGTCATGAGAAAATAAGTGTAGTTAAGTCACGATTACTGTGAATCATCGTTAAACTAATGCCCTTAGTGTCATTTTAGACACCCTCTGCACCTCTGTTAAGTTTTAAGTGGCACAAATGTAACTTTTGGAATTTTGTTTTTTAAAATGACAGTATGTAGTGACGCTATGTTCAGTCTGTCACGTACTTCATTTCCAATTTTGTTGAGAGTGTTTTCTGTAGTGACAGGCAAGTTGCTTTGCCTCCTCCTCTCTTTTATGATATAGGTGTTTTCTTTGGAGATGGATCCAAGCAAACAAGTTCTGCTTTCTGTTGTATTTGAACTTGAGAGATTAGGCTTTCATTTGGAGAAAATCTACTATTACTATACTGAGATGATAAAAACATTGGCAAAACCTTTAACAATAGTGAGTCATGTTCCATGAATTGAGACTGGAAATATAGTGTTTCTTAGGAAACTGCTCTCTTTGATCTTCTTAGTGCTGTTTTTAGCAAGGCAATGTTCCCTGTCAAGTCGTTAGACTAAGATCTTAAAAGAAAACATCAGTAGTAATATATAGTAAGTCTTGAAACTTCTGGTATGTAAATCAGTCTCAAAGAGTTTATTTCAGAATTTGGTTGGAATTCTGTATGTCACCACTCATTCTCTACCTTTTTTTCTTCTGGTGTAATTGTAACATATATTACAGAAAAGCAAAGGTCTGTTGCTACTCTGTTGCTTCTTCAGTCCTGTGTTTTAGCATGGGCTTATTACATCAAGTTTTCACTGTGGAGGCAATTCCAAATATAACCTAGAAATCTTTAGTTCACTTCCCTGAAAATCCAGTTTTTCTAATGGAAGAAATTCAGGTCAAGGTCTATCGCTTTATAACTTCTGTTTTGATTGTGTAAAGATCTTTATGTAACTTTTAAACACAGAAAGCAATTTATAAGGTAATGATAGTAGTTGTAAAATAGATAATTAGGAGCATGCATTTATAGTTTCTCACATTTTTACATGGGCAAGAAAGTATTGGAGTCTGACAACTATTTTTAGGATCACTTTGGAAACTAAACCTCTTTATAAAATAGTCCACTAATGCTGTTTTTTGACTTTTGTAGGGTATAAAACACGTTGATCACTTTGGTTTCATTTGCCGGGAATCTGTGGAATCTGGGTTAAGCCAATATGTTTGCTATGTGTTCCAGTGTGCAAGTGAGTCTCTGGTGAGTATTTATTAATGATCCTGATCTTTTCATCCGAGGATTTCTAAGGTATTTCCTAAACAATGTGAGTCTCTGTTATTCTGCTGTGTCAGTTGAGCCTCAGTGGTCACATCTTCCCAGATGCAAGACTGTGCAGCTGTGCGTATGCAAATGTGCAGTAGGAAGTGCTACATTCCGTTCCTACATAACCATATCCTGCTATTTGACTGATGCATATATCAGTAACAAATAGAAAAAAATCCATATGGGTGTGTTCATGTGTGCAGAACATGAGCATATTTGGGCTCTGTATTTGATTGTAACTCTTCTGTTTTTAACTGTTGAGAGACGTGGTTCTCCATTAAACATGTAGAAACATGTACTGAATTAGTAACAAAGCTGATGATAAAACCCAAACATACACTGGTATGGTTTAAACTACTGGTTGATCCTGCATGTGTCTTTACCATGCATGTGGCTTTAGGATTTTTCCTGTAGTCTGTTTTGTTCCTCAGTAGAAGAAAATAGCAGTATCTGATCACAGAAGAAGAAAACCATAGTATGTATTGATGTATGTAATTATGAAGAAGTCCATTGGACATTTGATAAAGTATGTATCAATTAATTGAAGTTCCAGGTAGCACTGATTTTAACTGATAACAGGTAACTTAATAATGTGAGAGCATACAGGAAATAATTTTGACTACTTTTTTATTTTAGAGTTCTGACACCTTAAAAGAATTTGTTTTCTGTTCTGAACTGTGTTTGTCCCTGATGGCTGTGGTAACAGCTGCTAACTCTTTTCCAGCTAAACTTAAAAATCTCTTTTCCAGTTAGCTGAAAATGTAAGTTTTCCATTGACTAGCTTCAGAGTGAATAGACTTACATCAGTAAAACTTCAAACAGCTAACAGCACTAGATGTACAATGGCAGCTGAGGCTGCGCTTTTATCAAAATGGGAGCTTATTATGGAATCAACTCTATCATTGTACTAACAGAAAATGTTACATCTGACCTACTGATAAATCTGACCATGCATAATTCAAAGGCTTAAGTGGTATATAAAACCTCCATGTATTTATGAACCTCTTTACATATTCTGGTACTGATATGTGTGGGTATGCCCACATTACAATATGAAATGAAGATTCCTGAGCTACTTTCAGAGGCAATTGCTTGGACCCCAGTGGCAGTTTGACTGTGGCAGGGCAGAGCTTTCCAAATTCTCTGCTGTCAGGCAGGCTGTGTTGGTAGGCTTGTGTATATTTGCTCTAAATCTAGTTAGGGTTTGTGCTACAATTCTCATGGCTTTAGTGTAGTTATAATCCTTATGCTTAGCACTGTTCTCTGGATCTTCCACTGGAGGGGGATTGTAGCCCACTTAAAAAACTTAACAGTCCACGTTGCAAGATGGATATTCGCTGTTCAATGTCCTGCTTTATTGCTAAGAAGAAAAAGCACCCAGAAATTGCTGGTAATGCTTAAAACTGTGGGTTTTAAAACAGACAAAAAAAGATCTGGACATACTGAGACACAAACTAGTTCAGCTTTCTACATTCAGGTTCCGTTTTTTCTCCCAAGCGACAAACCCCTCAAAAAGGTGTCTATGGTCTCAATGTTAAACTGCATGATTTTGGTCTGAAATATTTCAGCTTTCCTCTTCCTGCTTATAAAAAAAGTAACAAGTAGAGTGAGGACCTGATTCTGAAGTAGGATACTGATTTCTTTCCTAAAATCATTCTCAAGCAGTTGTCTCCTTCTTTCCATGCTTATGCAAACACTCAGGAAACAGGTTTTAATAAACATTGTATTCCCCTGAAATACAGACAGGGGACCTCCAAGTGCTTTGTATACAAGGTCTAGGAGCATATTTGAATGAATATGGAGAAGTGCTGTCACCTCAACCTTTCTTAGATAAAAGTTTGAGCTTTTCCGGTGCTGTATTTGTGGTAGCAGCAGAGGAAATATCAGGGCAGAATGCAAGGCAGGCCAGAAGTACTTAAAGATAAACTGTGATTGTAATGAAGCTGCTAGCTAGTCTAGTAGCCTAGAGAAAAGTGAACTGCTGTGGGAAGCTTCTGTCTGGCAGCAGGGATGAGTCTGTAGGGGTTTATGCTAAAATGGTATAGTGGTGGGAGGAAAGTTGTTGAATGGAACATGTGCAGTTTACAGGAAAAACTTGAAGCTAAAGAGATTAATGCTTTTTATTTAGCCAGCATATATTCAAGCCGAAAATTACCACTTGCAGCTTCTTAAAACAGTGAGTGCCTTCCCAGTAAGCTTGAGTAGCTGCAGTCACATACTCAAAATTACACTGTCTGGCTGAACTTAAAAGATGGTAAGTATCTACAGAACAGGTAGAAAGCTGGGAACACAACCTTGATCTCTTTAGAAGACAGTAAAAGGGTTTTGTCTGGTTTTGTGGTTGTTTTTTTTTTTTTTAAATTCTGAAGTACCTGTCTATGACATGATTTATAAATCTAATTTCATGTATATGGTATGCATTTTTGTTTGAATACTCTTTTCTCTCCCTCCCATACAGGTTGATGAGATAATGCTGACCCTGAAACAAGCCTTTAGCACTGCTGCTGCACTGCAAAATGCCAAGACACAGATTAAACTGTGTGAGGCCTGCCCTATGCATTCATTGCACAAACTTTGTGAAAGAATTGAAGGTAGCAGCTGAATTTATTTTCTAATTGTGTTTTGCTGATTATTGTAGAAGAATAACTTCATGTAAGAACAGAGAGAAAAA
Source organism: Lepidothrix coronata (assembly GCF_001604755.1). Classification (NCBI taxonomy): domain Eukaryota; kingdom Metazoa; phylum Chordata; class Aves; order Passeriformes; family Pipridae; genus Lepidothrix; species Lepidothrix coronata. The sequence goes on along the minus strand of NW_016690352.1, from coordinate 681,991 downwards.
TATCCCAATAAGCAACTCTTACCATCACTTTGCACTCTCTGTATTTAGGTGGAGGTGTTAGCAGGAATGATACTGCAACTGAATATAGTAAAGCTTCTGTTGTAAATACATACCCTTTCATCATCATACCTTTCTTGAACGTTAAGCAGAGCAGCAAAAGCCACCAGTTCACCTTCCATTTGTTTGGGGTTTTGCATGCTTTTGAAATGAGTCATAAAAAGACAGTTGTGATCTAAAAGGATCTTGCTTTTCTGTGTGTTCCTTCTTTCCTGTGTGGGGTTATTTTTTCCTTCTTTGTGTTTATTCTCTCATGCACTTCAAAACCTAGTTATATTATGGGGAAATAAACGATTAAGTTAGGAAACTACAAAGAATCACAGATATGATGAGTCCAACCCTTAGCCCTGCACAGGACCATCCCCAAGAGTCACACCATGTGCCTGAGAGAATCATCCAAATGCTTCTTGAACTCTGTCAGGCTTAGTGCTGTGTCCACTTCCCTGGGAGCCTGTTCCAGCATGCAACCACTATCTGGGTGAAGAACTTTTTTCTAATATGCAGCCTAAACCCCCCTCACACAACTTCAGGCCATATCTAATAAATAAAGTTAAGGCAACTACCTGACTTCAGATATGAATAGACAAATCTTTGTAGTTTCTCTTAAAATGAAGAATGCCAAAACACATGTAAAAACTCTTACAAGATAGAATTTAAAACAAAAAAGTTAGGATCCTATTTTTATAGTCACTCTGCTATGTGTCCTTGCAAAGTATTGTATGCAAAAAAAAAAGGCAAGTGTGTTACAAAAAGCAAATAGTCTTGTATCTTCTGGTCTGGTGATGATGGTGCTCAATATTGCCAGTTTTCCCATTCATTGAAAGTCACTGTTGCTACTTGCTTCCCTCTGGTGGATGACAAGCAAAGTATAAAATCCTAGTGGCGTGAAATTTTGTTAGGTTGTGACTGGTATTTTCTGGGTTTAACAACACATATTTGGAAGTGATAAAGTTTAACTGGGAAAGCCTTCTGTAAATGATAGACTATAGAGGCTGCTGTATAAGGCAGTTAAGTATATTGAACACAGGTACTTGCAGGATAAGTATCCAGTATTAAAATAAAATCTCTCCTAGGACAACAACTAGAGTACCGTAATAGTAGTTTCATAAACTTCGTACTTACTGACTGAAAGGCTTTAGTGTCCCTTTGTTTTTATCCATCTGCTTTGTTTTGAGTGTAGAAGTTTGTCAAAATCAAACTTAAAGCTTCATGACTTTGGAAAAGTCTTTTATCTGTTCTGGTTGCAGTTTTCTATGAACAATTTGTACCGTGGATGGAAAAAACATATCTTCATGTGGGATTTTTTTTCACCCACATTTTTTGTAGCTTCCTAGAATGAACTCTGTGAGAAAATTTGCACTTTTTATTGAATATCAGAAATTCTTCCCTTTATTCCACAGCTTTTATGCAGTTCTTGCTTTTTAAAGTGTCTTCATTTCTCTACCTCTACCTTATCATTTCCTTGTCCAGAAATGCATCTAAGTCTTTCAATTAGAAGCATCTGAAAACTTCCAAGTATCCTGTGCATGGATTATCTCTCAGTTATAACCCTGATCTGTTCCTCTCTTCCTCCTCTCCCATACAGTTGTCAGATTTCAAGCTGTCAGTGATCTCTTGGTACTAGGACAGAAGCCATCAGTGGGGTAGGGAGCACAACCTTTTACATAGGAACCAGCCACTGAACTGCTGCTACTTGTATTTTTACTGCTAAAGAAAGAAGACAAAACCATGTGGTTAGCAAAATCTGAATTATTTTTTATCATGTATACTGTGGATATACAACTGTCATACATTAAACTTGTAGGAACTCAAATGCAGGTTTATATTTTCTGCTGTCATTTTTCTCAAAATTTTTGTGAGAGATCATTTGAGAATCTAGAAGCTTTAATGGTCCTTTCTTTTCCCAGGACTCTATCCACCAAGAGCCAAACTTGTAATTCAGAGACATCTGTCATCACTAACTGATAATGAGCAAGCAGACATTTTTGAACGTGTTCAGGTAATACCTTAGAAGCTGTTCTTCCAAATTTGAAAAAGACCGTGATAAAATGAACTAGATTTTCTTGCTTTTGATTACATTTAGTTTGTTATGTAGTTGATTTAGAATTTACTGCTTTTCCACCAAACATTTCATACTGAAATATCATGCTCCAACTTAACTCCATGTATGATACACTGCTAGTGGAAAAGTTTTGTTTCCCAAGTTTGCTGAGATGCTCTGTGTTCTTACCCAGAGTGTATTTTTTTTTTCTGAGCTTAGTTTTTCATCTGTAAACACATTTTCCCACCTGAAAGTCATGTGGCAGTGGGTTGAGAGCAGGTGAGACATGCAGGTATCAGGAACATGTCTGGCATTTTTAGATTTTGTCTTTTTTTACTTATTTGGACGCAACATTCTTGTGTAAGCAGATGTACTTAAGTGGATGAAGTATACAATGATTTAGGCTTCCAAAGGCTCTGCTCCTCTCTAGTTGCCTGAAGAATAGAATGGCTGTTTGGTTTTCTTGGGTTCCTTATGCCACTTATAAGACTATACACTGGCAAACAACTTTGGAAAACAAAATGTATGGGCGTTAGGCTCCTTTTTCTCCACAGCCTGTAAGGTGTTTCCATTTTAGTTCTGTTTTGCTCAGGAGAATGAGAGCACACAGACAGTATTGCAATTTGACACAATAATAGCGCACTCTGGGATTTGGTGTAGCAGTATGTTAATTTTAAAGAATACATACATATGGAAGAAAAAATAATCAAATCATGAATTGAAAGACAAATTTTCCTTTCTTTGCTGTTACTGACAGAAAATGAAGCCTGACAATGACCAGGAAGAAAATGAACTTGTGATCTTACATCTCCGTCAACTCTGTGAAACTAAGCAGAAAACACACATTCACATTGGTGAAGCACCATCGGTAAAGCTTGTTTTTGTATTATCCCTCTCCCTCTTCCCACTCTATTAAAATACAGTATTAATGTATATGGTCCTAGCAGGACCACTACTTTACTTGGTCAGGAGTAATTGAAGCTGGATATTGCAATTAAGAGAGGACTGTGAGAGAAGAATTTGATTTAATTTATAGTGGCATGTTTGGGTTTTATAAGCTGAGAGGGGAAGAAAAGAAGGGAAGAAAGATAACCAAATACTTTTAGATCTATATTTCTTTACAGTGTGAGTATACCTCTTCTTTTTCTTTCTTCCTTGATCCCCCCTCCCAAGCAGTTATATTCAGGGAGAATAGAAGTGAAGGGAGCATTGGTTTCTGTCGCGGGGTATCTATCGTAGTAGTTAAGTTTGGCTGATAGAAAAGCACACACACACATACACACGCTGCACAAGGAGTTGAGACAAGAGCTGTCTGCCACGTCAGCGCAGCAGCATCCTTTATTAGGACAGCTAGCCCACATTTTCTCACACACTTTCTGTAATAACATAATTTCTACAAAACATCATCACTATGTGCCTCCACCATGAACAAAGCCAGCATTCTTGTCCTAGTACATTTTATCCTCCCTAAACCTACTTATCACCTTTCCAATTAACTTCCAGCTTCTCAAGGCTGCACTGTTCATGGGAATGGTTAATTAGCTTCTCTGCTCTCACGGGAACGGTCTTATGCCATCCAATATATTATGTTCGTCTATGGGTTCAATTTCTAGGGGCTTAACGGGCCTGCCACTTCCCCCCACAGGTTTCATTTTAAACTATGAACTCATCTTGCAAAGGAAACATGTAACAGTATTGTTAAATTGATATACTTTTACAATATAGCCTTTAGGGATGGAATGTGCATTTAACTGTGGATTTGGTGTTTTGGGAGTGTGTTTTGGCTTTTTGTTTGGGTTTGGTTTTTTTTGAGAGGGGTGATGGGTTTGTGATGTTCTTTCAATAAGAGCCAACAGTATATTCTTTATTATGTAACTTGTTTTTTGACTCTAGTCGTTGGAAATAGTCTTTGCGATTAAAAAAGAATTGCCAAAGCTGAGTTGTGTCCTTGCTCATTTCAACAGGTCATTTCTAACAGTTCGATTCCAGAAAGCACCACCAGTGGTGGCAGGTTTAAACTTGACATTCTGAAAAACAAGGCCAAGAAATCCTTGACTAGCTCTCTGGAAAATATCTTCTCCAGGGTAAGATTAACAACTCATTGTCATCAGCTCTCCCAGATACCCTTGACAGTAAAGACCTATCAGATTTTTTTTGTTGTTTTGGCCTCAGTCTGATAAATGCTTAATGAAGCAATAACCCTATTGTGAAATCTGAGAGTTACAGCTGGATTGATTGTGACTTAACTGCACTAGAAAGTTTATGGTAAGGCCACACGTACAGGGTGGAAAAAGGACAAATTTCTGAATAATGAACATTCATTGTAGGTGGCGAATTAGTTGAGCATTATCAGATGTGTTGCTTCAGAATAAAACTTAATTTTATCTTTTATGATCCCATAAAGAGACATCATTTTTTGAAAGTGTGAATAAGTGTACCTGCATATAGTGGAAATCTTTCCTTTCTGAGAAGTAATGCTTTAGGTCTCATAGCTAAAAGTGCTTCTAGTAGGCACCAAGAATCTTCAGAAAGTAGTTACAAAGTTCCTTTTGCAGGGAATAAATAACCAATAGTCTTAAAAAGTGAGTTGTTCTTCATTTTAATGTTCCTAGCCAGATATGATGTGAAATTGCAGATAATTACTGAAACTCTCTTATATGAAATAGCCTTTTAATAAAGAAGTCTGAATTGCAAATTTTGCTTAGTGTCCACTTGCTTAGTAGGTTGAATCAGAGGAGAGGCATATAGAGGAGTAACTGAGGAAGGCTGGGTGCCTGGAATCCAATGTGTCATTACAGAGAAAGTGTGATGAGCTGTGAGTAATGGATGGTGAGGTCTAAATATAATTTGGAGTAGTGAAATTAAGTTCCTTCTGCTAGTAATTTTAAAAGTACCATGCTAAATCAAGCACTAAGTTGCACTTGTCCTGCAGCTTCGTAGGCATGTCATAAAGTAACCTACAAACGTAGGATGCCATAGATGTTCCCTATAAAGGAGACAAAATAGCGTTTGCCAGAGAGAATCCTTAGAACTTACAGTTAGGTGTCAATTTGGTCTTCTGCTGAAACTAGCATTAGTACTCTCCTGGTCAAATATGACCTCTGCTGTGTAGCAAGTTTAACAAGCTAGGAATTTGGTCTGAATATGGAGAGAGAGAAAGAGAGGGATAGAGCATGCACAAAAGAGAGTGATGACAGTCAGAAGATCTGGATAATTTTGGCAGTTTGGAATATCGTCAAATGGTCACAGCTACAGCTGGGCCTTTGCTGAGTCTGATTTCTTTTCCACATCCAAAGGACATGTGACTGGAAAGTAATCTAGCTCTGATGGTAGGTCACGAACCCCACAGTGGTTATGGAACAAGCGTACATCACTGAAATAACTCGGTAAAGCATATACAGGCATACTGGCACTCTGGTCATGTCAAGGAAAAATCATTTGGACAAAGTACACTGCTTAAATTGAAAAGTCTCTAAAGGGAAATTTCTTAAAAATAGTTGTTGAGGTTTTTTTATGTAGTATCTTTCTTCTCACCAGGGCCACTTTGACATGCTGCATATTATAATGTAAGGATGTACACAGTCCATGACTGAGTTCAAGAGAAGGGGGCACCTGAATTTGGATTAGGGCAATTTCAAGTTTGCTATTTATGAAGTGGACTTGCTGTTGTGAGGAATGTTGTTTCATCTTTAACCTCACAGTGCAATAGATCAGAAACAGCAGTATGTTGCAGGAAATCATGATACATGTAGGGGTTCATCCTTGCTGATCCACTTAAAGGTTACACAATGCAAGACCAAGAAAAATCATTTGCAGTGCAGCTCAAACACTAATTATTTGATTAAAGCAAGTATATACAAATATCTCTCTGCATTGGCACTGTGTTGTGTGCATACATGTTATACACAATAACTGTTTCAATAGTTCATATTATTCATCAGGCTATTACAACAAGCTTAATGGATAATGGTTAATTCCTAAAGGTATTTAAGCACTAAATACCTATTGTTGTGCTGGGTTTTTCCTCCTTAAGCCAGGTGCAAATGGTATTGATCTTGTAATGGATGTTAATTATGCATAAGTTACCATCTTTATGTAAACGTACATTTAGGAATGAAGAGACCAAGAAAAAACCTAAGTTGGTTTTGGGCTTTTTTTTTTTTAAGTTGGCATTCAGCATCTTTTTGTAGATAAAAAGGTTTATATGAAAAGTAAAAGTCAGTATATGTTGGGGAGAGACTTAGACAGCCTCAATCTTAGCAAAGTTAAAAAGAAGTATGTAGTAACCAGATATCTAGGAACACTTTAAGTGGATGGCTTCTTAGCTAGGTAAATAGCATCAAGCTAGGTAAATAGCATTAAGCTACTTGAAGGAGTGGCTGCTCACTACTCACGGTAGGGAAGCATGCTGATTTCTGTGCTCTGGCTTCACTTAGTCCCAGAGGAAT
>NW_016690352.1:647533-675405 GCF_001604755.1 Lepidothrix coronata | reverse complement strand
TTGTTTTTCTGGACTGATCTTATTTTTGTGAGGTTTGAACTGAAAACAGGCCGTGACTTCCTAATGAGGTACCTCAGGAAAATAAATATAACCTTTCTCTGACCTCATGAACAGATTTCTTCCAGCCCATGATGCACTAACCTCTTCTGTTGTTGTTCTTTCTTAACCAAAAAGCCCTTATTACAATGCCAAAAGTGTGTGCTTTCAAAGGTAGTGAGTTATTCTTTCCTCTTGTTTTATTGTGAGGGTCAGTGAAGAGATGCTTCAGGCAGAGTATTTATTGGTAATGTGCTTAAACGGAATAAGGTACTTAAAGGGCACTCTGAGTCTAGAAAATAACCCTTACTAGGGAAAAGTAGGCTAAATAAATACTGCTGATGTTAACAAAACTTCCTCTGGAGTTGCAAGCATACCAAGAGGAGCTCTGTCTACAGTTTTCCTAAAACCTAGGCTATTTTTCTCCTGGTAAAGTACTGAAAGCAACTTACTTCAGCAGTCAGAAGTGTCCAACAGCATACATCACCAGGGAGTTAAAGTTAGGAGTGAAAGGTATTCAAAAGTATTGCTGATCTATCACCTCTTCTTGTGAAACCAAAGGACCATTACAAGTTCAGCAAAGGTCCTCTAACATTAATTTCTGGCAAATTCTTGTCAGGTTTATCTGAACTATAAATGAAAAGTCTTGTCTTGTGCTATTTGGATGGATTTGCAGCCAAAGAGCGTTTTTTCCCAGTTTTAGTACTTTAACTACTGTTGCGCAGGTGGACTGAATTTGTCTGAAATGTCTAGATATGGAGCAAATTGTGTTGATATTACAGTGTGTCATGTGCATCCATTAGGAGCAGTGCGTGCACAGTACTGAAGTCTGGAGTTTTTTGAACTCATCTTTTTAAGCCAACTCAGCTATTTTGCCTCAGATATATCAGGAAATATTCAGTTGATTCATACAATAGAGTTGCAGGTTTAAAACTCCTGGTAGCAACATGGGAGAAGGTACAGTTTGACCTGTACATTACAAGATGTCATTGCTTGTAAAATCCTGTGCTTGCCCCATCAGCTGTGGTCTTATGTCAAACTTTTCTTGAGCCTGAACAGTCCTGTGTTCACTTGCACAGGTGTTGCCATCTTCGCTTAACCTTCAGAAAAAGAGGAAAAAGACCAGGTTAGATTACTTGCCCTTTTTTTTGCAGGGAGCCAACAGAATGCGCGGCCGCCTGGGAAGTGTGGACAGCTTTGAGCGCTACAACAGCCTTGCTTCTGACAAAGTACGTAAGGAGCTTAGTTTAAATTGGCACGTTTTCATGTACAGGTATTAATGAAGTGTAAATATGGCACTCTGGAAGGAAGTAGCACAAAGCACACCAATTTACAAAACTCAAAGAAGAATTTCCACTGGGAGTCAGGGGGTGTAAGAAAGCTGGGGTTTATGTTGACTTGACTCTTCAGCTTTAATCTGGTTGTCAGTCGTTTTTTTTCTACATTTCTCTTGCTTCAAAAAAACAAGGAGTTTCTGTTAAGTTTCTGCCTTGTTTTACTGAAGTAATTTAAAAAGGTCACGTCTCAACAGAAGGAAATGCTCTGAAGGTGAAGAATCCTTTCTTTAGTAATAGTTGGTTTAGGGAAGTAAAAATTTTTGACCTAAACCCAGCTGTTGGGCATGCTGTATGGTAGCAAGAGGGCGGAACTCTGTTCACTTTCTTTTTATTTCCTGTTTTTAATGTTTTAACCTCACATGAGAGTTGGTTGCTGATTTTCCCAGGAGTGAAGATTCTGTTAAGGTTTTCCTGCTACAGTTACTCATAAACTGGCTGTGTAATAACAGTCTCTCTTCCAGGATGTTGCTGTGACGGTACAGGAAGTATGCTCGCAATATGTCGAGGAAACTAGCTAAAAGCAGTTTCCCTAGTCTTTTCCATTCCCCTGTTTTCCCGAAAAAGACAAAAGTCTGGTAACTGGAATGCCAATCCCTGTGAGAGGATGCCCGGTGTAATTAATACATTGTTTGCCTTACAAATACATTTTTATTCCTCTTTCTGCTTTCTCTTTTTTTTTTTTTTTTTTTTAAGAAGGATGCTGCTGGTTTTGAGTGAATTATCAAAGGATGTCTGGTTTGGGTGATAATTAGCATACAATAGGCCATGACCCAGAAGGGGGAGAGGCTTTGGTGCCCTGATGCTGCGGCGCATGGCCCGTGGGTTAGATGAGAGCTCTCGCAGGGCACAGAGCGTCAGGCCTTACTCCGCCAGCACTTCCTTTCAGGACACTTCGCCGGGCGATTCCCCGCCAGCTACTCCTCCAGCGTCCCCCGTGTCCTCGACCTGGCAGACATTTCCTGAGGAAGACTCGGAATCCCCCCAGTTCAGGAGGCGTGCACACACCTTCAGCCACCCCCCCTCCAGCACCAAGCGGAGGATAACCTTCCAGAACGGGAGATCCCAGAGCGTCCGGTCCCCGCTGCTGCGGCAGAACTGCGTGGAGATAACAAGGTGAGTCAGGGCATGCTGTGCCAAGCTCCTGCTCTCCCCTGCCGTTGCAGTACGCAAGCCTCATTCCTTATGGACTCTGTTTCTGCACTTCTCCAGAGTTGGTTTGCCCATTCATATATTTTCAGCCTGTCTTCTCTGCCTCCAAGTAGTTTGGTGCTTTGCAGTAACTCATTAATCCCTGAAAGTCATTCAGAGGAGGCATCAATAGATCAAATTGATGATTCGACTGGATGCTGGCACCAATCTGTTTGTTTATTTATTTATTTGTCAACTCTGAGCTGAGCCTCTTTGGCAGTATGGGTAGTCATGCTCTTTGGAGAAGAGGTCCTCAGTGCTTTACATGACCTGATGCTTTTATGCCAGGTTGAAAAAGCTACAAGTGTCTGTCACTGTGTTTGTAAAAGCTCACAGAGAGTACGTCCAATTTAAACTGGTGAGGAGTCTTCCATAAGGACATAAGGATTAAACACCTCCACTGAACTCTGAGGCTTGTGATTTCCCTGTTTGCCTTTCTCCGAAGCTTCCTCTATGATTTCTTTCCCCTTCCTTTGGAGACTATCCAGCTATAAACATGTGGAGGAACACTGTTCCTTCAGGAGTTCCGTCACTCAGCAGAAGAGGTCTCCACAGTTCATTGTGGGTCTCTTTGGCTGTACTTTCTTTCTTTGCCTCCATCCTGGATATCTGCAGTAAATGAGTGTACAAACTCCAAAACCTTTACAAAATTGAGGCCCAGATGAGCTGAGTTTTTCCTGTTGGAGAATCACTTTCTGCAATCTACTTGTCTGTTTCAGTGCTTAGCTGCAATTATACTTTTTGTGGGCTTTTTCTAAAAATGGTTTAAATAATAATTTCTCACCTGTTTGATATATCAGTGTGAATGCTGCACCAGCTTGTAGAGGAAGGAAAAAAAATCTATTCTGTTTAAGAGAATGAAAGGGGATGAGGGGTAAGAAGCTAACCTTGAGGTAGCTTTGTTACACTGTGTTTCTGAAGACATAAATAATGTGTTTTTTGCTGAGATAAACTTCAGTTGTTTTTTTTTCCCCACTCACCATGTTGTATGCAAACAGGAAACCCTGTGACAGTTCCAGCCTAAGGACTTGCTGACTACATTTCTTTGTAATAACTTTTAAGAAGTCTCTGATTAAGTGACATCATCATCAGATTTTCAGTCAAGAGTTTGTAGCAGTGGTGGTTCTAGACTGAGATTCTGCATTCTTTCCTATTGAGGATTAGTCATAAATGTTAAGTAAAAGAAAGTGAATTAATTTGTATGTCCCCCCAACACTTGTTACTACTGTTAAGTAATGTTTAGCTGACTATCTTGATTTAAACACTTCACAACAATTTATTCAAAAACACTGCCTTTAAATGATGTCTAATTTCTAATGTGTTATTTACAAAAGCAAGAGAAAAGTGAAGGGAAGAAACAAGGCTGTTCATATTATTGGAGGATGGTTTCTAAGGATATTTTCTGAATGTTTAAGAGATTATTTTTTCTGAATTTGCTTTGAAAGTAAATAGAGCTAAAGAAATAAGGTGGTCTCCCTGTTCTGCAGTGTCATTGGAAAGTTTCTTAAAAAAATCAGCTCTAACAAGAAAATGAGTATCACCAGGGAAACTGCCCTGTAGCGCACTTGGTACATTTTATCTTCTTGGAAACAAAGATGGAGTACTTGGCCAGTATCTTTAATCTGGATGTTTTGTTGTTTCCAAATCTATGCTGACCCATTTGCTATGTTCTCTTGTTGCCTGCACAGTCCTAAGGTCGGGGTTCGGCGCGCTCTCAGTGAGAGTGAATCTGCGTCACCTGGTCTCCCCTCCTCTGTCTCTGCCCCTTCTTTCCTGAAAAGCTTTTACCAGGGCTCAGGAAGGTTGCTCCAGCGCTCAGAAAGTGACCTCTCCAAGAGGTGAGAGCGTTGTCTTCTGCCTAGTTCTTCAGTGCCACCAGCTTAACAAAAGGATTCCTAGTGAAATGCAGCACATAGCATCTCTCCCACTGCCTTGTGCTCCTGCATTTCTAACAGACTTCTGTGATGCAAATAGGTGAACAGGCTTTTGGATAAAAAAGCCTGTTAAAAATAGAGGCTTCTATGCTGACATCTAGTAGCTATCACCTATTTCTGTTCTAGTGTTGCAAATCTGCTGCATTGGTTTGTCATGTGAAATGCAGTGGATTTTAGGAGTGTCACACCAGTTTAATGCTTTCTCTGCTGAATGCAAACCAGCATGCATTGCCGTGATCATTGGCATGTTAAAATAAGAAAAGAGCAATGTGAAGAGTGCACAGTACTAGTGTGGGTTGCCTGTGCATGAGAAGGGGAAACACCAAGTTAACTGGGTGGTACTAACTGTGAGATGCTTAGGGAGAATTAACAAATAATTTCCAGTTGAAGAGATATGAGGAAGAAGAAAAGATATGAGAAGTGGCAAAAAAAATAACCTGTCTCTTATAGACTACCTCTGATTTGTGTTTCAGTGCAGCTTTGCTTCTGTGTTCCCTTTAGTTAGCAGTCTTGATCCAAACTGAACCAATGCCCCAGTCAGTTTGTACCGGCAGCTGGATCCCATCAAACCTAGCTTTCTAGATTTGGGGAATGTAGGGATTGACTATTTTATGAAAACTGTACTTTAATCCCAGCTAATTCCAGACTGTTCTAAGATATTACTCTTTTTTAAAATTGGTTATGCGGACAGGTCAAGATACTGTGTTTCATTGTAATGGAGTTTTGAACTCTTAAGTGGGGAGATCTTCAAATCAGGAACCATTCCCAGAAGACCATCATGTTTCTATGTAGGTTTTACAGTATACACATTTCTGATATAATTTCATCTTGAATTTGTATGAAAAGACACATTTGCTTGAGAAAATGGGTTCTCATTAGCTGCAGGTCTTGCTGGGAGCAACTGGGCCTGAACTGTCATGGTAACAAAATTGCAGAAGCAAGAATGAACTGTTAGCCTCTAGCTGAGTTTGTGAAGTAAAGACAAGAAATATAGTCAGAAAGAAGTACCAAATTAATAATGCTGATGTGATAAGTCACTGAACACTGAAGTAATCCATTGCTTGAACTCGCTAATGGTAAATTAAATATACTGTCCAACTGATGGTGGCCAAAATTCGCAATTGTGTGTTGTGCCGTCAGGTTATTAATGAGAGGAAGTTCTAATTTTTACAGTGTATTTTTTCTTGTGCATTTGTTCATTTGGCTGTTTTTCCAGAGAAGGACCATCGTCTATCCCAGTAGGCTCAATGTGAGGTATTCTTAGCATTCTTGTGTGAATGAGTGTATGATAGGTTGGAACTGAGCGTGGTATGCCAGTCTGCAGACTATAAGCAGTTTAACTGTTAGGGACCCTAATTAAAACTTCAGTGCATTTTCCAGAATAATCATGGTTACTACACATTCATGAAGTGTTTCCTAGTCCTATTACACTGGAGAAAACTCTTTATAGTCTGACTTCTGTATTATGTAACTTTGAGATTACACATGATGAAGCAGACAGCTTTTCTTGGTGTCCTGGTGAACTTTGATGTGCAGGAGCAGAGACAGTTTCACTTGGAGTTCAGTTTGGAAAGATTTTTGACTTGTAGCAGTCAGATGGGCCTATACAAATATAAACATATAGAATGGTGGTTGGTGGGGAGTGGGAATGTTGTTGTTTTGGGTTTGGGTTTTGTTTTTTTTATAGAATCACAGAATGGTTTGAGTTGGAAGGGGACTTTAAAGATCATTTAGTTCCAACCCTCCTACACCTATACGTTTTCTACTTTAAGGAATGAGCAGTATAGTAAAGTTGTGCAACAACACAATATTTATAGGTGCCTTCAGAATGTTTTTACAGCATTGTCAATACATTTGTCTGGAGACAGGTCTGGCGTGGAAGTGGTCTCCACATAATCTTGATTTTTGACAAGTGTGTTGTGCAGCATTCAGTATTGAGCAGAAGCACACATAAGGGTTAAAAAAAAAGTCTGGTTAATACAGAAGTAAAAAAGTTTGTTTAATATAAAAATAAAAGCAGCACTTTTAAAAATGGAACAACCTTAAGTGTAGATTTGACTAGCTCAGACTCTATTCATTGCATAATTGTGCAAGGATAATTTAAGATGAATTATCACCGCCTGAATTTGAATGGATTGCTTTTTTTAAAACAGCTTCACATGTCATGAACAAAGTAAAATACTTGGGAATATTCTTTAAACAAAATAGCAGAAAGTAATTATTCAGAATAAAAATATATGACAGGAGTGAAAACCAATAGAGGGGTGTAAACTGATAGAAACTAGTTTTTCTTCCTTCCAGAGGAGAGGAATACTTAATGTATTAGTCTTACATATAGATTTCTGCAGCTTAAGCACTGGGAAGTTGAATTCTGTACTTGATCTGGGGGATTTTGTACCATCAGCTTCCAAACTGCAAAGTAGGTTGCATTGATTCAATTGCTAGTTATAGCAATCAAGAAGAGAAGTTTAAATGAAGGTGAAATGGGGAAAAATGCAAATCTTGGCACGAGCTGCAACAGTATTTGTTCAAAAGTCAGTTGGCTTTCATGGACTCAAGTGCAAAATAATTCAGGTAGATATTATGTAAAAAGTTCACAAGAAATGAGGTAGCTTTGTGGTTTTTTGAATATCAGTCTTAGGGAGCATTTTAAAGAATGGTTCTGGGAAGATATTTGGATAATTAAAACCAAACAGTAAGTATGTTTGTAATCTGACCAAATTTTTGAGATTTATTCTTTCCTTATTTTTTTTCCTTCCCCTGAAGTAGTTGTCTGATCTTCATACTATGCATTATCTGATAGAATAGTGAATGAGATGATGCTTCAGGGAAACTGAGTTGCAATTACCTGAGATAAAAAACTGAGATAATCAGTACACTATACTCTTGACTTACTTGAGTTTTTGCTTGTAACAGCTTAAGTATAAAAGTAGAGACTGAAATATTTGAGGCATTACATTGAATTTTTAGCTTTTCGCTTTTTATTGCATATAAGCTGATAAATGCATTTTGGTTTCTGTATTAATTCAGAAGCAGAGACTTAGTAGCCTTACAGAGAACCATTATTCTCCAAACTGAGTTGTGATGCGTTTGTCTTAAATATAAGTATTACACTGTTTTATTTTTCCAGAGCTGCATGGGAGGTATGTTAAGTGATTAAAACAGAAACAGTTAAGTTAAACCCCAAACAAATGGAAATCCTCCATTTTGTGGAATTTCTCTGTTTAAGTATTTGACTCTTTCGTATGTCTGTTTTAGCAAACAAGAACTTGAAAGTAGTTATGGTTTTTTTCTTCTTGGTGGCTATGTTACTGTATAACCCAGGAAGTACTCATCCTCTGCCTTGCCCCAGTGCCTAGGGTCTATAATTGATAGTCTCAGAGAGTTATAAATTTCTTTAGTTTGACATAGAAACGTTTTTTTGAAAGTCAAAAACATTGTTAAAAACTGGAATTAGTGATTGGACTACTTCTGCTAGGTGACCGTGCAACATGTTTCCCATGTGGATGTTTCACCTGTGGTGTTGTCAGAACAGGGGCTTTTCTTAAGAATTCTTAAGAATTTTTTCCTGTGAGTGAGGTTCAGTATCGGTGCCCTGACAGGAAAGTTGTGAAAGTCTTTTTCCCCAAGTTGGGAGGTAGTGAAAGCTCTTCTCTGCTTCTCAGTAGCCATGACTGAACTCTATTTAAGAAGTTTTGGAGTTGCTTTGGCTCTTAGTCTCTCCACTCACGTTAATAAACCTCATCATTTTGTAGGGAGCTGATATCTAATGGTCACATACACTTTTTTCGTTACCCCCACCCTGTTTAGAAAACTGTCTTTTACACTGATCTCCTGAACCTTTTCATTAGGATAGGAGACACTACCATTTTACTCTGACTTCTTCGTACTTTTACTCTATAGGATATTCTTTCACACCTTCAGATCTGATACTAAGCTAGGACTTGTTTTTCTTGAAATGAGAAAACTTTCTTTGCTCCCTTTCTAACCTCCTTTTCCTAAATCTTGGTGTTTTCCTGGGTGAATATGGTACAGTGTGTTCCTGAGACTTTCGAAAGGTTTCCTCTAATCACTCATCAGACAGCTCTTTGAAAGAGGAGGTGATTAATGTTAGTCACTTAAAATACCAGGGGATTTTTGGCAGGGAGGTTTTAACAACAGAAGTACAGGTCCTCAGAACTGTATGATTTGCATACTTCATGAGGTAGTATATGTAATTAGTTCATCCCAATGTCAACTCCATGACTCAAATGGTGTAAACAGCTTAGTTTCTTATCCTATAATAACCATCTTCTTATTTTTACTTTCCTGCTAATTTTACTACTGTAAATTGAACACTAACCCTGAGATTAGCTTAGTTGGTCAGAGCACGGTGCACCAGGGTTCCAGGTTCAATCCCCATACGTGCCATTCACTTGAGAGTTGGACCTGGTGATCCTTTTGAATTCCTTCCGACTCAAAATAGGACTCTCTGCACGTTTAGAGGCATAGTAGCTGAACATAGATTTTTGTACACAGCAGTAGAAAGAAAGTTTTCATTCCCTTGTTGTGTGGCTTCTATTTAGTAAGCCCTGGAATGACTCAGTTTTTGTGTTCTAACGTGAGATATGTAAGACTTGAAATAGTGAGAAGTAGTTCCATTACAGATATTTACAGAACAGATTATATATCCATTAGAATGATTATATATCCAACTTCAATATCTCATTTCCAAGAGTTGTTGGACTGAAATACCTTTGGAAAACAATACCTGTAGATTAAGAATTAGTGTTGTAGTCTATGTTTAGCTACAACAAGCAGTGGTTAGCCCATCACTAAAGACTCTTACAGAGTTAGACAAAGAAGATTGTCACAGTTGCTGTCTTGGTTAATGCAACATGGGGATCTACTGAGACCACCTACTAATAGTATGATGCATAGGGAACTGAGACACAATGGAAACTAAATCAGGAGTAAAGAATAATGCAGACTATCTGATATTCAGGGCTTCCAGCCTGTAGTGCTGTTCTTAGAGGAGGGCAAGGGTGGTGCCTACTGCTGGGTAGCTGAATTTGAAGACATGGTTATTTCTCTGCCAGGGTATGGAAGCAGGGTCTGATACCTTAGTGTGATGGTGAGTCCACTTTGCTCACTGAGACTTACAAATGTCAGGGAGCTATTGTAGATCATTAGCGTAATGACAGCTTTGGTCACCAAAAAGGCTGGTTCTAACCTGGTGAATTCAGCACATGCGTTTAGCACAGAGTATTAGATATAAAGTGCTGATTGAGATGGTGTAGCTGAAACTTCACAGTCCTCCCTTGCAGATGTCTCCTTTTGTGCAAGCCAGATGTGGGGGACAGACTGCAGCTGACAAACTGCAATCATCTGCAACTGCCTTACCACTAAAAACATAGTGAACATGCTGGGCTTTCCTTTCATCTAACTTTTTAGGATTCTTGCACTGTAGTATGGAAATTCGTCGCAGGATGAGGTTTAAGTGTAGCT
The DNA here is from genome assembly GCF_001604755.1 of Lepidothrix coronata. NCBI lineage: Eukaryota > Metazoa > Chordata > Aves > Passeriformes > Pipridae > Lepidothrix > Lepidothrix coronata. The sequence goes on along the minus strand of NW_016690352.1, from coordinate 665,423 downwards.
ACTGTGTTGATATAGCAGTTTTCCCTGTGATGAAAGTGAAGCTGTGGACATAGCTCCCCGGGTTTGATGCTCTCTTCCTAAAAGCCTGTAGTTGTGTCTCATGCTGTTGACATTACATGGAAGGATTTGTGGCAGATAATCAGTGTACTCATTGCTGTATGAGATTTGTGCACCTACTTTACTACCAGAAATGCAAAATGCTGAAATATTTCTGAAAGTGGCTCAAGTACTTATGAAAGCTGAAGGTCTTTTCTTCTGGCAGAAGTCAGTAGAAAGGTATGCTTTGGTGTGTCCTCTTAGAATAACCTTCCAGCAAAGCTTTCCTGTATCCTCTCCTTGCTTCTTCCAGCAACATAAGCTACTGTTAAAATTACTGTGTAAATATATTTTTACATGGTAACTGGGGAGATCAGCCCCTTTCAGGTCATTGTGATAGGAGCTGAGTGTGCCCTCTGTTTGCAGAGGCTCTGTTCCTTCAGCTGGAGATGTTGATGAAACATGAAGACATTTGGCGTCATTTATGCAAGTGAAGCATCCACTTCTTGAAACATAAGAAAGAGACTATATGAGAAGACAGAATGTTGTCTCCAATAAAATATTCACCTGTGAGCTCATCATGACATTTAAAATGGCACTAAATGGAGTGTTGTGCTCCACTAGAGCAACATCTAGTGTTACATCAGTTTGCTCCCATAAGACTAATGGATGGCAAAATAAAACCCACTGCTGTCTGCTTTAGAGGCTAAGTATTACCGTGTTTCTCTCTTAGCTGCTCCAAAAGTTTAGCTTTTATTCTGAGCTTCCAGCTGAGCCCTGTGTGAATGCTTCCTGGTGGTATATAGTGCCAACTTCACAGCAGTGTGTTACAAGAAAACAATTGGGCACTTCTGTATTCAAGGTGAAGCTCACACACAGCACGCTTTGCCCTTCTTAAGCTTCCCAGCAAAGGCTCCTGCAGGTTTGGTTGTACATTAGACAGACTTAATAAAGATTTTTTTTTTTTCCCCTCCAAAGATGTCTGACTTTAAACACCCCATATGCTTTTTCTTTCCTTCAGTGATGGGGAGGGAAAGAAAAGAACATCAACTTTCTGCAGCAGTGAGTCTCTAAATGCTGTGGGGGCCACGCTCACACCTCGCCGCATCTCCTGGCGGCGGAGAATATTCCTGCAGGTAGCTTCACCTATGAATAAATCTCCTTCCAAGATGCAGCATCCAGGTCTGTGTGTGCTTTTAAAGAAAATAAACAAGCAGTTGTTATTTAATACTATAGTGAACCGCAACATGTGCAAATACAAAAGGGAGAAGGGAGTCAGCTTGATACAATATTAATGCTAGAACCTTGCTAAAGATCAGTTGTACTCAATTGGCTTTAGACTACTTAGGTCTTTGTTGCTTTGAACAGGGGATTCTGTCATCAAAATAAAATGAATTGCAACCTCCCATAGCCACAGTGGTAGCCTCGTGCTGACAAAGATACCCTCTTTAAGAGTTAGGAAATTTTTACCCTAGCCTGTGTACATAATAGGAGTGTTTGCAGAAAATGGTAAATTTTCTGCCTTGTCCCTGTAGTGCACATAGCACCTGTTGAGTGTGTTAATAATTCTTACAGTTTTAAGTCATTTAAGGTAGAAACCTCTGACATATCTAAAATTGTGCTATATTGATAAAGTCCCATTTGGCGGAATTCAAAACCATAGGTAAACGACAAACTCTGTATTTAGTGACCATAAAGTGCTACATAACTGCCTGTAGTGCAGCTTAGCAGATGAAAAAAGTTGCTTTTAATATAGAGCCTGTGGTAAATCACAGCAGTAAACAAGCTCAGCTGTAAAGGAGACTTCATGGATAAATGTCTCATTGTAACTCTGGAAAGAGCTAGCACGGGAAAGAGTTGAAATACTGGGTGACCTCTTATTTAGTTGCATTTAATTTAAATATAATTTTAATGTAAACAAAACACTGTATTTAAAAATAATTCTCTACTGTTGAACTTCATTTTCTCTGTCTTTGGAATAAGCACGTCTCTGCTGAATGTGGAAGACAGCTATTTTTGTTCTGTTGTGACATAGTTTTTCATGATATGTCAAACAATCTGATTTTCCTCTAATAGCTTTATGATTCTTTGCAGATGGTCATGACGGAAGTGAATTGTTACCCTTATCCCCTCTTGCTCCACCCCTGGAGGAGGACCCTCTTGTTCTAGTATTGCAAAATGAGGATGGTCCAGATAAAACTGGAGAGAGGAAAAATTCAGAAGAACTGCAAAGTCTGTGGAGAAAAGCTATCCATCAACAAATTCTGTTACTTCGAATGGAAAAAGAAAACCAGAAGCTGGAAGGTTAGCTATTTAGAAAATACCCCCAAAAGCTGTTGCAGATTCTGCTGCCTTAAAATGAAAACTGTTCTGGTGCTGAGCACCTCAGAGATGTGGTTCTGTAACTTTTTGGTTAACGGTGCTAGAAAAAAAATGTGTTCGCCTAGTCCTATCTCACACTCTACCAGGTTGTCTATCTGCCTGACTTTAAGTGAGTCACCTCTGTTACAGAAGAAAGTAATAACTTTTCCTTTTTTAATGCATTTTAGGCAAAAGTTGCTGCAGTCTGTGTTCTATCTATCTAAGTGTAGGAGTTCTAATGTGGAGTGAGAACAGGTGCTCTGTGTACACTTAGGTATAGTAAACCTTACCCTCTCTATCTCGTTTCAGTCCTTTGCAGCTCATGGTATTTCTCTCCAGGCTTTTTGTCCTTCATTAACCATATCACAGTGGTAATTAATTAATACTTGAATCCAAATATGATTTTTGAGCAACTGGCTCTTGAGGTATGTCAGAAAGTTCTGGTTTTTGGAACATGAGCACTTGTAGACTGGAAATTGAGTGCTGTTAGCGAGGGATCTGAAGTTAACCATTCTGATCGTCAGCTACCTGAGCAACAGTTAAGATATTTTATTATGACTGATCAAGACTCACACAAATAAAAGATATATGTCTGTCCTAGCATATAGAAGTTCTTCAGTATAATAGACGTAACAAGCTTTCAGTGCAAGTTGAAAATTTCAGGTGTCCTCTCTGGAATTGCTGCCCTCATCTTTTTCTATATGCTGTTGTAACATCCCAGTCTTGGTTCATGAGCTTATTGGAGGGGTTTTACGTTAAAAAAGATACAAGGCTCCCAAAACCCCCACAAGGTATTTATTAAAAGGGACCTTCAGTTCTTTTAGACCTCAAGACCATCCACAAGAGAAACACTATGACACTTCTCAGGGGGTCAAAATAACACACTTCTACTGGCAAACTTTGGAAAATAAGGTAACTTGGCAAAAGTTTAAAACAAGCATTCAATCAACATATGGCATTTCACAAAGCTTGACTTAGCAAATTCCAACCTATCTAGGGTTAAATTACCCAAATATCAAGGAAAGGAATTAGGAGAAGAGGAAGAAGTGAGAGAGAGAGAGGCACACAAGAGCTCTGTCAGCCATAAGGGGCTGGGTTAGGGGCTTTAGGCGGTGTGGTGTAGGGTTTCAGGTGTGCCAATGGCTAATAGCCATTCTGGGCTGGACTAAAGGGACAGGGTGGTGGTGGGGATGGGGCAGTGCTCCTGGTGTGCCAGTGACTGACAGCTGCACCAGTGGCTCTCAAGGAGGCAGGTTATGGGGGGGCAAAGCACCATTCCCCCTTGGCAGAACCTAATCAGCCCTCTTCCCCCCCCCCCGAGTTGTTTCAAGGCAGTAATAACTTTTTAATAACTTTTCAGTCCCTCACAGCTATATAACATTGTATGGTAATATGATTCTTCTGACAAAACATAATAATCTTTTTAAGGTCAGTTAACTCTTTTTCCTTGTTTAGTCTTGCTTAATGAGAAGGCAAGGAGAGGAAAAAAAACTAGGACAGAAGTCTTTCCATGTCCCAATAAGAGTGCATCCTTGAATATATTTCCCACACGTGTAGTGTATTTCTCTGTGCAGTTTCTCCATACAGTTTGTCTCCCAGTTGACGCACACTTCTGTGGAAACTCCTAGGTTCAGAGGGAACATTAGAGAGAAATCTGTTTTAACTTCAGCCAAAATCTTCATTTCATAAACCGTTTTAACAGTCTGTTGTGGGGTGAGGAAGCTGGACATCTGCTGTAGTTACTGATTTCATGTTATTCCCTCTGTTATTTTGAGCTGCTGAGGGTCAAACTCTCTGCCATACTTGCCCTGTGCGGGGATACTGAAAACCGTTGAATCAATCCAGTTCCCTAAGTCTCAGTGACAAGTTGTTTTCATTCTGTAATGGATGTGTAGAAAGCAAGTTCTTCCTACCTGATCATTTGTGGTGAAAACAGGAGTGTCGGCAGTAGGGCCTCCAAACTGGTGCTCATTTGCCAGCCCCCATTCCTGATTTGTGCTCCAAGGAGCTTGTCTCATTCTTGTATTCAGGTTTGTAAATACTGCTGGTGAAACTGGTGCTCTGGCCAGCTAAAATTCAACATCTTATTTTCAAAGGGTGAAAAGTAAACTGTCTGAACTCCTAGCTGTAGGTTTCCTTCCTGTGAGCTGTTAGAACATGGGCCATTTTATGGACAGGACATGCACAGAACTGATACATTCCAAACAAGTGTTGGTTTGGGTAGTTCTTGGCATCCTAGCCTATAATTAAATGCAGATCTCAGGAAAGGGAGATGTAGTAACAGAAATGCAGAAATTTCTTTACTTGAAGCCAGGTTCCTAGCTGTGAATTTATTACCTCTATACGATTGACTTAAGACCAAAATTGCTAAGGAATTGTTTCTAGTGGTTTTCTGTTAATCTTTTATTGACTTTAATTTATGAAATATTAATAGAACCTCTTTTCCTATTCCTTTTGCTGTCGAGGAGACTCGAATACTATTAGCTCTTTGTTTTACAGAAGGTAAGTTCTGTCAATTGCACAAACTTGCTTTTTTTTTTTTCCCTAAGAATCTAGAAGCTGCTTCTTCCTGTAGATCACCTAGAAATATAACAGCTGCAAAAAATGCTAGGCCACCTAGCAGTGATTAGGAAGAATGTTAACGAGGATGGTTGAAAGCAACCAAGGGTGGAATAGTAGGTAGAACAAGTATGATCAATAGTCAAGCTTGCTGACTTTCACTAGGGTTAACTGCATAGTTAATCTTGGAGTTCATTGTCACACTGAAGTATGTTACAGCTGTCTTGAATCTGTTGCATACTGCTTACAAGAGTGACCATTCTTGGGTGAAATGGTACAACAATAGACTTGCATTTAAAATCACCCCAACTGAACTGCAAAATCCTGTGGTAAGATCACATTCCCATTTTTATGGCAGTGTACCACACCTTGTATAATGCTTGCTTCTACAAGGCCTCCTGTATTCTTGAACAGGTAAGTTCTCAGAGGTGTAACATAAAGCTTCTGGAAATAATTTGTCATTTTTGAAGAGGGCTAGGCAATGATTCTGTGGATTCATCCAATATTGACTCTATTTCAAGTGAGATCAGTAGGCAAAGGAACAGATTGTCTTGTTTTGCAGGTTGAACAAGAGTTTGCTTTTACCTAGAGGTGATGATGGGGAAAAGGCATACATTTGTAAGAGGAAGGAGGCTCCTGCAAGGGGCAAGTACTGCACACAGATCAAGGCAAATTTGGGATAAACTGGACTGCAGCTTTCTGAGGTCATGTTGTGGAATGTACAATTCAGTCCAATGATGATTAAATAAACCTCTCTAAATTAAGACACATTCAAGTCTAGATTGCAGTTTTTTACACCAGTAATAAGAGGAATTGGAGTGCTTTCCTGCACATGTATCATGTATGATAAAATACCCACACTTAATTTCTCAGTAATGGAAATGAAAGCTCTTCTTCCATGAAATACCAAAGTAACAATGCCACTTTATTTCAGAAATAGTGAGTCCTCTGGAATAAATTTTTTGCACCACAAGTAGTCCTATGCAGTAAACCCTTTATGTTTATAGCAACAGGAGTTCTGTGGTTCAGCACAAATGTACCTTTCTGGATATGGTTTACATTGGTTCATTCTGTTTACTCTAGCCACCCTGATGATGCCAGTTAGTGCTGCCAAGAGCTCTTATCACTCTCTTAAGGGACATGTAAGAACTGGAACCAGTGTGACTGACTTCATTCAGAAGATTTGCCTAGCTTGCTTGCCTAAACCTCTAATACGTTCATATGTTTGGGACTTTCCACACTAAAACAATTTTAATGTTTAATATAAATAAGAGTAAAATGATCAAAGGTGTTTTTGCTGTTGAAAGAAGCAGCAGGTGTTGTGAAGTTGTGTTGAGTGGGTTTTTCTTCCTGCCCCAAGCCTAAAAAAGTGGTTTTTGTTTGCTCCATGAATTACTCGTGTTCATGACCCAATAACAGAAGTTAAACTGTTACCTGCAGGATCTTATGACAAAACGCTGGCCTCATCTGAGCTATAAACTAATGAATTGTAGAAGGAGTATTTATCCCTAGTCAGATTATCAAAGAGCTATATCTAAATTGAATGGGGTTTGTGTATTTGTTGTATCTTGTAATTTTCTGATATTCTGCTTTTCCATGTGCTCTTCCTTTGTGTTCTGTGCTCTAGCAAGCAGAGATGAGCTTCAATCAAGAAAAGTAAAACTGGACTATGATGAAGTTGGTACATGTCAGAAAGATGCCATAAATGTTTGGGATAAGAAGTTACTAAACTGCAGAGCCAAAATCCGATGTGACATGGAAGATATTCATTCCACTTTAAAAGAAGGTATTTATGTAGGAGGACTTTTAGCTATGCAGTCTGAAGATTGTATTTTTTTGTTCCCTTTTGATACCAGAAGAAATCTGCCATCAATACACGTTTTACAGTAGCAAAAAATTGCCTTCACAGGTGCACTTTCTGCTGCCAAACAGGAAATTAGTTCCACTGTGTTTGCAGCTTACAGTGTCAGCAGTGTAGAAGCATGTATAGTCATACTCCTGGAAGTAGCTTCTTATTCCCACGTATTGCTACATTCAAGATTGAACTTGGAGACTCTGTGGCTAACACTGTAACCTTCTGGTTTCTGATCAGTGGATCCAATGGACTCTGAATTTCAGATGCTGTAATTTTACTTACTTACCCAGAAGGCTGGACCATAATGTCTCCTTGTGGACTGTGCCCAAAACCTAGGGGAATCACAGCCAAGCTTTGGAGAGTCAGAATGACCACATCTTATAGATCTGGAATATGGTTATTTAGTATTCCATTTTCTGGAGTGAAAGGCTGGGGATTTTGGCTTGAAGTAGATCTTCCTGTGGACTAGCCATAGGCCAAGAGGGTATCCTAAGGGCCTTGTTAGTATAATGCAGATGTTGGGTCTGACTATACTGCTTTTTCGTCTTCTATGGAGTCTTATATCTGTGTTACAGATGCTGAAAAATAATTCAGTATAATCTGGCTATGGTACAGAAGGGAAGTTTAAATTGCTACCAGAGTGGTTCAGCCAAGATTATGACAAAGCAAATTCTTGTGTTGTAGCACTAAAAATATCCCCTTGCTTAGGCCTCTTGTTTTTTGACTTACCTGCAGGTGTACCAAAAAGTCGTCGGGGAGAAATATGGCAGTTTTTGGCTGTGCAACATCGAGTCAGGCACAGGCTGCCAAACAAGCAACAGCCTCCTGACATCTCTTACAAAGAACTTCTGAAGCAACTGACCGCTCAACAGCACGCCATCCTTGTAGATCTAGGTATGTCTGTTTTTTCTGACTTGTTCTGTGGGTCTTTGAGTGAAAACACACCAGTTTTAACAGAAGATGTTGCTGGAGATAGATGCTATATGAGCATCACCACAGGATACATTCTGTGTATGCCACTTAGTGTCCTCTAAGCAGATGATTTCTGAGTTTATGCCATTTGTATTTATGCTCTTCTACATCTGTTTGAAAAGAGAACTCAGTCACTTCTGCAAGTTCTATGCAGAGGAGAATAGTAAATGAGCTCAATGGATAAAGTTTAAAATCAGTGACAAAATACAGACTGGCCTGACTAAAGGGAACCTGCATATGAAAAACAAAGAGAAATGATCTGTGGGAGGAGAAGTGCTGGTTGTCAGATGAATTGGATTGGGTTTTTTTTTCAAAAGAATTGAATATCAACAACTCTCCTCTTTTTGCATCAGGACGCACATTCCCTACACATCCTTACTTTTCTGCCCACCTGGGAGCAGGACAGCTATCACTCTTTAATCTCCTGAAAGCATACTCTTTGCTGGACAAAGAAGTGGGTTATTGTCAAGGTATAAGCTTTGTAGCTGGAGTGCTGCTTCTACATATGAGTGAAGAACAGGCCTTTGAAATGCTGAAATTCCTCATGTATGACCTTGGATTCCGCAAACAGTACAGGCCAGACATGATGTCACTACAGGTAAGTCAGTCCTTCCAGAGCAAACTAGAGTTTTAAATTACTTTTGAGCTCTAAGGGGTTGCTTTTGTTCTCCAGGGCCTTATGAAGTTCTTATGCTGTTTGGGATGTTGTGAAGTGCATGTGTATTCTATTGTCGACCCCCCTCTCTGCCTCTCAATTCGAAAACAGAGAAGTTCAGGACTTGCATACTTTTACTGTCACACATCCCCATCATCTCCTCTTTGGAAATTCTGCTTTCTCTGCTAATTTGCTCTTCCTTTCATTTTCCTTACTTCTCTCTCATCTTTATGCCAAAAAAACCCCAAACCCGATATGCTTGCATCTGTATGGATGGAGTTTAGAAATTAATTAGATTTTTCTATTTTTTTTTGTTTATCAGTCTATGAGCACTTGGATGTAGATTTTTCTCTTGTAGCCCCAAGTCAAGTCAATAGTGACACACAGTGGCCAGTCAGTGTACTCCACAGGCATTTGTACTTTGGGCAGCTCTGCCTTGACTCATAGTTCCATCTTTTTCTCTCATTGTTCTCTAGTCCACCACCCCTCAATACAGAGGGAAAACAGAAGAATTTTTAATAATTTAATTTTCCTAAGCAATGATGCATGCCGTGCAATACTATTTAACAGCTAGCTACTCAAGATTGTTTAGGAAGGAGACAGAAAATCTTTCAGATCTATATAAACTCCAGGTTTAAGGTTTGAGAAATCTTTCACCTTGACATGCGACTATCCACTGATTAGAATAACTTATATGCTATAAACCCCTAATATTATAAAGGGGTATACTACTGCTGAGTTAAAGCTTGTAGTCCACAGTGGAGAAAACTAAGAGGCAGATACAAAAGTCTCCTGGTGTTTTTCATGTTACCTGCTTAGCAAATGCTTAAAATTAAGTAGGAACTTAAAGGAGAGTTTGAATCCACTTTTCATGACCAGTCACTTCAGGTGCTTATTTGACAAATGTCCAGAGCAATGGAATAGATTGTAATTAAAGAAATTGTATGTGCTTATTCTAAAAACTATAGAGGAGTGTTTTTCTGTGGATGTAAGTATGCTGTAACAAATTTTTTGTTGATGAATTAAGGGTGAACAGCCATAAGTAGCATCATTTTACCTCCTTCATGTTCCATTCCACCCCACAAATGTGTTTTAAACCTGTGGGGGTCAAAGTGTGATAAATACATGTTTGTGGGTTTTCCCCTAGATGATGCTCTCTTAGTGTTTGTGTGTTATACTGCATTTGTAGACTTCCAATAACATCTGATGATTTGAGAGCATTCATATGTCCAGGATTTCGCATTTTGGTTTAAATGAGTATGATTCTTTCATTGCCAGAAGCTTTTAGTAAGAACACTTTTAAATTTCAGAAAGTTTTCCACTTGTAGTACTGTTTGCCCTTTAAATTAAATGACCTTACTTTCCCCACAGTTTGCTTCTAGGCCAGTCTTCTGTAATACACAGAAGTAGAGTTTTGTCTGCTCAAGACCAACTAGACAAGACTTAGAGCACCTTACTAAATTTGGTTTGTTTTCTAACAGGAGTAGAACATTTGCATTTCCAATATTGAAACACAAGTGTAAGCTTATAGGCATAATTAGCTTCAGTCCTGTAGAAGAAAAATGTTGTATGGTTCTTTAGGATAATGAAAACTTATTTGACTTAAATTTTTTAATTGTTGTCTGGAAAAGTAGTAATCTAGATCCTTAGTTTATAGTGAACTAACTCGGTTAGTGGTACAATTCTAACTTCACATGTCAATGTGTTTTGTATTGATACTGTACAAACTGTACTTAATTGGTATCTTTGGCAATTAAAGCAAGGACTCAAATGCATGCACAAATTTAGCTGATTTGCCTAAATGAGAAGTGATCTCTCTGCCTGTGGACACTGCTGACTAACCAGGTAGTTAGTGCAATCAGCTTTTGTTAGAGAAGAATCATGAACTCTAGAAGTAGGAAAGTAGCCAGATGAGTAATTTTCTTATTAAGGAATGGATTCACCTTAAGCAAAAGCACTGTTGACAACGACCTGACAACTAATCAATGTCTGCTTCTCATCTTCTGCTTTCTGAAAGAAGCATTACTCTGTGCTGTGACTTACCATGTCATATAAACTATCAAAATTGCAAGGAAATAGTTTGCCACAGGGTGGTATTTTTAGCAATGAATAGCACCTTTTAATCGTTTTGCCTTGCAACCTTTTATGGGTTGTATAGCAACACTTTTTGCATCAGTATCTTAAATTCCTCAGGACTGTTGGAAGATGTGCTGGGAAACATGTATGTTGGACACCTCTGTACATAATGTATTCTGTGGGTACAAAAGCTGTCTAAAGTGATGTCCGAAGTAGCACAGGAGTTTTAAATGCAGCAAAAATATGGCAAAAATTCAAAGTCCGAAAGCTGCAATATGGAAATTTACTCATAAATAGTTCAACTCTGTAATGGAGAGTTTTGACATCTTGGAAGAGGTGCCTTTACTTTCATTGCTGCAAGAATGAAAATTCTGGTTTGTTGATAAAGTTAGAACAATATATTCTTTGGTTACATTAAGCCCGTGAATCTGAAATGATACTGCATTAATAATTAGGTTCAAACTGTTCTTTGTTATTGGATGCTGTGCTAGTTTTAATTCATTAGAGGCAGGTTGTTTATTTGTGAGTAGATATCACTCAAAGCCCCAGGTGACAATTAAGCTTCATTTTACAGTGCTATGTGTACTGGAGGTAATTTCTCTCAAATGAAATGTGAATGATTTGGAAAGCTGAGTAAAGCTGAACTTTTCTTTCTTTATTTCCCTCCTCCCCCAATCCCCTCATGCACTGTAGATTCAGATGTATCAGCTTTCAAGGCTTCTACATGATTATCACAGAGACCTGTATAATCATCTTGAAGAAAATGAAATCAGTCCCAGTCTTTATGCTGCACCATGGTTTCTTACACTGTTCGCATCTCAGTTTCCATTAGGATTTGTAGCCAGAGTATTTGGTAAGAAAGTTTATTCTATTGCAGTAATAAAAAGAACAATGTCCATTGTGTTTTGAAACTCTCAGGAAGTAGTTTTCTACATACTGGGGACGTTTGGGGTGACCATTGTGGGTGGCAAATAGCAGTGCTTTTCATGGTGGGATGTCAGCTCCTTTTTAAAGAGGAAAACTGAAAGGTATTCATTGAAACATCAGACTTGAGCAATTAATTTTGTCTTTTCATATTATCCAAGAGACTTCTGAAGTGTAAAGAGCAGAAAGTTTATTGTTGCAAATGCATTTTATGCATCAAGCATGCAATTTATGTCCACAGAAAAGTTCAACTTGCAAATTGAAAAAAGAGAATGCATTTGTTTTGGAATCCTGATTCTAAAGTGCTTCCTAAAAATTTCCAGCAAATATGAACTTAAAAGCTGTTTCAGGTGTTCATGTATGTATTGAACAGTTTCTGAGTCTTAGTATTACTCTTACTCCATTTAGATAGTTTTTTAATGATACATTCCTCTTCAGGTAACACGTACTACAGAAGCTTTAATATTTTTTATGCCTTGTAGTGTTTACTGTGTCAGGATGTCAAGTAATTAGTTTTGTCTTCTTTTCTTATCAGTAAGAACTGCCACCTTAACCAAATCTTTAGTAAAAAATGCAGCTTTTTTTTTCCCAATTTATTTATCAATATAAAACTCGCTGTGCTCGGATATACCCCAAGAATCTAGGAGCATATGTCATGTACTTCCTTTTAAATCAGATTTTTTTTCCTTCAGTTTTTCTCTTTTCACGTGGCACCTTTTGTCTTTTCTTAAGAAATTCTACCTGACTTTGTTTCATGTTTTATTACTGGAGTGTGTCAGGTTCTCAATTTGTTGGGTGTGGTGATTTTGAGGGGAAGAGAGGTTTGGCTGGATGGTTGGTTTTGATTTTAATTTTTAAAATTTTTTTTTTACCTAATCATTTTTCCATTATAGAGGGTTTTTTCCTTTTACAGCAAACTTTTTTTGGCTGCTGTTTTTGTGATTGAATGACTGGTGTAACTCTTTTTCAATAGTGTACCAATCGCATTAATATTTCTTTCCCAATGGGATTATTGGATTCCAGGACACTCAAGCATTTTTTGTTTTTCTTTTTTGTTGGGTTTTGAGGTTTTTTGGAAATGAATTTTTTAGGGGTGGAGAGGGAAGGAGGAAAAGAGAGTCAGTGTTGTTTCTCTGTAAATGAGTTAAAAGGGCATGTTCCTGTTTTAACACTTGAAAGTCCCTGTGTTGTTTTACTTCCTAGTGCTTTGGATTCTCTGCATTTTCAGTGTCATTTGGGCTGTTGTCCTATACCAGGGACAAATGGCTCTACCATTCACAAATTATGTTTATGCTGTTTGAATGTGCATCGTAGACTTGAGAAGGGAGACTTTTACGAACTGCGTTTGAGGGAGATGGCAGCCTCACCGGTGTCCTGGTTTCATCCTGTGATACTGGATCAGGCCAGGGATGACCTCTCAGTATCAGGACCAGAAGTTGGGTTTGTTCAGTTGCGTAGCCCCAGACAAACTCTTTGTGGTGTGACAGAGCCAGCAGCTCAGGAGGTTTATTTGAACTACTCATGTTCTGTGTTCATCTCAGTAATGTTTCTGTGGCAGAATTCTATGTACTGTCACCAGGACTCTCATTTCTGTAGTCTTTGTCTACTGACTTGCAGAGCCCAGGCTTTCCCTTCAACATCCACATAATTGCACCTCAAAGTAAGGGTTTGGGGCTTAGGTTAAGCCCCAGTAAGATCACTACATGTTATTGAAAGTAATGTGATTGGTTATGGAATCTACATGATTGTTTAAGGACTAGCTTCTGTCAGTATGTTGTGCTATGATCTGCTTCCCAATTGCTTTTCAGTCACAGATGCACTTAAAACCAGCTAGCAGTCTGTAGCAGACAGTGATGAAATGCTTATTGCAGGTAACTGTTTCAGACATAAAAGGTGCAATATTTTCTCTCACATCTGTAAGATGAAAGACAATTTTTATATGCTTTAACCTCATGTTGAAATAAGACAGATTGCTCTTCTGAACTGAATACATCTTCAGTATGAGCGATTATGAAGAAAAACATCCCATCAGATATGTGTGTTTGTCCAATGACTCTAGCTCCCATTTTCATGATACTCTAATTATTTTTTTTTTAGACATTATTTTTCTTCAAGGAACAGAAGTCATATTTAAAGTAGCACTGAGCCTACTTAGCAGTCAAGAAACAGCTATAATGGGATGTGAGAATTTTGAGAACATTGTTGATTTTCTTAAAACCACTATTCCAGATATGACTCAGCCTCAAATGGAAAAAATTATTACTCAGGTAAGGATGTTTTTCTCTTTACTTTTTTCCCTCCATTTAGTTTACTTTAAAAGAATCATGCCTAAACTTATGTAAAAGTCTTCTCAGTATGTTCATTTTGGTTTGAAATGCAAAGGAGTCATTTTCTCAGTAACTTGTATACAAACAGGATGTGATTGGATTTCAATGGGTTTTTAACTGCAATTTTAGCAGGTCTTTAGTTGCTACCTCAAGGTTTAGTAAAAAGTTCTTTTGTGTCCCAGCTACTGAAAAAACATGATTTTGCTATAAATTTCCCCTCACCATCAGAAGGGTAGAAGTAGCCTATTTTCCAAACCTAAACCCAGCTGTTGCTTCCTGTTGGTGGTTGAGCAGTCTAACAGTTTGTGATGGGAAGCACAACTTGCCATGGTGGGAAGAGGCAGCATCACAGCAACTTCCCCTGCTCGTCCTTCAAACTTCCAGCTGTACAGTGCCAAGTACCCATAAGAACTTTTCTGACACCTCCAACTTAAAACCCTATAACTTAGGAGGCTGGTGAGGCACTGCTTTCATGGTCTGTATTAAAATCAAGGCCATGCAAACTTCTTTTGTTCTGTGGATGTCACTTCTATCCTCCTGGGGATCACTTTTAGAATGTCCCCATGCAACTTTTCCTTCTCACCTCAATCCTCTCCTTGGAGGAATCAGATTTGGCAGGTGCCAGAGGTAAAAGTCCCTCAGGACTGATCTCTGCCTTTCCTGGGTATGGGCAAGGAGGACTTGGAATAGTGTTATTTCATCAGAATTATTTCAGCTTCATGGCAAAGGGCTAGAATAGGAAAGAAACAAAGAATTACTGCTGCTGATATATGAAAAGCTTCTTGAGAAATACTGTCAGTGGCTGGAATCTTCATTTCTACATCATCTTCCTCTGCACTGAAGCTGAAAATTGAGAATGAGCCTCAGTCTAGTACCTTAACTATGAACCTGTGAACAATTTACCCCCTTTAGATGGTAGCTCGGAGATAACAGAAGAGCTCTAAAAAACTATGTCCATATGCAGGAGTGCAGTTAACACTGATGCATTCTTGTGGCTTGTTAATGTTTGAATGTTTCAGGTGCTGTTAGTTAAGAATTCATTTTTAAATAACATGTAGATCTTCATTTCCTCTTTGCATTGACTGTGATTGCCATGCTAAACCTGTGTCAGGCACTTTCATGTCTCTTCAGAAGTCATTGATTCTAGCAATGATAGAGGTGGTAGTTTGATATTTTTAATACTATTAGAAATCAAATCTCTACTCTGTGCTCTGCATGAGTTGCAGAGCAATCATGCTGTGGTGAGCATGGTAGAAATCTGTGACTTTGTGCAAAGCCAGGTCTGATTGAGTAAAGAATGGGTTATGTTGCCTGAGCAGAAGCGAATGTGGTTACACGCAGGTCAGCTCAGCTCTGAGAGTAAGGTCGCCTGCTTGCCTGTGCTGTGGTCTGATGTTGAACAGCCTTCTGGATCTGCATTCATGTGTAGACTGCCTATATCCTATTGTTCCCACCTAGGCTGGCTGCAGGGGGAGTTATTTGGCTGTCTCAGTGTTGTAATTCCCAGGCCCATCCTCTTATAATGGATAATGAAAGAAAAATATAGACATTATGCAGATCTGTAATACACAGATGAAGAATTGACCAGGTAGCTACGTAGAGGAAAATGGCACTGGAACATTATAATATATTTTAAATTTTACCTCATTTGAATTACCTGAAGAACAGCGAAAGTAATGCAGAATTTGTTTTTTTAAGCTATCCATGTGTTTCTTCTGTTGATGGACTGTTTGTGATCTCTAGGTCAAGGAACAGAAAATTAAAGTCACTGTAGACATCCTTCCAATCCTAGTCTAAAATATTTGGTAGTTTTCAAAAGCTGAGAGGCTGTGACTAGATGTGTAAACAGATAAGGGTCATATGGTCCCGTCAATATTAGAGGCTCAGTTCCATAGTCTTAACAATACTTTATCACCAAAGTATCCCAATAAGAAAATAGTGTGTCTTCATGCAGAGATAGAACACAGGGAAACTGTGATCATGAAGAATGTTTTTATAGAAGTCTGTAAATGAGCACTTGGAGATCCAGTTTTGAAGGTAGAGTCGTGATGAATCCTGGATTATTCTTCCTCATTGTATGATGCTGCTCCAATCACAATCTGGTGAGACTTAAATTTTAAAATTTTGTCTTGAACTTCTTCATATTCCTGAGCAAGAGTGGATAAAACTTTGTCATATTATAGAATTCTTAGACTAAATTAGACTTTTGTGCTGATACATCTTGCTATAAGAGATGGTATTTGGTAATAGTAAAAGGCATGATCCAATTTATTCTAAAGACTATGATTTATTATGGCTGCAACCAGAAATCTAGATGTTAAAATGCTCCTACTGTAGACTTCCCCTTAAAATACTTTCTTGAAGGGAACAGGAAAAGCATTAATTTAATCAAGGAGAGTTGACTCTTAGTCAAGCATTCATGTGGAATAAGTGCTCCCTATTGTAGTTAAAAATTGTCTTTTCTCTCATGGCAGGTGTTTGAGATGGATATTTCAAAACAGCTCCATGCCTACGAAGTAGAATATCACGTTCTTCAGGATGAACTGCAGGAAAATGTGAGTCCCTGTGAGGAAGGTGAACCCCTGGAGAAGCTGGAAAGGGCAAACAATCACCTGAAGAGACAAAACATGGATTTGTTGGAGAAGCTACAGGTAAATGATTTAAGACTACAAAATCATAGAGTAGTCATTTCTATGATTTGGCCATTAGAGTTGAAAGTGTTTTTTTAAATGTATTTGGGAAGTCTCCTAACTACAAGACCTTATTCAGTTAACCAGTTCTCTCAACAGTGATTTACTTCTGTTAGACATACTTTAAACTCCATTGTCATTCCTGGGACCTTTCTTTCTTGATATAGATTTCTCTTTTCCCAAAATATCTCTACTCTTATCTCCTATAAAATCTATTGGCAAAACTTGTGTATCTTACAAAAATAAGTTCTCTGTCCCTTCATCTGTTTGCTTTCCTATTGGAAAGTTTTAAGAAATAATCCATAGTGCAATAGACTTGCTCTCTCCAGGCCTTTCTAGGCAGTATCATTTTGTTTCCTTCTGTTGAAACTCATAGTCCTACTTTTGGTAGGTGGTCTCTCCTAACAGACTTGCCTTCATCTGAATGCCCACCAGATAAAGTTACATTTTAAAAAATTCCTGCCTCCCTTCACTATTCACCCTTTGTCCCGTAGCCTGGCTAAGACTTGTTTCAGGTTTTGATATGTATTGTCTTGCATTTTCTTGAAAGACAAGCTCTTGGTTTTTCATTATCAGGCTATTTCTTGATATATTGGTTAGTTTGAACAAGCACTTGAAAGAGCTCAGAGAGCACTTTCAGCTTCTGAGACTTGAAAATAGAAGAAAGCAAAAAAGGAAAAATCAAGTCCTCATTATTTTTGTGTTTATGGGCTAAGGTTGCTGTGCTGTGCTCTTTTGATATTGAAAACAGGAATCGCTTTTTTCCTTTTGTTTGTTTTGCTTAGTTATTTCTCTTTACTTATTTACTGCAGCCTAGGCTTTTACCTCTGTTATAAAATTGCACCAACAACATAGAATAATTGAGAGTGACTGATTTGAAAGGCTCTGTCGGAGCTCTTCTGTTCTTCCAGAGTGCCATATTATAATGCATCTTTCTCAGTTCCTTAACTTCCTCACCTTTTTGTTTGTATAGCGTCTTCATTCCTCTGCTTGGGCCCTTTCCTAGGAATAATCAGAATTTCCCCACTTCCTGCAGAGGGACATTTGCTATTGCTGAGATCCAGGGTTTCTGTCGACTAGCCAGAGGAAGCTATAGGTCTTTTATTGGAGACTAGGGAACACTGCCTGCTTCTAACTTAATATTGAGGTTCTCTTTCCCTCTAACCTCTCCATCTTGCTAATTTACTTTATTACATAGGTTTCCCATTGATTCATCACTATTGGGCAGGTCATCTCTTCCAGTGCTACTCCAGCTGCTGATTTCCTTTTTATCCCTGCACCTCCAGTTCCTTGTTACTCTCAACTGTTTCTTGCTTACTGCAACTTGTTTGTCTCCTTCCTTCTGTAAAGCTTTCAGAAATCCTTCAGATTGATGTAGTGACTGTATGATACACAGTAGGCAATCCTTGTATTGCCTGCCTACTCAGATGTCTTT
>NW_016690352.1:389430-646819 GCF_001604755.1 Lepidothrix coronata | reverse complement strand
TACTTTTCTTCAAGTATTTATTTCGCCAAACTCTTTTATGGAGTTTTCCAAAAGCTCTATATGCCTTTGCTAACCTGTTGTCTATCTCTTCGTCAGTCTTACCATCCGAGGAGATGAGGCTACCAAGGTAATTAAACTGCTGCACTGATTTGAGCTCTGATTCGCCAGTGGTGATATGGGGATGATGGAAGACTTCCTGAGGTGCAGGTTGATAGAGAACTTCTGTCTTCTTCAAACTGACTTCCAGCCCAAAAAGCTCAGCAGCCTCTGCAAAGCAGGATGTTAAACGCTGCAGAGCTGCTTCTGTGTGGGCGACGAGGGCGTTGTCGTCAGTGTAAAGCAGTTCACAGACAAGATTATTTAAGGTCTTAGTATGAGCCTTCAGTCGCTTTAGGTTGAATAGGCTTCCATCGGTACGATATCGAATGTAGATACCATCTTCTTCATCGAGGTCTGCCGTGGCCCTTTGGAGCATCATGCTGAAAAAGATTGTGAATAGGGTTGGTGCAAGAACGCAGCCTTGTTTCACACCATTGGTTATTAGAAAGGGCTCAGAAAGTGCATTGCCATATCTGACTTGGCTGCGCTGATCCTCATGAAGTAAGATAATCATTTTAAGGAACTTGGGGGGACATCCTAAATGTTCCAAAATCTGCCACAGACTTTTTCTGCTCACAGTATCGAAAGCCTTGGTGAGATCAACAAAGGTTACATAGAGACCTTTGTTCTGTTCCCTACACTTCTCTTGCAGTTGTCTGAGAACAAATACCATGTCTGTGGTACTCCTGTTGGCTCTGAAACCACACTGGCTTTCAGGTAGAAGTTCTTCTGCGATAGCAGGTATTAGTCTGTTCAAAAGTATTCTTGCAAGGATTTTGCCACCAATGGAGAGCAGAGTGATACCTTGGTAGTTTGAACAGTCTGATTTAACTCCTTTCTTCTTATACAAAGTGATGATGACTGCATCTCGAAGGTCTAATGGTAGCTCGCCTAGTTCCCAACAGCGCACCACAAACTCGTGAAATTTGGTGTGGAGTGCAAGGCCCTCATGTTTCGAGACTTCAGGTGGAATTCCATCAACCCCAGCTGCCTTCCCAGTTTTCACCTGCTGTATGGCCATAAGGGTTTCTCTCATAGTAGAGGCAATATCCAATTCATTCTTCACTGGTTGTTGTGTAATGCACTGAATTGCTGAGTCTTGGACTACACGGTTGGTACTGAAAAGAGTCTGAAAGTGCTCAGACCATCGATTCAGAATGGAGGTTTTATCTGTCAGAAACATTTGCCCATCAGCGCTGAGTAGAGGGCTTTGGACCTGGTATGTAGGCTCGTATGCTGTTTTCAATACCATATCATAATACTAAAAAAAAAGCTATTCAGAATGTATCAATTTATTATAATGTTATTGTTTACAGGTTGCTCATGCTAAAATTCAGAGTCTGGAAGCCAGCCTGGAGACTATTTTGACTCGAGAGAACAGAATGAAGACTGTAATTCAGTCATTGGAACAGGAGAAGATAATGTATCAAAAGACTCTTGAGCAGATAGTGAAGTATTTGCCAGCAGAAGCGTTGTCTGACTGTGAACTGCTCCTGAAGGAAGTAAACTACAACCCAAATAATAAAATTAGGAGTAAGCCATAAACCAGGGCTCTCTAGGCAGCACCACTTCAGAAAAGGGAACGAAAAGATGAGTATGCTGCTTTCAATAGCTACTTAGCAATAGGCAACGGTATTATCCAAAACTAGTGCTGGGACACTCATAGCTACAAATGGGCCTTCAAATGTCTATATGCAAATTCAGGCTATTAATTTTTTTATGATTATGTAAATAAATCACAAGGGAGAAATAAAGGATTCTCATATGTAATATTGATGAGTAGATGTATATTTAGAGTTCACCTAAAGGAAAAGAGAAATTTCAGTAGACAAAACCAAGATAATGGTAATCAACAAATTCAGTCTGGATGTGCTTCTTCTGTAGTGAAATGAGGATAGCATGTCTTTATATATATGTATATTGAATATGTTGAATAATACTTGAAGAAAAAAAAAGGAGAATGTAATTTTCCCTCCAAAGGGCAGCATGTTTCACATATTCTGTGGAAAATCTGTGTGAACTCATGCGTGCCTCTCTTTTAATTCTACTGACGCTGTGAGCACAGACCAATAAGCAGAACAAGTATCATGACTTGGTTCATACAGAAAAAGCTCTAGTGCCATCAGCTGCCTGGGCTGCACCAGTCAGCAGTGTAATTCCACATGCATGTTAGAACTGGAAACAAGAAGCATTGCATCATAGCTCCACCTCCGTAACTCAGAGCTAAGAAATAGGTATCTATTCGCACTCGAAGAACTTGCAAAGTCAAGAGCTAACAGTGACTACTCCTTTCTTCCTGGCCTGTTTGCTTCCACCTGTCCTGGGGTTGGTCATGACAGCAGGAGGAAGGAAGCACAGTTGTGGGCTCTGTTTATTCTGATGTTAATTTTCCACCAGAGACTTGCTGTCATAAGAGTTAAGCATGTAAGGGGTTCTCATTTAACGAAAGAAATACTGCAAGAAGCCTTGTCTTATTGTAGTGGGAGGCAGAAAGCGGTTCTTAAATTTTATGTGAGCAGAAAATTGAGGTAGGTTGCAGGAAGTTGAGCGTAAGTGCGTAAGAAAGGACCAAGCAAGTTTCAAATATTATATACCTTTCAGTTTTCACATATACAGTGGATATACATGTCAAAGGGGATTCTGGAGTACAGGCACAGTTTTAATAACTCTTTCCAGACTATTTCTGTTTAAATACTGCTTTGTGGTCTTCTTTTTAAAACAATAGTCATAAATTTCTGTGTTCTGGGCAGGTTAGATAAGCTCTAATCGTTTCAAGGGAGAAAATATGTTTATAAAGGTATGAAAAGTTACATATAGATTTGAAAATGTTTTTGAGAGGAATTTTTGAGAAGGCTTAGACAAATGTGTAATAGACAAGTATTTTGGAGTGCATGTCTGAACTGTTAATTGAGTGTTACAGTAGCTCATGTTGCATCATTTTCACTGTATTTCAGAAAACACTTATTCTTTTTAGTAAGAAAAACAATTAAGCAAAGTGCCAAATCCAGCAGTGTCTTTTTGCATAAGATTGTCCAATTTAGAAAGCAAGGACTGAATATCACTGCTTTCTAAGTTATATGCTTTACGTTAACATAAAAGTGAGAAGCAACAATGCTGATTGGCTGCACGCTGCTGTGGAACTTAGAGGCTTGGGCTCTCCTGGGTTTTTTTGTTGATTTTTTTACTTCCATGATGTTTTATTTGATTAAAGATAATTGATTTACGTAGCAGACTTTCTTTTTACATTTGGGGTGAAAGGTCTTAACACTGTGTATGCAATTATGTGGAATCTGTCTAGATGTTTCAAGAATGTTGTATTGTACTAGGTGGGAAAATGCCAATTGAAAAGGCAGTTTTTTGCAGTTTTGTTCAGAGTAAGTTTTAGCCGATGTGTACATAAAAAAACAATCCCAGGAACTGCAGCAGCGTTTATTACAAGGAATCAAGGTTATTCAGATACATCTTTTTTTTAAAGATGCACTGAATGTGCTTTATCCTTTGTTTCACTTATAAAATTTTTCATGTAATGCCTGGAGAAATTCTAATAAATGTCATTGCTGCATTTCCCATGGCCTCTGGCTAGTTTTATTTTTCTACACTTCAAGTGCCAATCTCATTTTCAGTATTACTGTTCACATGAAATATGAAAAGGATCTGGTTTAAGTTTCTAGTTGTGGGGAAAAAAAACCTGCAGGATTTGTCAAAAAACCCAGAGTACAAGGACAGAAATTGTCAGGGAAAATAGTTTTTTCCATTGTTCTTAACTGAAGATGAAATTGTTAAAAGGTATTTTTGTTCTGTAGCAGTTCAGTTAGTACATATGCTATGCTGTGCATCTAGCTTGGGAGGAGAAAGAGGACAGCATAGCAACATAGAGGAATAAACTACAGAAGTAAAACTACAATGAGGTAAGTGCCTCATGGTTTTAGGACATTTATGATAACGTTTGTATGCTGAATCCTGGTGTGCCTGGCCACTGGGTTTAGGATATGTGTCTTTAAGTCTGCATTCAAGCAAGTATCCGCCAGATTATCTTCAGAAGAATAATCATCAAGATTATCTAGAAGACTGAACTCTTGAGGAAAGAGTATCTGCTGTTTTCAGAAACGGGTAATTTAGACTGCTTTCTGCTGGCAGAGGGCTTTTTTAAAAGTCTGGGAAGACATATGTCCTTTTAGCTAGCAAACTAGCTGGGAAATAGGAGTACCGCTTGCCAGGAGTAGAGCTGAAGTAAGTCAGTCTGGTAAGAAGGGCTAATGTAGGAAACTCTGGTATTCACATCTGTTACAGATGGAAAACCTGTCCAGAGAGTTAGTTGTTT
This sequence comes from Lepidothrix coronata, assembly GCF_001604755.1. NCBI lineage: Eukaryota > Metazoa > Chordata > Aves > Passeriformes > Pipridae > Lepidothrix > Lepidothrix coronata. The sequence continues at coordinate 642,399 of NW_016690352.1, read as the reverse complement.
GTTGGGTTTTTTTCTTTTCCTAAAACAGAGAGTATTTCTCTCCACAAAATTTATTTATTTAAGGTTCCTTAGAGTTGCTTTTTTTTCACTTTTCTGTAAAAAAACCATTAGATTTTATGGAAAATAGACCTGACTTGAAATCACAAATCTAGATAATCTCAAGCGGTTTGATTGTGCCCTCTTCACATTGCTTTGCTTAATATCAATACAAGAAAGCTGAACAATTTGTAACATAGAAAAGAATTTCAGCAGTTTGATCCAAGAATTTGATATTAGTAGTTTGATCCAGAGGGTCTACATTTGGACGCTTAATCTAAACCTCAAACTATATAGGTATTAATTGGAGTAGCCTTTTGTGTGTTGAGGTGAATAACTCCAGGCACTGTTAATAGTGATCATCCACTCAGTATTTGTAGTCAAAGATGGGTGTTGACAGGCACGTGCAGGCTGTAACATGTCAAGCTTTATACCAGGCTATACCATCCTTTAGAAGAATTGTAATTGATTCTGTATTTCTGTGGTTCAGTTTTTACTGTCAGTGTTAGCTATTGAATGCATTTGATGTATGCTTTTCCTTCCTCAGTCTTTCCAGGGACTAGAAAGAACAAAATTTAACTTTCTTTTCCAAAAAAACATATCAAATGTTTAGCTATATCCTTCCTCCAGACATCGAGTGTGAAAGGGATAGAATTTATATGCTTAAAGTTTAACATGTTAACTCTCTCTATCTGAAAGCATATGAAACTCTGCAGTGACAGTAAAAAGCTGGGCAGTGAAGCAAAGATGACTGTGCCTTCAGCACCTAATGGGTTGTATGCTGACTGGCTTGCAGTGAAGCAGAACCTGCATGGATTGGCATTTGTTGTGCTGCTTGGGTTTATTTTAATGTTGACCTTAGTTGTGGACCAAAGGAAGGAGCTGGCAGTGCTTCTTTACTGAAATATTCTGTTGGCATTTGCTTTGAGTTGAGACGTTTTCCAGTCCGTTACTGTTCTCTTTAGAAGTCTTGCTCAGCAGCCACTTTTTAACAAGGGATTTGGAAATTTTGGTTGTAGGTTTACCATTAAAAAAACTTCTGGAGCTTATCCAAACTATTTCTGTACTCAGATTGCAACTTACGCAAGTCTTCATTGTTATAAAAGAAGTAAGAAGGTTTTAATATATAGGTTTTATTTTTTATGAGAGCATGTGCTGAGAGACGACATAAATGCCATACATCTTGTCGTGCTGGAACTTACATGGGAACAAGTATGCTGTGCCTGATGCATCCCCGGGCACAGTTGTCCCTTTTGCTGCCATGGCCACTGTTGGCTTGTATATTGGCTCATACTCAACTTGCCATCAACCCAGACCCCTAGATCACTTTCTGCAGGGCTCCTCTGCAGCCTCTCATCCCCCAATTTGTACATATGACCAGGATTATCACATCCCAGGTAGAGAGTACAGCACTTGCACTTGTTAAATGTCATACAGTTGGTGATTGCCCAGCTCTGTAGTCTATCTAGATCTCCTCATAAGGCCTCTCTACCCTTGAGGGAGTCCACAGCTCCTCCTAATTTGTTATCATCAGCAGACATGGGGACTAGAGATACCCTGGGGCATACTGTGAGGTGCAAATCCAAGTTAGCTGAAGCCTGGGAGCAACCATAATAACACTATGCAAAACCTGGCTTGCTGAACACCCGAGGAACCAGTCTATATTTGTCTCTGGGAGCACTGGCCATCACCTCCATGCTGCATTTTGGGGTTCCTTGCTGCAGATAAGGTCAAGCCTGGCCTGTGGACTGAGCGCCCATTTGTCCTGTGCGGTTTGTGCTCCTGCAAGTTGTCTTCCAATTTAGTGCTACGTGCTGGGACAGCATTATGATGCAAACCAAATCAGAGAAAGTAGGGATGAGTGGGAGATTTCCTTCAAAGTGCACACTTGATTCTAACCAAAACCCTGCCATAGGCAGGGCCCAGTGCCAGTCAGCATCCCATTGGTACTTCTGGAGGATACAAGACTAGTTTTGTAAGAATCTGCCGGGCTGTCTGCACTATCCTCTCCATCACTCAGTAAAGCACGATATTTTTTTTCCAGAGCTACAAAAGAACATTTGCCTTCATTTTTTAGTGATCAGTCTGATAAAACTGATGCTTCAGAAGAAATTGTAATTACTAAATCTGTGCTTGAATACTGCCCACAAGGTGTCAGTGTTTGTTTTGAACATGCAGCTCGTGTGTATGGTGGTTGCTGTGGCTCTTACTTTAAAGAAGAGAATTGACTTAGTCTCCTGCTTGATGAACCATGATTCTTTATTTGCACACTATTTGTAATGTGATGTTTGTGGTCTAAGACTTTATTATAATTGAGAGGACTTACTAAGTGGAATATAGGGCCTACTCAGAAAAAGACGCCTTAGTTGCAGTATTTTATGTCTGGTCTTGTGTGAAAGAATTATGGAAGCACTTCTACACCCTACAACAGAGATATTGTCCCCAGGAATCGGATCCCAGGTGTCTCCTTTTGTACTGTTCTGACTGAGCAGAATTTATGTTTCTTGAAAGCAGCATTGAGTTGATCTGGTCTCACTGTAGTCTGATTCTACACTTGCTCTTTTAATTTTTTTTAAATAAGGCTTCCTTGCAATAATCTTCCCCATACCCACTGAGTCTCAAATAATCAGTTCTTCTTCCCTGGTTTTCTTTTTATTAATCTTACTGGGTTTCAGTGATAGAAGAAAAATTAAGGATTTGCTCCTAATTTTCCCAGAGCTACAGAGAATGATTTGCTGCTTCCATTTTCCAGTTAACACATATTCCTCCTACAGCATTGCTTCCAGAATGAGCATTGCACTCACTCTGAAACGTGGGTCACACGTTCAAGATAACATGTTGTTCCAACCACCCAGACACAGCTGTTCTCAAATACGTCTGAACAACAAGCGCAAAGCTCCCAACCAGAGCCTAATGTTCAAACCATACTCAGGTAATTATGGCATCAGCAACTCCCTGGGGACCTTTGGGTATAAGCAAAGAGACCACAGCTCTTTCACAATGCGTTTGCATTTGTAAAAGCACCAAATTATAGATGGGCCTAATGGGTTGAAGGTGCTTAAAGCAGTGCCAGTGCACTTCATGTGCAATACACCATCATTTGAAAAGCTATCACGTTGTGGAAACATCATTCAAGTGCTAATTTAAATAATACTAACATCTGAAATGAAGGCATGTTCTGACATTTATAGGTTTAATGTCTATTTCTGCACTCTACCAAAATAGATGGGCTGTGGGTGGATCTATGATTATTGCTATGCATAGCAAGACAAAATCTGTGTAGGCAGCTGTTATTGTGCCTGGGTAAATATAGATGAGGGAGAATCTAGAGTAATTTTTTGATGTCACATGTTTATTTAAGAAATAATTAGAAACAATGTTAACTTCAGCAGTGCTTAAGGCTTTGGAGAGGGAGAGAGTATCTTAAAAATTCAGTGACCAAATATGCCTCCATACTGCATAGCCTGCAGTCCCAGTAGCAGGGGTGGAGTTGTGTGGTCCTGGGAGCAGTGATTCCCTGCAGCCCTTTGCCTGCTGAGCAATCACAGCTGTTGAGGCTGGATGCACTGTCAAGCCATCATCCTAACCAAAATTTGTGATGTTTGTCTCCTCTCCCCTTGTGGTGATCCTGAAAACTTCAGACAGTTTTATAGGCTGAAATGGGCATATTTTTTTTGCTAACTCCTGGTATTGCATGTTGTGGAAGGAGCAAAGCAGCCCTTTTGGAAGAACATAATTTGTCACTTTTTGCCTTAGACAAGTAAAAGATACATGGTGCTTCCTACTCCTAAGGGACCAGTGAAGGGAAAGGAGGTATGCTGAACCACTAAACGGCTCACAGTGGCATAACTGCCTTTAATACATGTACTTGTACATAACTACAATAATATGTCCATTGGAGTCCAACTTCTAGCAGTTTTCTGATGGAGACCAATAGATAAAATTCTCCATTAAGATTTTTTTTCTTCTTTCTGTGTATGAATAAACTTGACATAGTGCTGCAGCAAACTTCGGCTTTGTAGGAGAGGGATCAGTGTTTCAGTTATGTGAGTGGGTGGGAGGAGGCATAGGAATGCAGTGGAGGGTAGCCCAGGTCTGACACTTGATACCATCTTTTTCTGCAACCTGACCCGCACAGGTGCCCATTGACTTTCTCCTCAAAATGTGCAAACTAATGTTAAACTCTGTGTGTATTTCTTTTTCTCATATTTTTCCAACTTTATATCCTCTGCAGGAGGACAGGATCCTGCTGCATATCTTTTTTTTCCCTTCATGCCAACTGGATCTCACATGTGCAGTCATTCCCCTCCTGTTTGCATTCTTCACAAAGGTCTTCACTGATCATTTCCTTGGCTTGTGGGTGATGTTCTTACCAGCCTCAGCCTGCTGGAGAAACATAGCATCAAAGCTCTTGTGTTTTTCTAAGAAATGCGTTTCCATCAGCCCGATGGGCAGCAGCATTGCTTCCCAACTCTCGTGGAAAGGCAGAGAGTCTTGTCTGGCATTTCCTTGGGGTTAGTTCGCATGCTCCTGCAGAGGTTATGCACAAGCAATGCCAGAGGATGCTTCATGTGCCTGCTACAGCTGGCTCCTTATTAAAGGTCCAGGTTTTGAATGTCTGTAATACCCATGTCTGTACATAAAGATGTTGAGACTTTTTTTTATCTGTCTCTCAGTGGAAGTGAACCTGATGCAGCTAAACAGTGCTGGAGGAAACATCAGTTGAGGGGACTGGAGATGTGTAAAGTGGTCGTAATGTGGGAGGGCAGGAAAAAGTGGAATAAAGGTAGGAAATTGTAAAGTAGATGTGACAAACACTTCTGCTCTTACAGCAGCTTATTTATGCTAGAGCACATGATAACATGCCAGTTTTTGAGGATTTCTGATTTCTTGACATTTGTCCTACTTACCTCTTACAAAAAGTATGTATTTTTCCTAGCGCCACCTGAAGTGCTCATAGCATTCTAGAGAGCCAAAGCACTAAAATGGCACAAAGTTGCTAAGTGGAGAGTCCTGCATTTGGAAATGATATTTATTTTGTTATGTAACAGAGCCTAGAGAGATGCCAAAACATAAATCTGCTAAGACAGCAAAATATGTACACTGTCCAAGAAATTTACCATTAAATCAAACAGGTGGGCAGAAGGACAGGAGTGAGTTGATAAGAAGAACAGCGTAGGCCCAGGACAATTATGATCAGTTTAGGCAGATGTACAACTATATTGTAGATGCCTGTTTTTAGAAGTGGGAAGATTTAATTTAGCCTTGATCAAGCTTTTTGGCTCAACACTGACTTTGTAGAGACATCTCCAAAGAGTAAATCTTATTAATCTACCTTTTTCTGGCTGTGGTAGGTCCTAAAACATTTACTCAGTCCTTTCTTCTCTCCCATCCACCCCATAATATCTGCAAGAAAATGTCCTCTATATAATAACTTAATGCTTAGCACAATTGTTAAGGAAGTGAAAAGCCTGATTGCTGGTCAAAAATGCATCCTGGAAAAAAAATGCCAGGGGAAATATGTAACATGGACAGCCTCCACAGCCTGTTTGTTTATTCTTATACTTAGAGATTCAAATAATGAGCATGACTGAACTCTCACAGGATCTCAATTACTGACTCTCTTCCCCATTTATGGCATGCTTTGAGGGAAATTATAATGAACATGCTATTAAACAAAACATGAACCCTCAGGCTAGCAGATCCTCTGCTCCTTCAAGTGTGCATAAGTCTCTCTTCCTGCTCCCCTGTGTGAGCTGCAATCCTGATAGGACTTTCCAGCCCATCCTTGCTCCTGACACCAGAGTCAGGATCTCCAGCCGTCATGTTAGGGAGGGCAGGAAAAGAAGAGGGGAGTGTGGTGCTCTCACTGTCCCTCCACACATGCCAAGACCTGAGGCACTGCTGTTCTGCAACTGCAGTATCATCTGAGCTAGTAGTTTTGGGGTTTTTTATTATTGTTTTTATTTCTTCCTTTTATTTCCCCTCATCCCAGGGGAATCCAAGTCTGACGAGAGTCTCAGTGTAAACCTCTGAACACAGAAATAAACTGTAGTTCGTCCTGTGTTTGATTAGGAAAATGAATAGCAGTAAAACTTTGCCTGGAGATGCAGGGAAAAGTGAAAGGGAAGGATTTGCTGCTGCCTGGAGCTGCAGGGAAAGGTGAAGGAGAAGGATTTGTTGCTGCAGATGCCTTAAGTAGATTGAGCATGCTGGAGTTTGGGGCCTAGTTTAATATATCTGTCATAAAATAAATGTGTGCTCTGTCACCCTCTGTAGTATGTGCACAGCAGCAAACCACTTCAGACACAGCTAAAAGTGTAATGGGCCAGAGGCAGGGAAGAAAAGGAGAAACAGAAGGGAAGGAGGGAACATGGACTGCAGGAGAGAACAAAGACTGAAGTTGCATTAGGTATGTGAGGAAAAACACGTGCCCCTTTTCTTTGCATGCTGGACATGCCTCTCACCATGAGGTCTGAAGCCAGAAATCAGGTTCACAGATCTCTCTCTTGGGCTCTTCCAGCAACTCTCTCCAGGCTGTAAACATTTCAAGGTATAATGGTTACTGCCCTTTCACGATAGGGCAGAAAGTAGGGAGCAGAAAGCACCTACCAACAAAATCTTTGATAGATGTAAAACACACTGATGGCACCCACAGACAGGGTTCCTTTTCCCACAGGAAACAAGTCACATGTTAAGTTTTGCCACAGACCCAAAGACACTTTAGAACTGAAGTGGGTAAAACATTTCCGCCTTCCCAAAGAGCAAGTTCAGCACCATTTAAACTTCAAAATAACAAAAAAGAAGAGGTGAGCTTTTGAGTGAAGATCCAGTGCACAAAATTCCTGGATCTCTTTGGCTTGGCCTCTGAACTGCAGTGAAGAGGAACTCTTGTTTTCAGAACAATCCAAATGCCAGGCCAGGCAGTTAGAGCATGTGACCTCCTTGGTGTTAGCTTTTTTGTAACCCTCCAAATGCAAGAGCATCCATCTGGTCCGGTTGGTGCTTTTTTTTTTTTCTTTAATGTCAAAATATCCATTGCTCTGTGCATGTAAATGATAAATATAATTTCAGTACAGAGAGCTCAAGGATGTCTAGCATATTTCTTTGATTTTGCAGGGCCAATAAAACTTGTATACTGAGGCTTCCTTTAGTCATCCTTTTACAAAAGCTTTTAATATTTCCTTTCTCTCCACATGAAAAGCCACATATAGTCATGGCTATTATACCATGTAGGATTAACTTAAAGTACAGCAGTGAGCTTGCAAAAGGTTTGGAGTGTTGAGCTTTCTGCAAAGTCAGCTACCTAAGTATTTAAGTACTCTTCTCATTTACATAATCTGTTTGTTACATTTGTTAACAGATATTCTCTCTTCCAAATCCTACATCTGATCTCCACTAAGCAAATATCAGGGCATTTAGATAGAAACGCCTTAGATGTAGACGAGAGGAAGAAGATCACCAATTTCTCAGCAGGGATCACACTTCTTTAACTGCAGTGCAGAGCTGATGTGATCACCAATACTATCCCCTTATTCAATTTTGCCCCTAACAGCCATGGAAATAAAGAAATCTCAGTAAAAGTAACTGTTTCACTCAACTCCTTTCTGATCATAGCCTGCACTAAAAGCTTTGTTATTTTCTCTGCACTCTGAATGCTGGAGGCAGAGGTGGGAAAAAGCCAGGTAGCTCACAGAGGGCAAGGTTTACCACAGCTGTGGCAGGGAAAGATAGAGGAGCAGGGTGCCAGGCTGAGATGGTTGTGACATAGGCAGTTCAGAAGTGATGTAATCTCCAGGGCAAATAAGACCATCTCGATGTGCCCTCCCTGTTGGCCTCCTACCCCTGCTCCTTATGCTGCAGCCCAAAATCCTGAAGTGTAGGGGCAGGGGCAGGTGGTGGAGCAGCAGCAGAGATGTGGGCAGCAAAGGCAAGGTGGATTGTTTAGGGATTGAGGAGCAGTCCTCAACTTTTCTCTGCTTTCACCAAACTCTTTGCAACCTTCTGATGAAAGCTGAGATAGGGCTGTGAAGCAGGAGCAAGTGGCCTTCAGCAAGAAGAGCTTAGAGTCTATGGGGGCGGAGGGAGAAGACTTGGAGAAGGCAGTTGTCATCAATATGGGAAACAGGCAGGAGGCAGTTGGGGACATTAAGCTTTGAGAAAGGAGAACAATTTTTCTTTAAGAAAATAGGTGGAGAAGGCAAAAACCAGAATTGATGAAGTGTACATGTGGGTTGTAGAAGAGATATTAAATGGGATATTAGTGTTTCCCAGGTGATGGCTGAGCAATTCCCTGACTGGAGTGTGAGGTTCAACAGGCTGTACTACTAATAAAAATAAATAAATAGGAAAAAAAGTGATATCTGACTTGAAGGTGGTTATAAAGGGTTCTGCTCTTTTTGCAGAACCCTCAAATTTGAGGGAACTTGGTAAGAAACAGTCAAAATTGTTAGTGGTTCCTTATTTTGTTTCTATCACCCAAATAGAAAAATAGCACTGACAAAAAAAATCCCTAGAATTTTATTCATTCCTCTAACAGAGTTCTGGGTACTTGCTGTTAGGTTCTGGGAGGCTGAAAAGACTACTGAATCTGAAACTCAGGTTTTGTGTAAATTTTCAAAATATACACAATAATAAACATTTATAGAATGTTTTGGTTAATCTATGAAGGTTAATTTAAGCACAGCACTGTTTGCTTTAGTGTCTAATCATTATCGTCTTGATTTCCAGATTCTTTACAGAGACTCCCACTGAATGGAGTTACACACACAAACCTGGGTTTGCCGTGCACAGTCATGAGCTGTCACCTCTATAGTGGCTCTGAGGTTGTTCCTTAGAAACTGAAGACTGGGAGCTAAGATTAATGAGAATCATTTTAGGGTACTGAGCCATGACTCAACTTTCTTAAATCCAAAGGAGGTTGGGTGTATGTGGAGAATGACAGCTGCTAGGAGTAGGATTGAAAAGGAAGTACTGTATTAAATATATACTTAAATGCTTCATAAAATACTTAATGGAATATATACTTATTAAAGGATGTAGTGGAAGAGGATAGTCTCACCTGGAAGAGTTAAGTAGGGCTAGAAATTTTGGCTGTGTCCTTCAAACCACTACAAAACAGAAAGTCTCATCTCAAAGGAGGTGGGCTAGAGGAGAACTATTGTCCAGATTTACCCCACATTGTGAAGCACTTGAGTGTTTCTATGCACTCTCTGCAGGAGGGGAAGTGTGGGAGTAATTCCAGTCTTAGACTATACTACTTGAAAGTTAACATAAGGTCTGGATTATCCTCTGGAGGACCTCTCTTGTTTCACTGACTTTTGAAGAAGTGTTAAATTAATTGGGTGTGCCTAACTTAGTTGGGTAAATCTAGGCCTAAATGATGGGATTTCTCTTTTGTTGAAATGGTGCAATCAATGCATGGTGTGTTGTGGCTACTGAACAGTTTCTGGTTTTACAAGTCCCTCTCAGAACCTTGACTCTGCATGATGCCTCTTTGTCGGAAGCCTTCTGGAATCATAGAATCAGCTTGGTTGGAAGGGACCTCCGAGATCATCAAGTCCAACCCTTGATCCACTACCACTGCAGTTATTAGACCATGGCACTAAGTGCCACATCCAGTCTCATCTTGGCTTCCCTCAGTTTTCCTTGCTGATGAGTGGTTTTACCCCAGGGGAAATCAACAATTCTCACCAAAATTCTTCTTACGTTTTTAAATGAAAGGATGTTAGTGTGAGAAGTGTTAGCAAAATCTCACTCACCAGGGTTAAATCTCTGCTGCTGTCACAGAATTCCTCTGAATAGGAGCACTTACTTGTGCTGTTCAACACAGCTGGAAACAACAGAGTAAATATTGCATAAGGATGAATGCCAATATGTTACAGAGGTATTTTTAAATATATCCGTGTATAGGTGATTTTAAAAAATGCTCTTCCTCTGAAGCCTGAAAACACCATAACAAAATGTTAATTATTTTAATTTTGGGGTTTTTTTTGTTTTTTTTTTTTTTTGATATGTGTGTAACTCCAGTCATGTTTCTGGTTTCTAGGGCTGGAATGTAATCATAAAAGTTAACACAGCTCTTCAGATTGTTCTTCTTTCTGTAAGCATGGCTTCATAATGGAGATTTAGTGGGCTGTAAACAGGATGTCGTATGGTGCTCTCTGTCAAGAATTAATGATGGCAATGAAGATTAAATTATTCTTCCGTGAAAATACAGCACATACGCAGAGAGATGTTTGCAAGCAGGCTTAAAATAGTCCATTCCCTGAGGACAGCCTGGGAGTTTACTGGCTGCTCCCTCTTCCTGGTGAGAGTCTGGGTCTGCCACAAAGGGGAGCTGTGTTTAATTCCTGCAAAACCCTGGGACACAAAGGGAGGCTTTTGTTTCCCTGCCTTCCAGGTGGAAGCTGTAAGCTGTGGTGCCCGGATAAGCTGATACTTGGCTACCTGCGGTGTGCTCCCATCGCTCCAATTTGCACTGCTGGCCTCCATTCACTGCCCTTTGTTGTCGGAGCTCAGAGCGTTTCAGTCTGTGAGGATTCATTGTGAATCTGACTGTGCATGTTGAGGGGGGTGGAGGGAGAGGGAGAAGGGATTTTCCACAAACTGAAACCAAAAACCTCCAACATGTCTGTATGGAAAAGGCTTTCACTCCATCATCTGCTCCTGATTTTTTCCCTCTAGATGCAGCACGAACATGTCAGTGGGAGAAGAAAATATTATGTTTCCTGAGACAGGTTTGTCTTGATGCTGGCTAGTATGGATAGCCTGATGTGCCAAGCAAAGCTGTTTCCTGTGAGGCACTGTTTTCTGCAATACAGCTCTCGGGAATCATGTGAGGCTGCTTTCTATTTCATTTTTTGGCAGTAGATGGCTGTCTGCCTCTGCAGAGCCTCAATCCAGGCCAGAAAATTCCCCAGGCTGCCTGCTTCTACACTACCCAAACCTGTTTTCCATATTACCGCTCAGTAAAGATGTAAATATTAAGCAGAAGATTTCACACCTTCCACAAGGGCACAGCTTTCTCAGTGAAATCATTCCTGGTGCTGGGGAGAAAATTGGAAACTACATCTTGGAGGGAAGATGTCATTGTGATCTTTTATTCCCTTGTGGAAGAACTACTACTAATATTTCAGCTCAATGATCTTCTCACAGCTTCAGCAGTTACTGGTTAGGATCCTGAAAAGCATCAGGTTTGGGGATTTTTACATTTTTGAATGTCTTCTTTTTTTCTTAGTCTTGTGAGCTGCCTTGATTTTATTGTTTTTATTCCCCCCATCATATCCTGTATGTCTTCTCATGTGAATCCCTTGTGAGTAGATCTTTGTAGCCATATAATCCTTTGAGCTGCCTAGTCCTGGGAAAACACATCTTCCCCCCTTGTTTTTAAAGCCTGTTGTCTAAGAAGACAATGTGTTTGTGTATGCTGTATTAGGGAAGGTTTGAACCATACTGAATCTTGAAACCATGACACCGCTGAAAGCTCAACAAAAAACAATATTTATTACCAAGAGGTGGCCAACAAAACGAACAAACCCAAAAGGGAGGAAGGAGGAGAGAAGTAAGCCCCCAGCACGACCTCCCCAGTTACCCAGCTGTTGCCCATAAAGTTATCTTACTTTAGAATGCCTATAATTACCCATAGCAGAAGCTGCATCCTTGGAGAGTCAGTAAGTTCACGAACTGGCAGGCGTCCCCGCCAAAAGGCAACGTTGTCCTTGGTGTGAAGCCAGCTCCCCTCCAAGAAAGCACTATCTGCTTTTATACAATTAACTGAGTGACCTCAACCTAGGCAGGAGTGGTCATCACTGCCCAGCCAGAGGCTCTTCGTCCCACCCCTTAGTTATGTAAGTGCATCTCTTCTCTGCATGCGTGGCTTTCCCTGTGCCTGCGTACTGCACTCGGGGGTCTTTTCCAAATGAGTCTGGGGGTGCTACTTCATCCTCTCTTCTCCAGTCTCTCCTTCAAGCGACCTTGGACAACAATTAGCCAATCACAGAACACCAATTAAAACAGTTTATACAAGAAGCTCTCTCTCCAAGGACAAGGTACCTATTTATCAGTACTTGTCTTATAACTTGGCAGAGAAAGAACAAAACTTTTACAGTTGTCTGGGCCAAACACAGACCAAAAGTATCAGCATAAATTCACCCTAATACAGTATGCCTAGAATGTATGAGCTGATAGAAGTGAAAAGGGGGGAAAATAAGGTGACTACAGTACTGTCCCCACACAGGGATCACAGTCCTTTGTGGAGGAAAGCAGCTCATTTCAAACAGGTACTGTGCTGGACCCTTGACACACATGGATATGTAAACTGAGTCACACCCGATATTTTAACTCTCCTTTGAAGCTTCCTCACAATAGCAAAGTGAAAATGTATCTACTATGTAAAAATCGACTATTCCTGTTTCTTCACAAAGGTCTCTGCTCCTTCAGTTGCTTGCATATTTCATGGGGAAAATTACTACCCTGATAGAGTTAGTCTTTTAGTGAGCAAAGAATATTGTTGCTGCTGCTCAGGAATTAGCTGAAGAGTATAAATTACTCTGGTAACTTTAACCCTACCAGTGTGCAAACATGTGCTTTCTGTTTTGGCCTATCAGTTAGAGATTATCAGCCCTGGCTCCTGTTTTGGGGGCAGAGATGACTTTTTCTTCTGTAGGCAAGGGAACTTGACAGGGTTTCTCAGGTTTGTCCTTCAAAAATGCACTCTATACCTGGGTAGATATGTGGCATTTTTGATGTTGCTTTTCTTTGATATAGGGAATGGTGTCTTTAATGAGATCTTTTATTATTGGAAAAGTAGTAGATTTTACCTTATATGCTAACACATGATCCTTGGCTTTTCCAGTTGTACTGGGGAAAAAGGACAACTGGAATGTAGCCACCGAGCATGGATTGTCTAGAAGACAGAGTGAGAACAGAATAACTCCCTGTGCCTCTGTGACCATTGGCCAATACACTGTGTACTCCTGTGCTATGTGATTGGCAGCCGCCTGCACCCATTTTCATCCTCCACCACATATACACTTCCACATTTTTCTATTCTGGGCACTCTACTGAGATCTCTGCCAGGGTTCCAAAATACGCATTTTGTATCTCTGGATTCAGCATGGCAGGTTTGATTATATCCTGTAAGCTGTGTAACCATTTCTGTCTCTGTGAATGCAGGTAAGATCTAAACCACCTTTGCAATGAAATCCTCTCAGCCCTGGCACGGATCAGGGATTTGCCACCTGCTCTGTATATCCAAGCAATTTGCAGCTGCTTTCATAGCCCAGGGATGAGTATCTGTGAGCCTGGAACAGAGATGAGACTTGTGGGCAGCCTGTGGAGAGAGAATGGCAACGTGCTCCAAATGGGCAGAGTGAGGTGGAGAAGTCTGCTGTGGATTTCTGCAAGGCTGCCTCTGAATGTTGCTTTGATCTGGTGTGGGAAAAGAAAAGAGATGATCGAAGCTGTCATTTGTGGATCACACCTACTATCCAGGCTCTCTGTTTACATCTGTGGTATATCTTACTTAAAAAAAAAGCTTCTATAGAGTGATGCCTGTGTGACTGTGGGAGGTCCTTCTGCTTTAAATTCCATTCTATGTTAAGTGCTTGTCCAAGCATCCCTTTACCACAGCTGCCTACTTCCCAGTAGGATGAACTGTTTGGCACTTCTTGTAATGTCTGTCACTATCTGCACTTAATACAAGTGGCCTCATGTTTTCAAATAAACTATATTTTTCTTGGACATGGCTATCAGTGAAATAGAATCTTAACTGCTGCTTCAAACCTGACCTGAAATTAGTTGCTCGTAACATAACAACTGTGATTGCAACAGAAGCAGCTCTGGAGAGACCACTGTCCTTCACCTACATGAGGTAAAACAGAGGCAAGAACAGTTAAGAGTGAAAGGCCTTCATTAAATTTCTGTTAAACTAACCAACCAACCAATCAACTAAATAGAGTGCTCTGTAGTGGTAGCAATGAACATAAATAAGGAATAAGGTTGTCTCACTGTAAAGAGTCTACCTACACATGACAAGCATGAGTCTTGAAATTACTGAGGAGAGTTGTGCATATTTTGGGAATTTTTCAGCTACTATCCTGTGTATTTCAAACATGGAAGGAAAAATGTGGATGGTTATCTGAATAAAGCATTCGACTTTTGTCTTCTGTTTGATCCTTCTAGCCATATGAGTAAGCTAGTCAACATCAGAAGCCATGTCAAGCCTAGGAGAAAGTAGCTAAGAGGAGATATTATCTTTCTCCACTGACTTATCTCAGCAGAAAAGACCATGAATAATTTCACATGTTTCTAATATACTGGACTGCAAAGTTCATGTACAGAGGAAAATATCTTGTTGCTGTTATATATTTTCAAATATTTTTTTTTCTCCAAGTTGTTACTTGAATAAAAATCAAAATATCTTTTGCCTTAGCCCACTCTCTTTTCCCGCATTCACTGAAGGAATCTTTTTCTGGATTCCTGTGTTCAGTGATGTAAATCTAGTCAATAAATTCAACTCCATATATTCAGCTGCAGTGTTGAAAGGCTAATACAGCTGGGACATCAGACTTAATAACCTCTACTCTTTGTATCTGTGGTGGTCTCAGAGAAGTACAAAGGGAGATAAATATATCTCTTCTCATCAGTACAAGCTATATTTGGAAGATTTCATGTGATGTAAATTTCCATTGTTAAATCATTCCAGAAAAAAAACAACCGAACAAAACCAACAAAAACCCTTACAAGTTCTCAATCCCTGGAACACTGATGGAAAATCATGGTGTCTCACAGTGGTCTGTGGGTCAATGTGTCCTTCAGAAAATTAGAGATACAATTGTGCAGCATTTGCAAGACTACTGTGAAACTAAGTGAGGGCTCTCTTTCACATTTGAGTTGCTCTTGAACCTCAACAAACCTGATATAATAAGCAGGTCTATGTATAGGGCAGCACAGGCTGTCAAACGAACTAGCAAGTATGTGCTGTTGTAACAGAAAGTGGGTAGCAGAAAATGTCAAAGGGAAATGGACCATAAGAATGGTGTCTTGAACATAACCAGCGAGTCTTGCTTGGTTCATTTCTCAGATTTTATGGAAGAAATGAAAGCTGTGAGCTTTTTTTTTAATAAAGCTTACTCATAAAAGGGGCATCTCCCTGTAATGGACACTGTCTAAAATTTTCTCTTTATTCTGGAGCTGGCAGGCAGCATGGCTGGTGTATCTGTGTCCTTTTTCTTTTCAATGCTGCAGTTTCATTCACCATCTCTTCCCCTGGAAAGACCTAGATAAAATGTGATTGATTACCTGCTTGGATCTACAGCAATTTATCTCATTCAAAATGTTAATTTAGACCTATTCATGCTCAGGTGAGAGAGTACATTCTAAATGGCTTATTTAAAAGCCTCTATCAGTTCTTAAGTTCTTTATTAACACTGAGGGACTTCATTAAACTTGAGTTTTTTCCCCAAGCATCATAGTGTCACTCCATGTCAGGCCCGTAGGACACATCATGGGTGCTGTGACAAGGATAGTCATACTTGTATAAGGCCCAGTGAGGACATAATGCTGTAGTTCACCATAGACCTTGTCCAAGTCCACAGACTTTTATGTAACTGTTAGTCCTGAATCTGAATTTTTTGTTGAAGTTCAACTCAAAGAAGAAAAACAAAGTGACAAAAAATATCTCCCTAGAGAAACAGGCATCACCCTAACAGCTATATGCTTTTTATTTATTTAGGAATACGACTTCTCTATATTACTAAGTCGTTGGTATACAGAAAATAAGCCTGGAAAATCTAGTTCCATTATATATTTCTTTGAGGGACCATAGTGTTTAACATCATAAGTTAGGATTTCAATTCCTGAGTGTTCAAAATTTCCTTCAAAAGGTGAGTCTAAGTGTAGTTCATATTCAGGACTGCATTTACGTTTGGTGATTGGATTGAGTTGCATAAATATTATGCACAAACACTAAAGAGAATGTTAACTTCTAAACTGACTGTAAGAATGATCTTATGGGTTGGTATGAAAGAGTTAAAAATACTTTAAACATCTGAATTTGAACAAATTAATCCCACCCTCATGATGTGATTGCCAATCATTATAATAACATCCAGACTTTTGTGGACTGGGAAGCTCTTTATAGAGAAGGTCGGTATTGTTAGCCCTGATTAAGCTGAGGAACCCAGGGTAGAGCAAAGGAACGGGCCCAGCATCACTCAACCAGTGATGGAAGTGACAAGAACAAAGTCCAGATCCCCTTCATCTCAACCCAGTGAACTTTACATAGGCCATTAAATATCATCATCCTCATTTTGTGAAGGGCAAAAATTGACCCTAAGCAGAATGGAAAGGCATGTGACCTATGTCCTAGCTGTCATTCCAAACCTGGGTCTCTCACCTGGGGCATCACCTTCCCAGCTCAGAAACTCTGGGCATTCTTCCATTCCTCCTATTGCTATTCCTCCTGATTTCTACATTGTCTGTTCTGGCATCTGTGGGGGGAAAAAACAAAAAGGAAAAAACCACAACCCTTGGTTTTCTTTTCTGAATTCCAAGCAGACCATTATGCTGAGCTGAACATTTCTGAATTGAAGCAAATCCAACTGCAGCGGCCTTGCCATAGGCACACCCTAATTAGAAGCAAAAATTTCCATATGTTCCACCCTTCACACAGGCATGACTGTTCTGTGACCCAAATGCTCTCATTTGTCTTGTGTAGGAGAGTTTTCACACTGGAGGCAACTTTGACTTGTGTCATTGCCTACATCTGTTCACCTTTCAGGTGCTTTATCTTTTCTTTCTGTCAAGCCTCTCTGGCTACTTTCAAAGGCATTTGCTTGCTTCATAAACTATTTTTAACCCCACCATGTGTCTTCTCTTTCTTTATATCACAGTTAAGTTATGATGCAGAATTGTGATGACTTCACTTAATAATCAAGCAGCAGCAGCCAGGTTCTGGGTAGAGAAAGTTCTTTTAGAAGAAAACATGAATATCTTCAAAACAATAGGAGTAAAATTGTTAAAGTCAAATTACTAGTTGCATAAACAAGCCTTATTATCTTTGTCCTAGTGAGCAAAGCCTGCCAGTGATGCACAGTAGATCTTTGAGAAACATTCAAATCCCAAAAGCTCCTATAGTGCTGATTTGTAGTTTACTCTTATGTATTTGGATTTATTTTTTTTTAACTGGGTAGGAATCGGTCTTGGAGTCTCACGTGAGCTTTCCATTGCTACCATTATAAATATTAGTGTTCTACTGTATACATATGTGGCAAAAGGTGTGCATGGGACTTTCTAAAACAGCGGGAAAAATGAACCCAATTCAGGAGAGATTACAAGTCAGAGTTACAATTTACTTTAAAAAAAAATTACAATAAATACAGTGATATCATATTACAATGATACAGAGAAAAAACTGGTTTTAAACCAGCACCCTGGGACCAGAACAGAACAGTGTTCATTAGCCCCTGTGCTGAGCACCACGTGGTCTTCCTGGGGGCAAAGTAAAAAGAAAAGAAAACCCATTGGTCCTGATGATGGTCGCAGTTCTGTCAAAGTAATGATCACAGTCTTATTGAGAGTGGCAGTTGCAGTCATGTTGAAGTTCTGGTCCTCCTCTCGATCTGACGAGTGGTGGTAGAAGCCCAGAGTGGTAGAAGTCCTGTGGAGTGAGGGAAGAAGACCTTTGATCTGCCAAATGAAGTCCTAGTGTGGTCTTTTATTTGGCTCAGGGTAGGTACCTCCCCTGAGGCAGGTAGTTCTTCAC
This sequence comes from Lepidothrix coronata, assembly GCF_001604755.1. Classification (NCBI taxonomy): domain Eukaryota; kingdom Metazoa; phylum Chordata; class Aves; order Passeriformes; family Pipridae; genus Lepidothrix; species Lepidothrix coronata. The sequence goes on along the minus strand of NW_016690352.1, from coordinate 624,596 downwards.
TGGATGATTAATACTGGATCGCAGGACATTTCAAAAGTCTTTGACACCTTCTAAGCACAGGTGGATCCATTATGGCTGTATGTGTGAATTGTCCTGATGTCTGCACAAGTGGAGCTATCAGCGATGAGTCATTTGTGTAAGGACAAAGAGACAATATCCAGCCCACAGCCTGAGGTGGGAGGTGTGCATGCACTCTGAGTCATCAGCATTCCAGTCTTTTCACACTGGTGGATACATTCTTCTCCCAGGATAATAGAGTACCACCCTTATCTTAAGTCCCTCCCCACAGTCTAAATTAGTAGGCATATTTGGAGAAAACAGAAAAGGTGGATGCTAGAGTCATTGTGTAACCCAGGACACCACGATTTTTCAATCCTACTCTTACCACAATTATTACTGCATTTTTTCTGATTTCTCCCCACAAGTCATCTCTAGGCAATTATTATGGCTTCATCAGGGCAATCAGTGTATGCCTATGGGTCAAGACGTGTGCTCCAGAGCACTGGAGATAAGACCGCAAGCACAGGCAGGAGCAAGCAGTGGAACCAATGCAGGTGATGGAGACCCGAAACAGAACAAAGCAATCAGGCTAAATAAGGGAAGTTTTGAAAGATTGTAAGGCAATTAATTCAGTAGAAACCTTCTTTTGACCAAAGCACCGCATAACTCACCTTAGGGTGGGAACAGGCTGGGACAGGTATGGTAGGAGCTGGGCAAAAGTCCTGCCCCTTTTTTTCATGCAGGCATTGTACACTTGGACAGCCTCTGAGATAACCAGACTTATGTCAAGATATGGCCTGTATGATATCATAAAGATATAACCAACAGGAAAGAATAAAATATGATAATACTGTTTTTGTAAATGTATGAACAAGCAGTAAACAAATCACACCAAAGCAGGGGATTCTTGTAACCGGACTTCTACTGCAAAAATTCATCACTTCTACAGCCCTTGTACTCCAGACCAATCATAGCTGTTGCTGCCTTGGAGAAAATTGCTGTGATATTTTTGTCTCCCCTTCCAAGTTCTAGTGATAGCTGTGTCTTGCGTATTTTGAGGGGTGGTATTTGTTGACACTGCATTGGGTCTTTTTGGAGTCAGTTAGAAATGCTGCAGACATCCAAGCCAGACTGTTCTTTTTTAATGGGGGTATTTTGTCTGTATGAAGGATCTACCTTAGCGGTGGAGCCATCAGGATTTAATGGGGTGTTTCACGGGACTCAAGCCAGCCCTCTGCAACAGGGATGAATTTCACTTTGATACTGTTTTTGTTAAACCCTATGCAAATACAACATTAAACATTTCTCTCCACCTGGCTCTGTACCACCTATCTTTATTTTTCATTAACTCCCCAAAGCCCTAATTTGCAGTGCTAGTATGAAAAATCTGACAGGAACATATGACAAGTCTGGCCAATCTCTCCCCTTAGATGCAAGAAGGATAGTTAATAACCTTTTTAGAGGGATGAGACAGAAAACCTGTATATATCATCTCTCTGTATTAATAGGCTACATATGTGGCCTGTCCACTGCATCTGTCTAGAGAGAACACAGGTTTCTGATGTAGCTGTGGGTTGCTATTTTCATGGTGCAGCTGAAGAAGATGTTGAGGCCATCATAGCCAGTTAGGTCAGTCAGTCACCTGAAATATATCTGTGCCCCAAGCCATTCAGGCATCCCAGCTAACAGGAACACACCTTCTGAAATCATTAGAATTTGTATTTTAGAAAGGGGGTATAAAGAGGTTTTTCATATTGCAGTTGCTCTTACTTTTCTGTGTGTTTGAGGGGAAAAACAATTTTTAGTATTTAAAATAGTTATGGATTACAGGTTTTTTTCTTAAAAGTTATGTTTACCACAGGTGTTTCATAGGTATATCCTAAGGCATTTTAATGGACTATGTATTCAGTGCCTAATCCTGAAAGACCTTTGTAAGACTGCAGAGCTGTACAGGGGTTTGTGTTCATTGGCCAAAGAAAAGGCAGATTCTTGCTAATGTAGATCCAGAGACATCTGGCACTGGTCTCTCCACGATAAAAATAAGGTAAGATGTCTGTCTCTCAGCCTTCCTTTAGGGTAATTCAGCAGTCAGAGACAACTTGGACACAGCTCAGAGGTTTAGTATCAGACTCTGAACTAGTGCAGCTGAGGTGGGACAGGACTATGTGCTATGTTCCCATTGAATTCCTCTGTCTTTTTTCCTTCCAAGGATCTGGCAAGAAGTTCCACAGAGTGAAATAAAAATGTTTCATTCGAAGAACAGAAAGCCAAACTTCAAGTCAAATTTATCTGGATATCCAAAAATACTAGTTCACAGATGAGGATGGAAACACTCCCCAAACAGAGTTCAAATTCTTTGGCAGCCTGGCTTGGTCCAGTGCTGTCGACACCTCTGATCAACAGAAACTGGTGCTAAGGGTTCTATCTGCATGTGCTTGCCGTCTGCAGACTGAACAGTCCACAGCCGACAGGTTTGCTGCAAATTTACGGAGGGCTCAGCTGTCATGCCAGGGGGCCACGGCATGCAAATCAGTTCCTGGGTCTCCACTAGCAAGGAGAAAAAACGATGTGCAGTCTGTTATGCTGTCTAAATATCTGTGGCATCAACAAATGCTTTAAAACAATAACAGTTACTTGGTCCCCCAATTTAATTGTGTTATAAGAATCTATTTATTATGCGGCTGCCTGGTTTCTGAGGGCAGCACAACAAAAGCCTTGGCATGGCCAGAGGCTCTGTGTTTGTCAGTAATTTGCGAGGCTTGCCTACTGAGTGCTAATTTTGGTAGGGTGTGAGAGAACCGCCAGCCGACAGCATCTTTATTAAGTGAGCAGTGTCAGCGATGCGAGGGTGTCCATGGTGAGCGTGCCGGTGATGGCTGGAAAGAAGGAAACAAAGGGAGACAGAAATGCACACCCTAATCTGAGGGAGCAGGGAAACTGCTAGCCTGCCCATTTGTTGCACGCAATGGAGGCAGGCACAGAAGGGAGATTTTCAATCCAACTCAGCTGTCTCCTCCTGGTGCTGGAGACCGGTTGCCATGGATATCTGCTGATTGGAGGGCACCAGCAGCGCCATGGCCAGGGGGACTGTCTGGGGTGAAGGATGAAGTAGAGGATGCCTATGGGTGGGGTGGGCAGGAGCAGGGATGTTAATAGTGGCAGAGAAGCCAAAGCAATTTTGGAATGGGATGAGGCCTTTCCAAGAGTGTGGCATTCCCCGCACGGCAGCACCGATGGGGTGACTCTCAGCATACTGAGCCTTGGGATGAATTAGCTGTGCCTCAAGAGGTTAGAGGGTTATTCCTGAGCCACACCTTTATCATTTATCTATGTATGTGTGTGTGTGTGTGTGTGTGTGTGTGTGTGTGTGCGCAAAATTTGGCTTTGAAGCCCCTGGGTCTGTTCTCTAGCCATGAGGCAGGTGCAGAGCTGGCATTGTCAATAAAATTGGCATTGCAGGACTGTGTGTCTGCATGTGTGTGTATGTGCAGTGCCATACTGGAGGTTATGGTGTGTGTGATTTTCCTGTTGTTCATTCTGTTAGCTTTTTTCTCTCTTAAATAAAGAACCCAGTCATACAACTTTATTTTTGTGACCCTGGCTGCTGATTTCAACAGCGTATTTGGGTAGACAGAAGTATTTCTTGCACAAGTGAAAATGCTGTGATTGTCTGAACCTGTGTATTTCTTGCTCTGCTGCTCACGTGCTGCAGTTCTGTTGCTCAAAAATAGTAAATGCCTGTGCGAAAAATAACAAACTGCAGTTATTCTTCTGTTTTGCTGAATTAGCAAGAATGAACTCTAGGTATGCACTTCTGCAACACTCTTTAATAGTGAAATGTGACTAATATTTTTTTACAGCCTTGGTCCTTTCAAGTCCTGTACTCACTGGGTCAGCCACTGCCACAGTAGTTAATTCAAACCTCTCTGATGGAGATCCATGCCATCATGAACCTATAAAAATAGGAAGAAATTTATCTGAAATATATAAAACACGTAGATTTGAACTTGTAATCATGTCCTCCACTAAATAAGTTCTGATGAAGTGGTGTTAAAGGCTGTATTTTCTTTGGGTAGAAACCAACATGAGATGCAGAGGTGAGGTCTAAGGAGGCAGAACTGGCCTTAGCTGACTTGTGACTCATTTAGCTGTGATGTACTGGTGATAACTAATCTTGCTGAGGACACAGGATGGATTTATTTTCATTAAATTAAAAGAAATACATACATCATTGATTCTTTATACACTCTGCATGGAAGCACATCAATGAAAATTTATTCCCAGGGGTATGCTCATCTCTAGGCAATGTTCCTGCCTCAAGATGCTTAGGAGCTAAGGAGTGATCTAGTGGACATGAATATGCTTAACCTCAGAAACATGAGTAATAGCCACATTCAAGTGTCATCGAAGTCAAGCATTTGCAGGATCAAGGCTTTAAAGGATGCAGTCTTGTAGAAACACTCCACACATTCTGCTTTGATGAATAAAAGTATTTGAAAATAGCAATATTTTATTCCTAAGGACACTTTATGATATAAAACACTATGACAGCTATTATGTAAAATACTGAAGGCATCAACTTCCCAGAGAATATTTTTATGATTGTTTTCTGCACAGGTGATTATGGGTACTAATGGATTTTCACTGAAAGACTTTGAGCTAATCACAGAATGATTATCAAGTTACATTAATGTGTACCTGCAACTTGGTAAGTGCAACCTGTGTCCTAAATGTCACAAGACAAATTAATCCCTGGTGTAATATTGTTAGTTGGTAGGGTTGTGTGAATGATTAGTCTGTTATGAATCATTATAAATCTGTTCTAGCCACTGGACAGATTTTCTTGTTTATAGGAAAAAAAGGAGGCAGCAATCGTGTTTCCAATCTGCTTTCACAGTCTAAGTAATAAGGTTAGTATGAACCCTGATTTCCTGTATTTAATAGGAAAGGATTCTATACAAAGGCCAAAAAAGAGGGAGATAATCTATCTTATATTCTAATTTTCTAAAACTAAGGACAAAAAAGCTATCAAAAATTCAAACCTAGAAGTAACTAAAAACAGATTCAAAGAATGTTGAGTGGGAAACTACATATTTTGAAAGAATGACGTATTTATATTGATGTAACTGAACTTACTTCAGGTTATTAAATTCTGTCAAAAGAGGAATGAATACAGAGCTAGTCTAATTGCTTAAAAAAATACGTTGCAGCTATTAGAAGCAAGGAATTCTGGGTGACAGATAAAATTAAGGGAATGTAAAAGTAAAACGTGAGTCCTTGGTAGGCATCATCCAAATATAACTTGATAGGATGGGAGGGGGCCTGGCTTTGAGAAGAAAAGGAGGTCCACAACTAGAACTTGCTGAACACTGGAACTTACCTTATATGTGGAATTTCTTTCATGTGTTAATATTCTATCTTTCATTGTGCATGGAAAAGCAGATAATAGATGCAAGAAAACTGACTCACACCATAATTTACTAAAATAAGCTTATCACTGTTTTGGAAAGTGTCCTTAATGTGGTTCTCAGACACTTGTCCGTAGGAAAATGACATATTCATCATGACTTTTTACTTCCCTTTATTTTACTTTCCAAATTGATCCACAGCCTCTTGTCCTGCTGCTTTACTCATCACTCTGTCATTATTCTGCCTGTCTTTGCCATGTTCTAGCTCTTTGTTTGGAGTATTACTTCTTACTATCCACAGGCCAGGACACACAAAACAGTTATGCAGTGATTTAAGCATTTTATATGATTCTTAATCTGCAAGCAAATTTATTATGAAGTGTGGACAAAATTGAGATAAAGTCATGCTAATCTCTCTGGCATTCATCATCAGCCAAAATGGATGTTTAACTCATAAGCAGTACTGCCCTTTCTCAAGTGCAAGGACAAGCTAATGAGCCAAAAAAGTAAATCATTTAGGTCTTCTTTGCAGAAACATAGTTTAAGAAGCATAAAATTCCCTGTCCAAGAGAATAGACTTATCTAATACAGAAATCAAAGGAGACAGTGCTAGCTAACAAATAATCCTTCAATCTACAAAAGTCATAGGACAATCAAAATCCTGAAATCATATAGCTGTTTCTTTATATCTTGACTAGATAATGTTGAAACCTGTAGAGAGCAATTGAACAGAAAGACTCAATCTCTCCTCACAGTATCTAGAGAACAGACTCTGGCAGTGCACTGTCCTGCCACATCCATAGAGCCAACTTTTGGAATAAAGGGAGTATTCAATCATTAGCTGCCTGCTGAAACAACCAAGAGTGTCATCTGGGGTGATTTTTGGTATGAAGGTCAGTCAACATCAGTCTGGACTCAGAGTGTTGGGTCGTTGCACTGGAGAAGTAACTCCTCTTGACCTCGATGAAGGGGAAAATTTTCCCTCTATCCCAGTACCATTGCATAGGTGTGACATTGAAGGCAGCAAAGGAGCCGACAAACAATGGTAGTTGTCTAATGGTTGGAAATGTCCACAAGGGCTCTTTCTTCTGGTCTCCATGGTGAGGCTGGTTTTGAGAGGGTAAGTCCTGTGCTTTGTTGAGGAACTGCTAGCAAATTTTACAGTAGACAATGTCAGCTTGACATAATAGCAGTATTTTCTTATTTTCTCATTGCATTTCATGGTGGCATGCTGTTGCATTCTGTGATGTGAATGATGTAACACTATGGTGCGGCCATCTGCAAAATCATGCAGGGGTGTATCTCACAAAACAACTACACAGAAGTCATTGCCTTACTAGAGACTCACACACGAAAGCTATGTTTTTGACAAAATGAACACTCATGCATAATTAAGCAGCTACTTGGTGTTGTGTGTCACACCAGTCTGATGATCAAGATGAAGTGCAATGATTTTCAAAAGTACTAAGGAAAACGTAAGCAGCAATAATATAGCAATGGACCAAGACAGAACTGGCATTAGTCTGTGTCAGAATAAGGGAATGTCTTTGTAGATCCACAAACAATATAATCTCAATAATTTCTAAACTTGGAAACAGATGTACAGTATATTTTCTCCAGCAGTAAGATTTTGATTTTCAGCTCATCTGCCAGAGAAATTACAAACAATGAGAAAGTGTGTAGGAGGGGAAAGAAACGAAGAAAATACCCTATCTGCAAGTGTCTTGCTGTGGCAGTATGTTTTCAAAAGCCACATTACTAGCCACTCAGTATGCTGAGACATTCTCAATTAAAACGAAACAAACTAAAAATCATTCCTTGTAGCATAACAGCTTTAATACCACAGGCTGCATAGAATATATAAGAAATTTAAGCAGAAGGAGGAATTTGGAACTTATTATATGTCCAGCTTTAGAGAATCCTTTATCATAAGCAATAAACCAGGGCTCTACTTGCCAAGGCAAACTTGCACCTCATTATGGGGTAGCTTTTCAGGACTTACTATCACTACTGAGTACTGTTAAATGCCTGACCCATGGTAGGCTTTAAACTGGTGAAGAACGACATGCCAAGTGCACGAGTGGTGTAGAGAAGTGTATTATTTGTGTCACTGAAGTGACAGAAGAGATGGAGAAAGAGAGACATGCCAGTAGACTGGGCTCCAGCATCTCTGTGGTAGTACAACCACACGCCCTCTCCACCCTCCTTGGGCCACACTATAATCTCAGAAAACCTGAAGGATGGAAAGCTGGGAGATGTTTGTTTTTGAAATATATTGCATACATAGAGAGACAGATGGCGCAGTTTGAACTGACCAACAGTGCTCAGGAGAAGGAGTGAATGTAATGAGGACATTTTACCTACGAACAAATCCTAATTTTTACTTGCTCGGAAGCTTGTGAGGAGAGGTAGGCAAAGGTGTGCTTTAGTTTGTAAAGAGGATGTTAACAAACAGCACAGGCATTCACCCTTCTGAGTCTGAGAATTAATTTCCCATGGGTTAGCATCAACTTCCTTGTGGATCAAGATATTGCTGGATTCCTGATTCTCTTCTCTTTGCCTGCCAGTGCAGCACACCAAGTAATGACAGTGAGCTGTATCAATGCTGATATTCAGTGGATAAGCCCTGAAAGCTGGCCAGAAGTGTTTCAGCCATGTGTGCCTCCCTTTCCACAGCTTCTTTCTCAATATTATTTTAAAGCAGCTCTGTGTCTGATTGAGAGAGATGTCCATCCACATGCTCGCATGACTTAGACTATTAGCATTTATTAGCACACTCTAACACAAGTCTAGCCTACCAAACATCATAATTCAGCACTTGATGGGCTAGTCTAAGGCTACATTTCATGTCTAGCATCCTTTTTTTTTTTTCTGTGTCTCATTTCAGTTTTGTTTCTTTTGTTTTTATATCAGTTTGGTTTTAATATCAGTCAGGGAACATGAGGCAATTGAAAAGCACTTGGAGCTTTACGATTTTGTCCAGCATTTTTCTTTAAATAATGCTGTCCTGTGTCCAAGGAATGGATAGATGTGTAGGGCTGTAAAAATGAAAAACTTGATTACCTAGTATTTATAGCCTTTCGCTTCTCTATATAATAGTCTGTTAAGCTTTCCTCCTCTGTGGGTCTGTGCCCCTGACAGGCACTTTGGCAAAACATTTATTTGTCTCAACTTCCCAGTCTTCAGCTATTACAAAGAAGAACATTCTCCTTCACTCCATCACCTTGAAGGTGACATCCACGTAAGGAATTGTAAAGTAATTTACATCAGAGTTAAAAGAATACCTCTTACCTTATCTGGTCTGTCATGTTAGCTAAGTATTTTTCCAAAGAATTTCCTGTTCAATTTTAAACAGTAGGAACTTCAGGTATAATTTCTGGAACAACTAGCCCTAACTATACAGAAATAATTATTTACCTGCTTTTGATGGTGACCAGCTTTAATATAAATAGCCTCATTGTCATCAGCATAAGGAATAGCAAGTATTGCTGTCTTGCCAGGAGACCTATACCTGTGAAGTTCTCACCTGTGTTTAAGACATATGGAGAGTGCTAATAACAATGAAGGATTTTCTTCTATGAATGCCAAGCCAGCATCAGGGATTGTACTTCAGAATCATATTATTACAGTGGTAGATGATCTATTGCCAACTATCTAACTACAAAGAAAACTTGCCGCAGCTCAGAAGTGCCCACTAGAGACCGACACTTCCCTGAAGCACTTCATCTCTTTTAAACGAGGGATAAATACGTTTCTTTAAGTTCTCACTTATGGATCCTTTTCTTTTCTTAATTCTCCCAGTGGGGAGTGGCTCCTGCTAGAAACATTGTCTGGGGATTCAGGTCCCAGAATACTTGTATTCTCAGAGATGTGATGAAGGTTGTAGACAGCCCTGAAGGGGCTCTGGTACGTCCAAACTGTAGCTCATGCTACTTCTGCTCTCTTCACTGGCAGTTGCTTCCAGCATAGCTCACCCTGGCTCCAGGGGTAACAGAACACAGAGACACAACCTATTGCTAATTCAGAGCCAGAGATGCATAGGAAAAAATTTCTCTGAAAGAGAACCTGTGAGGCTTTTCCAAGTCTTTATCAGGATGAAAAGGTGAAAACCTGTGGAGAAGAAGGATGAAAATTTCTTTTTAAAGGAAAAAGAAATTAAAAATTGGATTCGGACATTTGAAAATTTTTGTTAAGATTTTTAGGCTTTGTTACCATAAATGAACTACTTTAAAGAACAGTTATTTGATCTTTAAAAGTAGCTATATCTCCTGTAAAAGATCAGAACAAACCTGCACATATTAATAATTAAAACCTCATAATTTCAAATCACAGAGAACAGTTCAGTACTCAGCAACATAACACTTTCCAAGAAAAAAAAGAAAATCAGAGAAAATTTCTGAATTAGGAAAACTCAGTAGAGCTGCACAAAGATTTCATACCCCATTGTTTCACAAACACATCTGCAGCTGCAACCAGAAGAGCTTCTCGGAGACTCAGTCCCTCCCTCCTTTCCGTCCCCACCTGCTCACTTCTGCACTGCACACGTCCTTTCCACAGGAGCCATGTAGCATAGACAAGAAGGAGGATGCTCCAGACCAGGGTTAAGGAGCGTGTGTGATGGCTGGACACAGGGTGCAGTTACAAGTGTGCTGATGATCTGTACTGTCAGCTGCTGCCACAGGGAGACATCCTGCTTTTCCCCACCTATTCATCCCACTCGGACAGAAAACCGATTATCTTGTGGCATTCCAGTTCAGGGAGTTCATCGGCCAGCAAAGTAACTACTAAAGTACAAGATGAATATTTTCCTGATAGTTTAGGTCCCTTTGCCTAAAGACATGCCAGGCCAGTGAAGGAGGATAGACCGTGTGCCTTGGATGGGAAGAATCAAGACTAGCTGTGCAGCAGCCGCTTGGGTCAGCTCAGCAGTATCCCAAAATGACACTGTGAATTTGCTCTGGATCAGTTTCCCTGTCTGATTCATTGCTAGGCCACACAGATGTTTGAGCTGGGCTAAGGGGAGCCAGTGTGGCTGTGGGAATTAGGGACTCAGGGCATGAAGAGGACAGAAAGGAGACGGCAATTGTCCTAGCAATGCTGGTGGTTACAGCTTGTGAAAATGCAGCCAGCTCAGCTGCTGGAGAAACACTGAGCTCACAGGTGCACCAGAGTTTTAACTTGCTTATTTAAATCATCATTAGGGCTTAAATGAGGTGAAAATAATTCCCACGGGTTTGGCTGCACCAAAATCTTGCCTCTGCCAGCACATCCCCCCACTCAGAACCAGCAGTGTCTCTGCTGAGCACTTCCATCTAGGGACACAGAGGCAGCACTGTGGTGGGAATAGGTATAGGATATAATCCTTGGATGGATGTGGGCAGGGAGCTGAGGAAATTGCTTGAAGGGCATAAATATGAGGGGGTGGGGCTGATGGTCAAGTGTTTCGGCTCATTGTGAGTGAGTTTTCTAGGGGCAGTAGAAATAAGGGGACAGAGGCATTTCTCCTGGAAAAGAGAGAAATGGGAAGACTTCTCTATTATGCCAGCTTACCGCTTTTCCTCCCACTGCTAGAACCTGCCAGCTCTCAGGTCCCCAGGTGCTGGGGTGTGCATCCCTGCTGGGAGCCCTACACCCTCCTGCAGAAGTCCAGCCTGGCTGGGTCCTGGTCCAGCACCAGCACTGACCCACCAGCTTTGTCCTGGCCAGATGCAAGTTTGTACCTCAAATGCTCCAATACATGAGCAAACCCTTGAAGGGCCATTTGTGAGATGATGGAGAGGAAGGAGAACCCTGAAGTTGAGCAGCCGTGTCAGCTGGATGGAGTCTGGAAGATGAAAGTACAGAGGTTTTCTTAAAGTCTTCATGGCCTAAGGTCCAGCTAGAAATGTGTTTTCACTCACCGCCATTGAAGTGAGAAATCAGAGCTGATGATAAATATAGGCAAAACAAAGGACACAGCGGAGAACAACAGCACGTTTTTTCAGTTTCCTGAACGAAGGTGTGTGATAGCATCTTGTACTGCTCTGTGTATTCATATAATATTTGGGGGTTTCCTGCCTATCATAACAGGTATAATATGCTGTGTCCTATGGCCCAATATATGTTTTTGCTGTGAGAACCAATAGTATGAACAGCACTAGAGTGATCCAGGGTTTGGTCTCATTAATTTTCAGGTTTCATTTCAAAACAAATGTGTTTGCTTGGGTTTCCCAGCTGCCAAACTCTCAGCTGAGATTCAAAAGATAGACTGTACTTTTTTATTTGCGTATCAGCACTCATCTTTTTTCTTCAAATGTATAACAGACAAATTTTTCAAGCAGTGAGAGTTATTCAACCTGATTTTCTTAAGGGGATTCTCACAGTAAAGACAAAATGGAGGTATTTCATCGATGGATTTTCAAAAACTTTACAAATTAGGCTACTGAGGAAACTAAGGAATGAAGAGATAATATGACTTGTTTCATAGGAAGACTAACAGTGTGCACGTAAGAGTTGACCCTAGTTTATATTGGTTTAGAAACAGTTTAGTTTAAGTGATACAATCCTGAACTGCTGAACAACCTGAGAAATAATCATTTTCACTGTTTCTTGAAAGGAAAAAAATGACCCATTTTCTTTTATTTTTTCATGTCCTCTTTGTTCCCCTCCCTTCTGTTAAATGTGTATCCCCAAGCATGAAAAAAACTATCTTTGGCAAGAATTGTAATAGCTGTCGCTACTAGTTCTGGCATTAACTTATAATTTCAAAGGCTTCTCTGTTTCCCTGTCAGTGTCTGAATAAGGAATCGAAGCAGCTGCCTCCTTCTTCAGCACCACTGGAGAAAGACCATGCAGCATTCCTGGACTGAGTCTACATGGACCAGAACAGAAATATATTGGCTTATTCTATCCAAATTTAGGCACAGCCCCACCTCCAGTCCAGGAGCTGTATGTCCCATGGTGTAAAACACTACCCTGTATCCTCCCATATGCAGTACTAAGCCATCTGCAGTGCCTTGGGATCACAGCCAGTACTTTCTGTGTGTTGATGCTGCATTGCAACAGTATAGCTATACTATTAAATTTATTAATGCAGTGAGGAAAAGGAGATGCTGAAACTAGCTGTACCTATGCTGCTTCTCCAAAAGCCAGGGCCGGGCAGTGAGCTAAAGCCTGGGGTTTTTTCCCCTTTTCCATTCCCTGACTTTTTCATGCCTACACGCTTTGCCACTTGGCAGGTCCTGGTGTTCCTGTTTGAGCTAGTGCAAAGGTGTAGCCCAAGTCTTCATTTTCTCATGTGAACACAGGATTTGATGGGAAATCTGAACTGGCCTTGGACCTTTGTTTTAAATACACTGCAAATGTAGCTACTGAGATAAAAAATGTCAGTCACTGTGACCTAAACCCAATTGCCCAGTGGAAAATTGAGAAAAATGGTTGCTAGAAAGTTGTGCTAAAGAGTGTAAGCTTATAACTTATGCTAAACACACTGGGTATCTTCTAATGTATAGATCAATTGTAGTGTAAAAGGAGGTAAAATAAGATTTTTTGTCTGTCAAAAGGCATAACTTACTAGGAAGAATTTGATAAATGAAAAATGCAACGTTCTGCCTTAGTATGGATTCAGGCTTAAACCAGGAGCACTATCCCTCTGGTATATATTTCATGGAGACATATTTTAGGTTTGACATATTTGCCAAAACCATTTTGCTCTGTAGGATCCTGTGATCAGCCGTTTGTGGCTTTAACATTACTCATGGCAACAGGAGGAAAATGACACTGTAGCCTTTTATTCTGAGGCCTTAGGAAACAAAGCCATAGCAAAGTACAGTGATTATAACAGTGATGCTAAGAATTTATTTCAACTGAAAATCTATTATACAAATAATATTTGAGTCAAATTCAATTGGCCTTCTTTTCCTTCCCTATTCCTACAGTTTTTCCAACATTAGGCTTTCTGTTATCTTATTACACCATGCTTAAAACTTAGTCAACCTCCTGTGTAAGTTAAAAAGGTAACCAGATACGCTCGCATGGAAAGAATGAATAGAATGATATGAAAAAAGTTTTCCGTATAAAACATTTAAAATACAGTGCTTCTTATTATTTTAATCTAGTTTGGATCAAAGAAGTCCTAATCCAATATTTTAATGTGCCTGTATATATGATAGATTTGAATTTATTAAATGAGACGTAAATTGCCTCTTTTCTGTGTTCTCTGTTATCTCCAAACTTTTGTGTAATAATATTAAGCATAGCGTCCCAAAACTGAAACAAGAGACATACATATTTAGGCACACATACTTATATACAACTTGAGAACCTACAGATACATATATTATACTACTCTTCACTACTTTACCTCACTTTAGACAATGTCAATACATTTGTCTTCAGTATTTGTAGACTGAGTAGTGCTATGTGTCACTTAGGTAGAGGAAATAGATACTTCCAAGTTTACCAGTCTCAGCTATACATCACCCATGAAATCCTCACCACTGGCACTTCCTCTAAACTTCTGAGTAGCTTCAGCCTGTAATCTGCCATTACAACTAAAACAAAATTAATGGATCTACTGCAAGTATGTTTTGTTCATCCATCTAAATATAGACATATATTGACTCAGACTGGACAAAATTCAGCTTTTGATCAGCAGTTGATTTCTCTTTGCACTCTCTCAGTAAAGCTAAAATAAGAAGTTTATCCCACTGGAAAGGGTAGTTACTCAGCCACCCTGTGGACTTTAAGGAGCTACAGCAGGGTTACATAAAATAAAGCTCTGCAAATATAAAACTGTTTTTGTGCAGAAAACTAAAGAGTAAAATTTCACCAAACTTATTTAAATTACTAAAATCAAGAACCTGAAATTTAGGAAAAACCAATTATCTTGCTCATATTTGATTACTCTCCATTATAAAGTTTTCTGCAGGACAAGTAGAGACTATCCATGTAATGTGTGTTTTGTACTTAGCTGTACTTCAGTATTTATGGTTTCTCTCAGCTCACTCCAGACTTGAGGCAGAGGGTGATCAAATGGACAGGAATTATAAGTGTGACTTGGGGTTGTATCAGCTCAAGTCAATGAGACAGGTGAGGCATGGTATAACAAGTTATTTGTCTGAGATGGTTCCTGAACCAGTGATTCATCAATCTTCATCACATGGTCTAGCCACTGAATTAGCCATTAGATTAACCAATAATCTATTAATCCAATATTTCATTAGTCCTACAAGTGCAAATACCAACACGCTTAACAGAAAAGTAAATTTTAAGTATCTTGATATAAAGGAAAATTCTTCTAAACCATAAGGTAGAGACATGAACTTTTGACTGAGTACTGACACTTTAGCCCTTCGTCATTATGATTCAGCTTGTTACATATTGATATAAATTGAGAGAAACTTTGCTAGTGCTAAAAAACCTGTGCTACTATAAACCTCTCTAAGATCAGATCTGGACCTCGTGGGACTGTGTTGGTGGTGAGTGCTTATGACAGACAATTCAATAGGTTGCCCAGGTCATCTGAGATATATATGGAAAATTGGTTGAATCTGGATGTGAGAAGTAAACTTCTCAGATTTCAGCTCCGTTTGCGTAGGTTGAAAGCAATTCTCTAGGGTGAATCCACTACTTATAACTGCTCAGCTGTAAGTCTGAATGAAGGCTGGAGGAACAAAAAGCTGCCTATGTAGACTAACCACTTGGCTCCATGCCCTCTTCAGTGTTTACCCAGGCTGCAGTCTGTTTTAGCAAAAGAAATCAAAGAATAAATATGTTCCAAGGTTTAAAGATTCTTTTAACTATGTAAAATCCAAAACAGGGGCTGAGAAGGGCAGCTGCTCATTTGCATTCCTGGCATCCATTGCTAAGGACTGGAATAAACTGTAAGAAATGCTGATTTTGAGATGCATTAATGTTTAAAGGAAAACCACAGCTAACAGAACAGCATTCTTTTTTTTTCTTCATTTTTGCACTTTCTGTGCTCTTCAGACACATAGTTGAGGTGCCCTCATACCTGAAATTCTTTACACAGCATTTCTATTTGTTTTTGTTACTATGCTGAGCTCTCCAGAGACTCTTTTCTGGAGTCTTTTCTCAAGCAGGCTGAGCTCTGCTTCCCCACTTGGCCCACCCCAGCTTCCTTGAAATGTTTTTCCTGCAAGGGTGGATCTTCCTTTGGCCCAGGTTTTTCCTCTCTCAGACACAGGTGACTTGCCCTGGATGTTGCTTTCTCATTTTATTTCCCAATTTATTATGACAATTCCTCTCTCCTTCCTTCAAATTGGATAAAAAAATGTAAATGACAAATGTTTCCTTGCAGTAAAGGAAACAGTTTCCTTGTTGAGCCTTATACCACAGCAATTTTCCTTTTCAGATTTGCAACACCTCCAAACAAATCTGGACTGTAAGCAGCACTTGGAGACCATTTGTTTTTACTATACGAAGTTTGGTCTGAGGAACTGAGTACAGAACTGGAAGCATGAGTTGCTAAGATTTCCCTATCTCTGCCTGTGATGATTTCTAGGCATATTTTCCCTAACATAACTTTCTAATGTTTATAGTACCTTGCTAATATTTATCATAACTTCCAGCATTCAGAGGGCTAGAAGAAAATGATACACAGCTCATTTTTTAGACTGGTCTTCTGTTAGATCACTGAAAAAAATGAAAAGATGAACAGCCTTTTGTCTGTGTTGGCAAAAGAGAGCCCGTGCCACACTTACACCAGTATTTTTTCTCTAACAGCTGGTCCACATGACAAAGCACAAACCTGCCTGTATGTCTCAGTAGGCCAATAAAATGGAAATTCCTATTCCCTGCTACTTTAGCAGAAAGTGGGAGCCTCTGGTCTTGTATTAAGAAAATTTTAGTCCTGTTTCCTATACTGAGGTGTTATTGAGACCTAATGAAAATTTCAGAGCAAAACTGTGCTTTTATTTTCCCTGCCATTTGTACACTTGTTGTCAGCACCTAAACCTATATAGACTAGGTGTTTGAGTTATCACCTGATGCAATTCTGTTTATGTATTACTTTCCTGTATTGTTCTTGTGGTGGTATTTTTTTGGCCCTATTTTTTCCAGAAAACTTCTGTCTCCAGTAGGAAGGCCAAGAAGATGAAATCCCAGCTCACTTGAAGTTAATGGCAAAACAATCATTGACTTTAACACGGCCATAATTTCAGCACCTAACACCATAAAGCAGCTTTTGGTACAATTGATTTCCTGAATTGCATTTGCTGAATATATGGTTTAGTCTAAGGTTTCCCACTGTTCTTTGTTCGGAAATTACCCACAGTGGCTTCTGAGTTCTTTTTTCTTTCCTCTGCAAGAAAAGAATTTACTGTTGTAATTTAACAAATTAATTTAAAGGTTCACCCGAATAAATGATGTGATGATGATCTGTCTAAACTCACAACAGCACAAATTCACCAATACTAAGATTCTATAGGATTCTCTCTACAATAGCAGCTGCAATTTCACAATCATAAAACCCCATCCCATGCCCCAAAAGGGCACAGAACTGTCTTCTTCAGTAAAAATATGTTTGACTCAGAGAGTTGAGTCAAAACAAAGCTAAAAATCCTTACCAACTGCTCCAGGCTTCAGGACCAATCCTGAACCTGAAACTTTATTTTCAAGCTTCATTGAACCGGAATTGAATCCGGACAAGCTTAGTCTCAGCTGGCCCCAAATCGGAGTTATCACAGCTGAGTCATCTATGTAAGGAAAAAGATAATAGTACCCCACCTCGCAGGATTTGCCTCTTTCCTTATCTTGTTCAACACCCATCTTGAAGCCTGAGGTGTCGGGTGGGCACACCCACATCCTGGGTGGCCACTCTGCACGTTGTTAGAAAAGCATGCTGTTGATTGAGCCGTGGGCACCAATAGTCCTGTTTCTTACAGCACCTGGGCGGTCACTGCAGGTGACCTGTTTGAATCATTAATCACTAGCAGTTCAGCCTCTTCAAAGAAGGTAAACCACCAAAAAGCCAAAAAGGCATGTTTAGAGAAAAGACAAAAGAACAGGTGGATACCAGAATTTTTGTGTAATCCAAGACAACACTGCAATATATAATACTGCATATTACAAGAGTGTAGTTATCCTCTGTAGTGTATAATTCATCTAAGTATCAAGAGCACTTGGTTAAGTACCTGTAGTTTCTATATGGAATAAAAACTAATGTAATACAAATCAGTAGTAAAATCAGCATGACATATTCAGAGGAAAATAGGTTTGACAAACAAGATCAATAAAATTTTTACCTGTATATCACCCAGTGTGGAACAAATAGTGCTGTTTAGCTCTGTACAGTCAAAGAAAGAATCAGAAAATGAACAGAGTAACCATTGGAAATTAATAAGCATCTTGGCTGAAAGCACTAATAAACACAAATTTTTTCAGAATCAAAAAACACCTGAAGGAGAAACATGTCACCTGATGTCCACAAAGCTGTCTAGACAGGAGACACAATGGTGCTGCTAGTAAAATACATATACCCCTTAATCAAACTACTGCAGGTACTAACCTACAAATTTATTAAAAAAGCATCAAATAAAGATGAAATAAGATCTTTGATTATATTTACTGGCTTATTCTGATGAGCTGAATCCCACTAGTAGTATTAGAGGAAATAATCTATTTGCTTGATTTGTGATAGCAGTCATTTTTATTTGGGTTCCAGCTTCTCAGTTGCAGTTGACGCTTTATCCAGTGACACCTACTAAAAGCATAGGAAGAGACCTCCTCCCTGCCTGATGCCACATCCTAGCTTTGTCTCACCCACAGGGTGATATATAGCACAGGTATGTACAGATAGGGTGCTGCATGCTGACTGATTTGGTGGCTTAGATGTATTAGAGACAAGGTTTTATAACCTTGTGCTTTCAATTGCAGACCAGCTTTCCAGAAAGCAGGCTGGAAGTAAACTGTGCTGTAAGCCAAGCTACACAAGGTTTTGTATGAACAGGTTAGAAGCTTGCACCAGCTCTAGAGTTGCTCGTTGGTTTATCTGTCTTATTGGTAGGCTATTACAAGAGGACATATGTTTATTATACCCTGGCTGAGCTACACACGGTGCTCTTTGTAAGATATGATGCAGTTATTCTTGAAAGAACTGAATAAATTGAAACTAACTGAACTTCAATTTATTTGGTTTCTTCTGGTCTGTCCTACTTAGAACAGCTGGGACCAGTTCATCACTGGATGGGTGTAACCCAAAACTGTGTATTCTATAGCCTTCCATGCCATTTCCCAGCAACTGTTGTCAATAGACTATTTGCACCCTCTGCCCAGAGCAGCCTGACTCATCAGGCTACAAACCAGGTGTTAAGAGGCCTGTGAGATAGAAGGGTGTTTTTGTCCTCATGCCCATTGAGGAGCCCCCCACCCTGAGGGAAGTACTGAGCATTCCTGCCTGAACTGGAGAATATATAATCTTAGAGTCTTGGGACTTTTTTAACCACTTGTGGAATCCAGAGGAAGACTGGAGATCACTGCTCTCAACCGAACAGCAGACCACCACTCTCAACCCGACTGCAGACCACCACTCTTGATTGGACTGCAACCACCGCTTTTGACCAGACTGCAACAGCACTCTCACCAACAGGTTTTCCCCCTCTCCTTTGGACTCAGGGGGCCCAAAGAACACCACTCTGTTCATGCCCCAGGGTGCTGGGTTATACGTTTGGGTTAAACCCAATTGTTTGTCTGTATAATCATACTTATTGTATTATTTTATTAAATTGTTATTCTGATTTATATTCTTTCTTTTGGGTTGAGTTCATTTTCCCCTGCTGGTTTACCTTTAAACCAGCACATGGTCTTACTTCCATAGTGCATAAAACAAGGTAAAAAAAGAGGCAGTTGCAGAGAGCTCATGGCCCACCCTCAGCTTTGGCAATCAGCCAAGTATTTCCATGGGATTAATGGGTAGGGTAGAAATTGTGTTTCCCGATGCCTTAATGAAGCACTCCTGTGGCTAAGGCGACATTTGCATGGAGGATTGGTGTGGCCCTTAAAACTATCCCTGGACCTGTACTTCTGCAAGCCTAGCCTCGGCAGCAGCCCACTTGAGGGTATGGCTCTGCCCTTAGCAGAGGTGTCACATCCAGCTCTTGAAACAGCCCTGGTGCAGGCTGCTAAAGTGCAAGATGTTTGTAGTCTGAGGGAGATTTATGATGATGTGCTTGTAATTTATGAGGGTTTTTTTCTTTTTTTTTTTTTTTTACTCTCCACCTTCCCCCTCCCCCCCACTGGCTACATTTTAAATCATTGATGTGATTCTCAGTCATTCTTGTACCAGGATATAAATCACTCAACTCCCAACAGCTATTCACGTGTCTGCAGCGAAGTGCTTTCCGTGTGGTAATTTGAAAGGCAATGAGGGAAAACTGGTGCAGATCAATAATGTAGGATTTTTGGGGTGTTCAGAGCAGAAAATGGAATGAAGAATATTCTTTGAGGATAAAACATCTGTTACAGTCCATTACAAATAGAAGAACTGGGATTTAATGGTGAGTCTGGCACGTGGCACTGTCACTGTCCTAACCAAATAAAAAATATGTGTTTACAAGGAATACATTAATGCTTGATGAAGCATGGATAGCACCATAACACATCAGTTGCTTCAGGTATTTATGAGGTGAACAGTGACTTTTCTACATTTCGTAGAAAAGTCTATCTCGCATTAAAAACCTTGTGATGAGGAATTTGCTAGTCACAAACACCAATGACATTAAAGAAGACAGAGCTAGAGGCTGCCCATAAGAAAATATGTTGTCTGAAAAAAAATTCTTATTCCTATGCTATGCTTCAAACATTTTATTTCCCTCCTGTGGAGCTGAGGTGAGCAAACATAAATTTTGCCTTCCCAGGAGAACCAAGCAGAGCAGCAGCACTCTCACCTACGCTGCAGTCATAATTCTTTCTGTCTCTCACCCCTGCAATTTGTCCCCTCGCAACCCAAGCATGGTATCCCTACTGCCACCACCACTGTCCCGATCAAAACCAACCAGAATCTTCCTGGTTCCCTTCCGCAAGAGATGGCCCCTGAGATGTCTCCTTGGAGTACTGCAGGAAAAGGTAGTGTGGTTTACAGGACTCTTTAGAAGAAATAACCCACATTCAGAACATCTGTGTTAAGGTTGTTTCTGCTTTTAGAGTGTAATGTTATTTAGTCCTTAAAAAGAGCTAAGGAGAAAACTTTCTTGCTTGTGACTACGTTTCTTAAATGGTCTATAAGGGAACATCAGATTACAACTCCACCTGACCTGCAAAGAGGAGCCATTTTTGAAATAGCTTCTATTTTTTTTTCAGGGTTTTGGAGGTGCAGGACTGTGGAAGTGTTTGCACTAGAAAACAGATTTTTTAAAAGAATAATTTTGGCAGCTTTGTGCTGTGCAACCTCTCATCTTTGTGCTTCCACAACAGACTAGCAGTGTATTGCCCTGCATTTGCTTTTTTTCGGGGTGGAAGTAAAGTATATTATCATAACCCTTTTCCTGCTCTAAGAAACTGGTCCCCTAAGCTGGCATGGCATGTAGTTTCTAGAATACTGTTGAAAAAGGGATACAAAATATTTCACTTGACACTTCATATTGCCCGATTGCCAGCTTGAAAATTGCAACAACAGTGACAAAAGCTGAAAGACCTGTTCTGCTGGCCTGATTCATAGGAAAACAATATATTTTTGTTCAAGCTGTCACAGCAAAATCCCCTTGAAATGTTACTCAACATGACTGGATTGCAGAGTCAGGTCCTCTTTGAATAAAAGTCTTTAACTTTTAGAAGAACTCAAGGAGTATGGTTTTATCATTATAGCAAAAATAGATGCCAATGGAGAAAAGATTAATTTTCCTGTCTCTCGTTGAATCCTTGAACACTTTTATATGATTCAGTACACTTTGTGAGCTGCATTTCCAGGGATGCTGGCAGAAAACAGGGTAATTACTCTTTCACCATCATGTCAGTCTTGTTTTAATTGGCCTCCACTGACTTTTGGGAGAATGAGGAGCAATAGAAGCCATTGGCCAACTCAGTTTGTGTATACCTCTGCCTGCTCACCCAACCTCACCAGCCCACCTGCTTTATTGACTTTACAGCACACACGGGCCCCATCAAATTATTCTGGGAGGGAGGAGCAGGGTAAAGCGTGGAATAACTTTGTCCCCTGAGTGGAGGAGGTGGGAGTCCTCCTGACGACTCAGTCGGCAGAACTAGCCATTTTCAAATCTGCAGATTGCTGTGTTTTCTGCTGATGGCTATCTGGATTGTAAGGTGGGAGTAAAACTCTGCCTCTTTCTCTCCCTCCTCTCCTACACCTGCTCCATTTTATATGTTTTTATAGGATGGTGAGATAAAATATGATAATTTTTTTAGGTTGTCCAAGCCAGAATCTACTCTCCAGCTCATCCCAATGGAATGCTGCATATGTGTACTCTGCATATGTCTATCCTGTGTTCTCTGGAAGCAATGCAGGTGCACAAATATAAATCTCCAGTGCCCTCTTAAGTGCCTTATACAGTCAAGCTGTCCCCAGGGAATTTGGCAGAAAAGAACTTGAAAGCTCTCTTTTCCCTTTCCATTCCTTTCCAGAATGGTTACAGGGTTATCCTTCCATCCGTGTTCAGACACTTTACAGCAAAATAATTTTATCATCATCCAAGCAAATATACATTCCGAGTCTTAAATGCTGCTGTTTGGGTCAGTCTAGAAATCTCTCCTCCTGTCTCTAATCATGACCTGTGATGGATGCTGAGGAAAAGGGTGACAGGATAAGGATGTGAACAGAGTGACCTTGAATTTGCTATACTCTTCAGCTCACAGAAATCAGCTGCTTTGAGGCTTTGGAGATGAGAGTTGCATGCAAATGATCATATAGAGGTGCCACCTATCTGATGTACATTCAGTCACTTTCTAAACCCTTTTTCCTATGCTAAGGATACCCTAGGCTGTCAGTGAATGCTACAGTGAACCATGATGCTACTCTATACTGTATAAAAAAGGATTTCCTTTTACTTGCTTTTAAAATTGCTCTGGAAAAATTTACTGGTAACTCTTTAGTTCTTATATTATGAGAAATAATAAGTCTCATGACCTATTTAATCTGTTTCATAGTACTTAGGATTTTGCAGACCTTTGTCATATGCTTCTCTCCAGGATAAAGGGTCATTATTCTACTGAGGTGACCCTTAATATGGGAGCTACTTTATCCTCTGATGATCTCTATTGCCCCTGTCCATACCTTTCATAGCTTTGTTAGACTGATTTGGAACTGGGGTGAAAAGAGTGATTACATTATAAGTTACACAGTGACATAATGATGTTTTTCTGTTCTCCTCTCTTTTTGACCACTGCAGAACGTTGCAGTGAAGACTATGAATCACAGCAGGCTTGCTTAGTACCAGGAAAACTACAACTCCCATGATTCCTTGCTACATCCAGCCAAAAAGGTTTCAATTACTTAAATTTCCTAGTAACTATTTAAATGATGCTAGCTTTTCCATAAAGAATAGAACCTGATTTTTTAATGCTCTTTAGCTTATATCTAAAATATAGCACTGAGAAATTAAAGAAATAAGAAGGCTTAGGTCTGTTCTAATTGTGGTTCTTAGGTTTTTTGTGCAATGGAGCATGAATTTGCAGGCTGAATGAATTGTACTGTGTGGAATTTTATATCTTCAACTGTTCCAGAACTAAATATTACTCATCCTGGACCTCAGGAAAGTATAATTATATGGAATAAAGCCTACATTTGAAGAGGAAGCTGGAAGACTTTTTCCTAAACCATTTGTTGAAAGCTGAGTAGAGTTTGAAACATTAAGAAGTAATCCCAGGGAAGATGGATTAGTGACCAGAATTCAAGAAAAGCAGTCAGATGTGAATAGTAAAGTATGTTTGTTTAAGGCTCTGTGGTTTCTTACATGGGCACTTATATGGTACATATAAAACTATACACGTAAGGTATAGTTTCCAGACCTTTTTTACTTTACTTTTTGTAACTATTTTATAAGCAGAATTGATGTCATGTTTTGTCCACTTGAGTACATCTATATATCACAGCACAGCTCCAAGTGTCATGGACAATTTATATTGTAGTATTTACAGCCAGTATGCAAAACATTAACACAATGGCCATTGACCCTGACTGGGCCATGAGCACCAGTGCTGAGCCAATAACCACACTGTTGGTGACATCACACTTTGCTCTGCCTGTCAGTCTGGGCAGCAGCACGGTAGATCAATGTTTTACTTTTTGAATTGTTCATTGTCAGCAGCAATGTCACATGGCAGTGCTCCCGGCAGGCTGGCGTGAGGACCAGGAGTCAGGGAGCTATGACTCATGTGCCTATGAATAATGAGGTGTGTGCCTACACACTGGCAAGATCACATTCACAAAATGTGTTTTTCCTTCCTTTTCCATGCCACCAAGGACTAGAGGGAAGTCTTGCTGACTGTATATGATCCAGCTGTTTCAGGTGGCTGAATTTTGGGCTCTTGCTGCTTAGAAAGTATATTAACCAGCAGATCTGCATCTGGGATGTCTACTTTTGGGATTCAGAGATAAGACACCAGTCCCAAATCTAGAGAGTGTGAAAATATACAGGATTTGAAAATTGGATGCAATGTACCAGCAATTCAAACAAATCCACTTGTTTGGGGTTTTTTTGTGAAAATTATTAGCACTTTCAATAAACAGTTTAGATTGTTTACTTTGATGATTTTAATAATTTTAAATTGAAGTGTATGCTTCCCCATGGAAAACATGATAATTTATTTTAAAGAACCATCTGTGCCTGAAGTTCCTGAAGGTTTTGGGTAAGAGAAAGGTATTTTTAAAGGGTTTTTCAAAGAAAGTCGAAAGTGATGCACAGCTGCTCCAGTTTTCTGACCAGCACTAATCCCTGCATTTGGAGGGCACTGGTGGGCACTTTGAGAACACTCCACATATTTTCTCCTGTTTGCTTCCATGTAGGATTAGGACTATTTTGTTTAATACTATGTGAACTCTTCCCTTGTAGTAGGTGTTGTTTCTTTATGTATCCCTGAAGTCAATTCAGGCAAACAGAGACGGTTTTTAATGAAAATATGCTTGCAAATATAGGTCTGGCTAGAAAAAAACTATTTAGTAGGTTTTGTGCACATTGGATCAATATACTAAAACCTACTTTCCTCAAACTCTACGTCCCCAGTTTAGGAAATGAAGAATTGCTTCAGAGTTTCCATCGCCATCCCATATATGAAAGGATATATCACAGACTCTTGGCCTCATTGTAGGTCTGGAGGACCATGACTACAGTAATGTAGAAATATATGGATTAAAAATATGTCTCTGTGTGGACTTTTATGAGAAACCTTGCAGATTAAACTGAAGCTCTTTTAATCTGGAGCATAATCTGGAAATGCTGGGCAGAAAAATAGTGCAAAAATATGCTTTTTACTTTGAGAACAAGAAATAATACAAAAATCTTTACTATAAAAATGGCCCAAAGCTAGGCCTTCCCCATTCCCATGTAAAACCACAAGCAGATGGGTGATGGAGGGAAGAGAGGTGAAATGGGGAGAGTAGGTCTATGAAAAGATTAATCCTGTTTTCAAATTCATGGAACTGAAACCCCATGAGGTTTGAATTGCTGGGGAACACTAAAAATTTTAACTGTCATATAGTCATGTCTACTGCTAAACAGGCTGAAGCCGATTGATTGCAGTGTAAATGTATGTAAACTCCATTAGTAATTACATTGAAGTGTGTAAAACTATCAAGTGTGGTTTGTATACTCCTCATATATTGCTAATTGTGTTGTTCACACTCAGAAATGTGAGCATCTTCCAGATTTGTGGCTAACTTAAGTGAATAGATTTCTTCTTAGCAACATAAATCATAAACCAGATTAGCTAGGAACTACTTTGGCTAAGTAGTGGGCCAGACCCTTGGATGAAGGTGGTCTTGCCTTTCAGTCCAGTCATACACAAATCATATTCTGATATGAAAAATTTGAGGGGTTACAGGGTAGATCACCATGGTTTTGTTAATTGGTAGGGAGAGCAGATCTTTCTAAATTTCAGCTGCTCTAACACAAGAATTGATAGAAAATTCTGCAGATTATATATATCTTGTGTTCCTGGAGGTATTTCTGTTCACCTTGAATGAAGATAGACCCCTGTAATTTCTGTGGTTATGTCACTATAGAGCTCATCACTGAATACGTCATCACTTTTTCCAAGACTGATGTTTTGCATAAAATATTCTAATATTTGGCTGTTCTGTTTCTCTCTGTTTCCCTTACCTCTAGAGAGGACTAAAATGTGCCAGATAAAAAGTTGTAAAGGCAACAATAAAGGATGAAGTACTGATAAAGAAAGAAAATTAGTTTTGTTTTTCCAGTTTCCTTACTGAATATCTATGTCTCTCTTCCTGAATGCCATGAAATGTTAATAATGCCAAAAGTCTTGCTGTGATAACTTGATTTGAAATCTCTCTATGTTTTGGCTCTGGCTGTGATCTGAAGCTCTGAACTCTTAGGCTAGTAAAATCCAGAGGTGGAGTGCATGTGGAGATAACATCTGTTTGCCACCAATGTAGTCTTTTAAAGAGTAATCTCTTATGCATGGAGCTGAGTGGGGCTGTATTTCACTCCATCTCTTGCTGTGATTGCTGATCATGTAGACATACCTCAAGCTAACTTTAAATGTCTCATTTGGGCAGGATTACGAGCAAAGCAGAAGAAATTTGGTGTTCAGCACGGGCTGAACCACCTGAATGTTTTTCTCAGTGACTGGGTGGATTTTGCTATCAGGCAGAGCCAGCTTAAAACATGGTTGGACCTGTCTGAATGCCACATCTGCACGACTAAATTAGACATGGCCTTGGCTGTTCTAAGGCATGGTGGCCATCTGACACAGTTATGGTTTTGACCACTGCAAATACGGATCCTGACTAGCGCAAAAGTCAACCAAAAACCCTGTAAATGGAAATATATATTTTCTTACAGAGATACAATGTTACTATTTCGATGTCCAAAATGCCACTTTTACTGCCTGTCTCCTGTCAGTAGGTTAAAGACCTGATTCTTCATTCCTTTATACCACTTTGTGGAGTTGCTCATAATCTGCTTTTGTGTACAGCAGACAAGAACCAGGCATCAGCCCTTTTGGCATGCAGCTACAAAAGGTGTCCCAGGATGTCATCCTTTTCTAAATGGTCTTTTCCAACCAACCTTACATGAAAGTTCACTTTAACGACTGCAGCAAAATACCTATGAAAGAGCCAAGCAGCTTTTGTTGATAAATACGTCCCACATAATTTTGCCCGCTAGAAAATAGCATTCTGTTTCTCTTCCTCCCTGCCTTCCTCCCCCCCCCCTCCTTTTTTCCCCTCCAGAATGATCTTTGACTAAAAATGCTTGGTGAGAAGCCTGGGAAGCCTCATGCCTTTTTACAGGCCTTGAGACTATGTTTCTTTAGCTGCTTACAGTACTTCCTCTGGAGCAGGTTGTTTTGGGACTGCTGCCTTTGTTTTCAACATTGTTTTGAGAGAAAACAAAGGGGCAATTTGCATTTTTCTTCCCTCTTGATGCTCTTTGCAGAAATTATATTTGTCAACTTGTGTTTTATCAATTTGTGTTTATCAACTCTTCTTCCTGCCCACAGGTCTGGCGTTGTAGAGGAGAAGAAATGAGCTGAGAGGAAGGTTACTTCTCCCTCCCCCATGTAGGTAGGGATAGCTCTGCTCACACAGGTTCTCTCTGTGTCTTTGACTTCATATAGCAGAATGACATAAAAAAGCCAACTGAGGTTGAAGGGACATCTACCTCTAGTCTGGCCTTTTGCTCAAAGCTTCAGAGACCTCTGTGCTCTCCCATAGGCAGTTGCAGGCAGCAATGATCTCTTTTTCCTGAGGGCAGACAGTGCCAATTCTCATAGTTTGTCCTCCACGTGCTCCAGTCTCCGAGTAGGTTGGTCGTCTCTGCTGTGCTCCCTTCCGTATTTCCACATCTCCCTTGCACTGAGTAGCCCAGAGTGGACCCAGAGCTCCAGATGTGTTTTACCTGGGGTGAGTAAGGAAAAAGACCACCTCCTGAGACATGCTGGCCAAGCTCCCCATAATGTAGCCCAAAATGTTGTTGGTTTTCTTTTCCATAAGGGGACATTAGCGGCCTGTGGTCAACATGGTTTCCAAAAAGATCTCTTTGTCCTTCTTTGCAAACTGCTTTACAGCTGGGGGATCCCCAGTGTGTACTGTTGCAAGGGCTTATTCCTCCCCAATGTACAGCTTTGTATTTGACTTTCATGAGGTTCCTGCCTGACCACTTTTTCAACTGGTTAAGATTCATCTGAAAGACAGCTCTGCCTCCCAGTATACTGACCACTGCCCCAGGTACCCAACTTCGATGTCATCTGTGAGCTCCTAACTTATCCTCTGGGTTAATTTTTTTTTTGTTTTTTTTGGAGGTGAAGGTGAATTCAAATACTTCAGCCACATCTGCACTACTAAATTAGACATGGCCTTTGCTGTTCGAAGATGTGGTGGCCATCTAACACAGAAAGGGGTCCTAAAAAGGGTAGTTTCATTTGTGTACAGCAGTTGTCTTTAGGTTACATCCTGAGTTATGCCTGGGAATTGTCTGTGAGTACTTTAGCTGGCCTGGGACAAAACCTAACCAAAAACTTCTCCAAAAATTTAACATTGCAGGTGGTTGAGCTGAAGTGCCCAGGGATACTGCCTGGAGATGCTTAGTTCAGACACAGCATCAAAGTTCAGCCAAATTTGTCAACTGCTCAGTCTTCTCGTGTTACTAAGAGCAGAACCTTGTCCTTTTGAAAGGTAAATAGCAATAAAGTGACAAGAACATAACCTAGATGCATCCTCATCTGAGTGCAGCAAGGCCAGATAGAGTTTAGTGTTTTTAGGCCTATGGTTAGGGCCATGAAAGATGTGGGTTTGTGTGTTTGTTTTCCCACTCTTTGGCAAAGCACAGAACAGTGAGTACTTAGTGATATGTTGTAGTTATGACTAGTCTAGACTTAGTACTTGATGAACCAAGTGAGCTTGATATACACTAAATCTAAAGGCTCACTTCACTCAAAACCAATTGCTGCTGTAGATTTTCTCTCCATTTGGACCTTCTTTTCTTTCCTATAATTTTCTTTCCCACACAAATGACCTTGGAACTCCTTCCAACACCACACCCCAGACCCATACTCTCCCACAACACATAAAGAAATAGTTTTTCTCCCAGAGCAGGTGACTTGGGACGTCCTCGCTTTTGCCAAGATGATACCTTGCTTTACAACCTTAATCTCTTCTGTGCTGCTCTTGCTTTAGTTCATGATCAGTCTCATGTTTTGCAGTATAAATGCACATGACATCTTTATGGTGTCAGCCAAAACAAGCCAATTTCCTTCCAGAAGAACTGGCACAGTACTTCTCTTGGAACCTGGCATCAATTTGATGGGAACACTTAAAGAAATAATAATTAAAGTAGATCTGCAGCCAGGTGGGAGGGAACAGTAACTTTTGATTGGTGGAGATGGGAAGAGGAAACAGTCTGATAAACAGAGGTTATGAAGTTGGGGGTAGTACTTCTTGCACAGGAAAAACTGTGGAAGAAGTGGTCTTTGTCTACAGCCTCATTAGTCCTGTGTTTGCTTTACAGCTCTAAGTCAAACAAGAAGTGTCCTTCTTGTTCCTTCCCTCCCCCAATGCCTACTGTCCTGCTTCCATTTAGTAAAAGTGACCTTCTCTATCCTCATGTGTTGTGCTTCATACTTTTTTGGCTCTTTGTCCACAGCAAGCACTAAATGAAATTAAAAATAAAACAGAAGCATAAGCTAAACTGCACCCTATAGTATTACAACCTATAACCACAATAAAATCCTACTGTGATAAATCTTTAGGTAGGGGTCAATAAAGCAATAATACTGTACAGTGGAAACTGATCATTTAACGTAATGGCTGATTTATTACACCATTAACTTGTCCTTAGCTTTGTCTTAGGACAGTTTACTAAATGAGTGCTTGTTTACTACTTAAATAAACTCTTTCTTGGTGGAAATACTTAAATAAGATCCTGTAAGTTATTGGCAGGTGTAAGATTGGTCTTTTAGTCTGTCAGAAAATTAAAGCCTGAAGTGCAAAAGAAAAATGTGTAATTTGACTATTTTCAGTCATTATGGTATCAAAGACAATATGAAAGTAAATACAATGAGTAAATAATAGGCCGTAGTAACTGATGTTTAAAAATTTCACCTTTGGAGGATGGATTATTTTCACTTACCTGCAGCAATTAGGAAGTTAGTATGACTGGCAAAATGCCTTTGGCCAGTAAGACCTGCCATGTCACTCCTGCTTCAGATTGTGTGATTAGAGAGATGTTGCAGGAGGATAATGGATTGCCATGTCAAGAGTGACAAGAACTTGAAAGCTTTATGAAAGGAGGTAATGGCTGTGGTAGCAGTGCACAGGACTCAGAGACCCAGTAGCTGCTGTCCCTGCATGGTCAGGAGGAACTAGTCCCTGACTTTTGCCCTCACCAGCTGGAGAGCCTGCCTTCATTCGTATCTGGCATGTCTTTGCCACTGATAATGGACTGCTTCAAAATGTTCTTTGGCTGAAGAGGTGTGGGCTAGCCCATAGTCCAGACCAGACCTAGACCTCGGGGTAGATTATTCTACATTGAGATGTGCCTACCAACACACGTATTTGTTTGCTCCAGAGTGGAGTGTTGGTAAGCTAAGGTGGAATCTTGGTGAAGATTCCGCCAAGATTCTCTATTACACTAAGGTCTGTGTAATAGAGATAGGACCTTAGTGTGAAATAGTGGACTGACTGTAAGGACACAGCTTTAAGAACATATGTGGAAGGGAATCAGATGTATTTGTGACATTTTTTGACCCAGCTGGCATGGAAAGGCCTTTGACCATGCTATTAAGCCTTTTATCTTCAACACCAGGTGTTAGCACTCAAATTGAGCATGATTCCTGACTTGTGGTCAGGAGAGAACTATTCTGGGACAGTGCTATTTTGTATAGGAACCACGCCAGGGTCTACTCCAACGGTACTGGGAGATGATTAATTCTATTGCCCTGAAACATTTCCTGACACAAACTGTTTTATTTTATGCATGTAGTTTTAGAGCTTTAGAGGGCTGAGGCAAGTTGTCTGGGATCTGTGCAACCACCATGATATTTTTATTTCATGCTGGTGTGGCTTCACTGATTTCAGTGAGGTTACTGTAGATTCACCCTGGTGTGAACAAGATAAAGGGTTTTCGTACATGATTTTGGAAGAGCAACATCTACATTTTCCTGTTTATAACTTAGTCTTCTAAAATTTAATGCATGAGTAAAACTTAACTTGAAAATAATCTAGTTATATGATAAACATATCCCTACACAGGAAAATTATCTATAACCTGGACATCAGGAGAAGCGAGCTTATTATAGAGAAAGTTTGTTAGTAGGGATGCATGAATTGTTAAAGATGAATAAGAGAGGCAATATCAGAAGAACCAAGAGAATAATTATCTTGTGAGGGAGACAAGTGGGGAGGGATAGGAAACAGAAATGTGTGGAGGATGTTATAGGGATACTAAAAATAGAAACACACATAAAAAGAGTCAAGATTGAGCAGAAATAAGGCTAAGATTTATACAGCATAGTCATTATCATAGATGGCAGATAGGAGACATGAAAATACAAAAATGTTAGTGAAGATAAAGCAAGTGAGCCTATAAGGCAGTGATGGGAGAAGGTGGGGTGCAAAGGAGTGAGATGCATGCTCAGTTTGCAACAGGCGCTTGAGACTTGGGAGTGGGGAGACAGAGGAGAAATCTGAATCCAGCAAGCTGAATGGAGAGGCTGAGATGCAGGGCTCAAGTGAGAAACTGGAGGAGTTGAGTGCTTGGGAAACATGAAGGAAAGGGAAGAAGACCTTGACACTGGAGAAAAGGTTGGTAGGAAAAAGCCCTGGTAAGAGGATAATGTATCATTGATGGAAGCCCTGACATGCTAATGAGTTCACCATGTTGTGGGAGAGGAAGGTGAATCATCTGTCATTGCAGAGTGTGTGAGAGGGTAGTCTGAAACAGTGAGAGAGGGGAAGGCAGCAGGTAGGTTCTGCTGAAGGGGAGAAGGAGTGGAAACTTAAACAGAGTCCCTGTTGGATGCAAAGAAGTGTGTGACACACTGGGCTTTAAAATGCTTATAAATCAGCTTCAGGAACAACATCCTGCCAACAAATGCAGGATGAACAAAATAGAAACTGAAAACTTCGCTATCACCCTGGGAAAAAACACATTTTTAAATGCTGTCTGCCTCCTACATGAAGCTGAATACATCTGAAAATATCCCCTAATTTGCATACAAATAGCTACATAAATTGGACTTGATCTTGCTTTTGGTTGTAAACAGAGGCATGGGAACAGGAGGTAGCACAACCCAGAAAATGTTATGCTGGGCTTGGTTTGCAGCTCTACTCCAACCTCACTTTCTGACCTAATGAGTATGGGGAGACCATATACTTGTGAGACCTGAGTTTTTCTGAGATATTTAGAGTGGGACTGTCTTCCTTAATTTTGGATATTGAAAAGTTATGCACCTGAGAAAATTACCTTAGGCGTGATTGATACTGAATGGAGGAAAATAGGAGGAAAGCCATTTTTCTGACCTGTTATAAATGCTCATCTTAGCAGAAGATGAATTGCCCTTGGGAGATGGGATCTATTAGCAGTCATAAAAAGGAACAGGGTATAAGTACATTGGATTCAAATGTCCAAATGGTAGGCATCTGAATTACAGCAGATGAGTCCAACCTAAATTGCCTCTTTCAGGAATTCGTCTGGAAATACTTAGTGGCAATACTTAACATTCTCTGTAAGGGTTTTGAGAGCTTGAAATGTGACGTAAACATATATATTATTAGTAGTAAAAATATCCTCAAATTTCACATTTTTAGCACTTGAAAAGTCAGATCTTGTGTCAACTAAAACATTGAAATCTCAATATTTCAAAATGTTTTTCTCACTCCTTTTCCCCTCCAACTTTAATAATTGAAAAAAAAAATATTAATATGCCACTTCTATGCAGGCCAAGTCACACTGCATGCAGATGATGAAGTTTTCTTCTAGAAATATAAAGTCTATTATTAGAAAATAGCTTCTTTGACACAGTTATTCAAAATCTCAAATAGAAATAACATCTCTTTATAAATACATATATATATAAAATTTTGTTTAGCCATTTTTTGTCTAATTTAAACTGATTGAGAGGTCCTTCTGAAAACGCAGGTCATTGCATACTAAAATTGTCACCCAAGGCAGATGAGATAAATCATTCTTTGTAGGTGCACCTTTTCTCTACTGGCTAGTGGGAGAACATGGTTTAGACTGAGGGGATATTTACATGTCTATAGTGAAGACATGAAAATATCTCATGTAGCATGATCTGCTTCAAAAATCATTGTCATCAATTTCAAAAGGCACCAGGATCACCAATGTTACCCCTGCCTCCACAGCATCTTTTCTGGGACTTTGGGAGCAGTGATACTGCCGATATCATTGAATCATCTCCTGCATCATGAACAGCAATGATAAAAAATATGTTGTCAGACCCTTTCCTAAACCCAGCTCTGCAACTTCTCATTTCTGCATAATACTCCTTCATTTGTGTGGCTGGTCTATAGTATCAGTTTTATTTGGTTTTAATTTTGCCAGTATTACTTGTTCCAGCATGAAGAATGATTAGCAGATCTTAGCTGTTCCTTCCCATGTCCTTTGTTGCATGTGGCCCACATTGTATGCTTGTCGTCTTGGCAGACTACACTTCCCTCTGTGCCCTGGACCTGCTCGACTGTCACACCCGATGAATCTCCTTCATAAGAGCCTACAACCATGTTCAGGCTCCATTTTTTTTTTTTTTTTAATACTGATATGCTTATCTTGTCCTTTTTCTTCTTCTCTCCCTTTTGGCTGTACAAATCCTGTCTTCTGTTTTGATGCTGAATCACCTGTACTTCAGTTCACACTCTTTTCCAATTTCTGGTTCTCAAACATCTCTATCATCTCCCACTGTTTTACCTCAGAGCTAGTTTCTCTCATACTCGTCACCTCGGTTCAGGTTTTTTCACCTATTTATCTTTTGTGTTCTCCAGTGTAGTGAGCCTGTTCTTCAGCACTATCTGTCTGCATGTCATGCTGCTTTTCCTGGTTTGTTATCATGCTCATGCTCCCATTTGTGGATAACCATTTTAATGCAATTTATGCCTGTCTCTTTGTGTTCTTCTGTACTTTTTTTGTTTCTCAAACACAGATACCTCCACTAAACACATCTAAAAGCCTCATTCCCTGGACAAATAGTGGAGTGTTTATGAGAAGTTATTCCTCTGTTATATTTGAGCTGAATGAAAGCCGTGGGAAGTCAAAGCTTTTTAACTGCTTAACATTAAACTGTTGCAGGTGGTTAAATGTTTTACCCAGATAGTTTACAGACTTGAAATCAGCTAGCACAAATACAACCCTGTCGTCAGCTGTAGATACAGAGAGTTAGGCCACTTCCATGCCTTTGATGTTCACATCATAATGCACATAGATATTCATGTCACCGGTCAAAAAACAGGAACAAACCAGGAAGAACATAGAAAAAAACAATTCTGAAAAAGTCAGAGAGAAGTACAAAAAAAAGGTGGGCAGAAATCACTCTTGTGTTCACTTGAGAGGGTTGAGTCTTTCCTACAGGACCTCTCTGATGGGCTGGATGTTGCGCTGCCCCTTTGGCAGCACATCCTGACTCTGAGTATTGTCTCAGACTCAGGGAGATTTCTTATGCTATTAGAGACCCTGCAGGGCAGTGGCAGCATAGCAACCTTCTTTGCTCACTTCATGAGATGGCTTCTGGTAGAGAGTTAAGGGAGTTCATACAAAAGGGACTCAAAAATATGTGTACAAACTTTTACATAACTAAATGGGAAATTTGCCAAAAGGTTAGCAGCTTAAGACTACACAAATTTTCTTTAACCTCCCAGCTGTGAGATAAAATCAAGTTTCTGATAGAGGCATCTTCTGAAAGCTGACACAGATCTGTATCTCTTCTTAGAAGAGTAGGAGATTGGTATGGAGAGTAAAGGAGCAGAGGGTTTTTGGGCTGAGGTACTGACTGCAGCTGGCCACTTTCTGTTTCTGAATTAAACATTCACAATTCAACTTGAAACCAGTGGCAAATTTCAGTCAAATTGAAAGAACAGCACTGACTGAAGAAAAACAAGCAAAGAAAGAAAAAAACCACCAAACAAAAAAGTCTTGGCAATGTCAAAAAGATTAGTTTCAGCATTCTCCAAGCACAATGTTTCAGTTTTTTTGAGCAGCATCTGCTAAAGTAATTTCAGCTCTTATAATCCTGGTGATTAGGACACAGGCCTAACGTTGAAGACCCCAAACCCATCCCTATCTGATTTTGAAAGGGAATTTGAGTATTTACTTTTTTCTAAGAAGATGTTTACCACTGAACAATCAGGTATTGCATCTTTAGTTATTCTTTCTCTCTCATGGACCTGTTCCACTTTGAAATCAAATTGCTATAAACAGATATTCACTGTGAAGAAGAAGACTCCATAGGCTGGGAGTCTAGAGGAGGGAAACCCGATCTCAAGTGTTTCTTCTGAGGTGCACAAGGCAAAATTTGGCCCAGATGAGTGCTTTAATCAGATTACTCTGGAGAGAGGTGACAAATGCTGCTACGTGCTTTTTGTGGTGTTTTGAATGGCTCCAAGGACTAACTTTTCATGTACACTATCTTTTTTCCTTTTCTTTATTTTATTTTGTTTAATTTAATTTTATTTTTTTGTTTTATTTTATTTTATTATTTTTTTAATGCTGGAGTATCTGGAAATTAAAAGAAACCTATCAAATCCAACTGAATGAAAATGTTCATGTTTAGTTCTATCCAAACAGTTTTATTCATTGTGTAATGCTTTTTCCCCTCGTATTTTCATTTTACTTCAACTTTTCAGTTTGAGTGCTGAACCAAAGAATAAGTCATTCTTGTGGCACACATTCAGCTTCCTACTGGATTTCGAATCCAGTGGAAATTTATAAGGGAGAAACACATATTTTACATTTTCTTTTCTCCATTGTGTGGGTGACTGAATCCTCCTTTTATTTAGGTCCTTATTTAATAGCACTCTACTGATTTTGTAAAATCATCATTCAGTATCAGAAATAATGACCTCATGATCTGGTCAATTAAAAATAACTCATAAAAAGCACAAACCCCACAGATTATATTACTCTCCTTTATTCCATTTTTCTGGAAACTTTTTCTTTCATGCTTTATTGTACAAGACAGAAAATAAAATAGTTTTGCAACAATTTCTAGGCTGTTTTGCATAGTGTGCTGTGTGTCTTTTTTAATGTTTCAAATTCTTCAAGTAAGAAACATATCCTGACATTACACTTCAACCTTCAAGAAACTTGTGGAAATGAAGGATTTAGAAAGTCTATGGTAAAGGGAATACTACACATTACTTTTGTTTAATGACTATTGCTATGTGCAAATTCAGATGCCAGTGCCAAATCAGCACATTTAGCAAGTAGACGGGGAGATATAATAGAGAGGAAAATTAGGAACAGTAAATATTTTGACTAGGAACCAGGCTATTTACCAGAGAATGTAATTTTTTCTTATTAATAACATAGTAACTCAGACTTAAAGCACATTGGATCTTCTTCTGGATGTATCAAACTCTCTGCTGACTATCAAGGAATTGAAAAGAGCAACTTGGGTACTTAGTTGACTAAATATGGACCACTGTATTGCTTGTTGCCTGTTATCTGCATGCTTGATGGAGAAGAACTCCAGCAAAGAAGGTTGGACATGCCTTCCTGCTCACTAGGGCCTCCTTATTGCCATACTATTCCTCCTCAGTGGACTAAGATACAGGAGCCCAGTGAGTGAGGTAGAGTTTTTTCCATGCAGCTGTGCAAACTGTCTCTAGATACCTGACAACCAACAACTGTGATGCAAAACCACAGATCAAAAGGGAGGAATAATTATGAAGATGATCAAAAGAGGGTCTTGAGCTCTGGCTTGTTGCATGGTCTCACTTTCCCCTGTTTCCCATTTTCTCATCTGGTGGTAATGATAATTAACTTGCATATGTGGTGCAAAGTTTAATTAGTGCATGTACTCTTCAATTGCAAGATAGCTTAGTGCTGTATTTCTGTAGTGCCACTTTTTATTGTTGTGTTAGAAACAAGGTAAGTTACTCAGGAGCTGCTTGCATCTGAAAAGTGGGTGAGGCACAGGAAGGTGAAGGTGATGCCTTAAAATCTATATTATATTATATAGGTTTTAGTATTGCTTGCTATAGTACCCTTAGCTTGCTATTACCTTTGTACAAGATTTCTAAAAGTGTTGTTTAACATTCTTTGTTAAGAATTTCAACAGACAAGGGATTTTAATTAGGTGAAGAGTTCTCTATCTGTAAAAATGTACTGAAAAAGAGACATAATAGAGACATACCACTTGATATAAGTAGTCAAAGCTGCTCAGGAGCGTTGAAACTGTTCCAGAAGGCGTGATACTGGGTCAGAGGAAATGAGGAAGACGAAGATGAAAAGATGGTCTTCTTGGGACCTCCAACTCACATTTGTGGGGCATCAGCGGTACAATGGGAGGGACAGTTTTGGAAGTGGGTGTAACAGATGAGGTAATGTCCAAATATTGTAATTAGATGATAGTATAAAGTTGTAACACCTTTGTAGTTCAGCAGTGCACATTTTGGAAAATATTCCTGTGCATCTGGCATGCTGTAATAAGTGAGTGCTTTTTGCTTCCTGATACTCAAAAAGGAGTTTTAGAGAGTTATTTTTTGACTTTTAAGGCATCAAAGGAAGGGAGCTCGTGCTGGCATATCTTTCAGTGTGTTGATAGTATTGGTCTGGAATGAAAAGGCTAACCAGTAAAAACATCCTTTTTAAATCTGTCCTTTAGGAATAAAATAATTTTGAACTATTACCAAAAGTACATGGATATACTTGTATGTCTAGTGACCTATTGGATGTACAGTAAGACTACCTCAATAGCAATAACATTTTTGACCAGAAATGTAACTCAAATCTTCTCCTCTTGGTGTAAATAGTGCATTTAGAAACTGCTTGGCAGTGAAGGTAATTATCTCCTAATTAACAGAATAATGTGGCTAGGGAAAAATCATGACAGAGGAAGAGAAGTAACTAATTTTTTTAAATGGAATTATACATGTATTGCTCTTATTATAATAATTAGTTTTCTCTTTATATGCTTCCCCCCCCCATATTCCAGTAGACTATTACTATTAAATCAAAACCAGTCTCTAATGTGTCTGAAAAAAGTTCAGGACAAATGAACTTTCCCATATGAATGTAATATTTGCAGCCATAAATAAATTCGTGCAGTTTTTGTCAGGCTTTTCACACACCTGCAAATTCTGCTATCAGATAGTAAATCTTTGTTTAAGACACTATGGGATCAGATTTCCCTGGGTGAATTGTTGGCCAAACCAGAGAGAAAATAATGTTGCTGAGAAAAGAGTGTTTCCAAGTTCTGCCTTCCCTTCCACCCCAAGTAGAATATTTTCTTTGTGCTTCTCTTCAGAGTTTCCTGCCGTGGTGTCTACTTGAAAGGAAGGAGAAGCAGATAGTGTCATTGGTGTGCATTTTTTCTGATAGCGTAGAGGATCTTACTGTTAGACAAATCGGACTTGAAAAGTCAGAAGTGCAGCAAGACATCTGGAATCGTTGCCATCTTTTCCTCTTCTAGCAGGACATCTCATCTAGTTCAGTCCTTGTGAAAAAAAAAAAAAAAAGGCCTTCTTGATTTCTCCAGTGATGTTTAAGAGTACCTCTTGAAGTTCCTGTGCACCATGCACAGGGCTCCTATGAATACTTTCAGGAAAGGTTTGCTTGCAGTCAATCACATAATACTTTATATAATACTGTACTTTCCTACAGACCATAGCTCTTCATCTATAAAAACTTTCCCTGGGAGTCACATATGCAGATAATAAAGCAGTGAGTTTGCAGAGAATACTATGGTCTCATCAGTGACTCCATTAGACAAAATAAAATGGTATCCTTTTTATCAACAAGAGGATGAACATGAAGTATAGAACTTCATTGTCTTCCTGGAAGCCAGAGGAATGCTCTGTGTGTTGTTAATCCTTCATATAACCCATTTATTTTTGCATCTATGGATGCTACTATTTTCTTATTTCTGGGGAGTTGCTTCTTTTCCATAAAATACTTCCTTTAGACTTCTTTACTTTTGAAGCCTTGGCAACTGTACTCATGGCTTTTACTGCCTATAAGAATTATTAATGCTCCACAGTTGAGCTGGCTTTGGTAATTAACAGATGAAAAGCAATGGCTCAATAACAATAAGACCTCTAATCAGCAGGATATATCTTATATGCACGCTGGACTTCTGTATACAAGAAGGATTTGATGATGTCAGTTACAGATTGGTTCCTATAATCACAGAACAGTAAATACCACTGAGGGACTCTGCAAAATCCCTACATTTCCTCCTGCCCTGAAGCAGCAAAAGTTAAAGGATTAGTTATTGCTCTGTTGACATTCTGATTGAATTTAGTGCAACTTGTTCTCGCAACATTCCAGTGATGGAGATTTCCCCACCCACCTGGGTTGGTTTGATAGTCTCATTCCAGTGCTCTGTTAACCTCAGTGTGGATTCTCCCTGGTATGTCCACAGAATTATAGAATCGTTGAATCATAGAATATCCTCAGTTGGAAGGGACCCACAAGGAAAACCAAACTCCAACTCCTGGCCCTGCACAGTGCCTGCCCCTCTGTTTCCCCTCGTGAGGAAGCTGTAGACCTTGATGAGGTCTTCTCTCAGTCTCCTCTTCTCTAGGCTGAACAAGCCAAATGAGCTCAGTTGCTCCTCATACAGCTTCCCCTCAAGGCTCTTCACCATCTTCATTGCTCTTCTTTGGACACTCTCTAAGATCTTAATATCTTTCTTATATTGTGGTGCCCAAAACTGCACACAGTGTTCCAGGTGAGGCCACCCCAGTGCAGAGCAGAGTGGGACAATCCCCCCCCCTTGACCAGCTGGTGATGCTTTGCCTGATGCCCCCCAGGACACGGTTGGCCCTTCTGGCTGCCAGGGCACTGCTGACTCAGATTCAACCTGGCATCAACCAGGACCCCCCAGGTCCCTTTCTGTGGGGCTGCTCTCCAGCCTCTCATTCCCCAGTCTGTACATACAGGTTTGTCCCATCCCAGGTGCAGTATATGGCACATCCTCTTGCTAAACTTCATATGGCTGGTGATTGGCCATCTCTCTAATTTATCTAGGTCTCTGCAGGATCTAATGTGCCACCTAGGCACATAGACTCACAAGTCTATGGGATCAGATGGGATCTACTCGAGGGTACCAGTGGAAGAGCTCAGAACTCGCCAAGCCACTCTCCATCATTTGTCATCAGTCTTGGTTAACCAGGGAGATCCCAGACAACTGGAGGTTGGCCATTGTGTTGCCCACCTGCAAGAAGGGTTGGGTGTTTTTCAAAAACTCCGAGAATAATCCGTATAATTTTAGCATGCACTGAAGTGAGACTGATGGGCCTGTAGTTTCCAGGATCATCCTTCTTGCTGTTCTTAAAAACTGGGACAACTTTTGCCAGCTTCCAGGGACTGAAACTTCTCCAGGTATTCTAGACAATTCAAAAATCATGGAGGGAGGTCTCACAATTACATTAGCCAGCTCTTTGAGTACCCTTGGATGAATTCCATCAGATTTACAGACATCCAGCTGGAGCAGCAAATCCCACACAACTCCCAGTTGACTGGGAGTTTATCATTCTCACACCTATGGCCTTCCAGCCCGGGATTCTGGGACCCATAGAACCCATCTTCAGTGTCAAAGATCAAAGCAAAGAAAGCACTAAACACTTCATGTCCCTGTTTGTGAGGAGACCACCCTCATCAAGTAACAGGTCAATATTATTTCTGGACTGCCTTTTACTGTTGACATATTTTTAAAAGCTCTTTTTTTTTTGTCCCCCTCAAAAGCGCCACAACAGCACTTCCCAGGGGATCTTGCTAACTATTTCCCTAAGCAGCCTCAAGTCTACTCTTCCCACATCCAGAGCTGAAGTTTTGCTGCCACCTTTCCTCCTGCCACCAGAGCTTTTAAACTCAACTGCTTCATGGTAGCGCATAGGGATGCATCAAGGTCCTTTCAGAGCTGGTATTCAAGACACCCGTCCTGTATGTTCAACACAGGGCAAATGAATAATTGTCTCAGATATGGTTTTTTTACATCTAAATCCATCACCTAACCCCTTGTTATATGTTTATACACTAGACAGTAAGGCCTAAATCCTGCCTCTCTTATCAGTTACGTAAAATTCAAGACTTGACACTTTCCCCAAGTTAGCAGTGGATGGAGACATCTGGCATCCCTGTTTGTGTTCAGATCTTGCCTCTGGAAAACATCATGACAGATTGGAAAACAGAGGCAGTATAACTGGGCATTACTGAGATAATGTGCCAGATGTGCAATTAAGTTTGATGCAATATTAAACTCCCTATTCATTAATTAAGAAATTTGGATATCTCAGCTATCTCCTGTTGAAAAATTAGCTGCCCTAAAGTGCAGTGCGTGTTTTGAAACTGTCTGGTGGCAAAAGTCATGAACAGGTAGGCACACATTAGGAGATCTCTCATGGGACTGAGCACCCAAATACCTCTCACAGTCCTATCATAGTATGGTTAAGGCTGTACTACACAGCAGAATTAAGACAGGATTGTGGTCTGAGCTGGAGTACCTGTGCTAATATAATTTCAACAGCTTCAGTAACAACCAAGACTAGTGTCAGTGTTGTCAGCTTTGTACTGTGGTGTAGCCTTAAAAATCTGGAATGCTGCATCTTGCTACTGATTTTTACCTGTGTTCGAAAAATCAAGGTAGGACAGATGTGCCAGCTTCTTCTATGAGGTGTCCACTGAAAGATTGATTTCAATGCTGAAAAAAAGCTGTGGGCTGGAGTGAACTGTGTAATGCAGAAAAAGGAAAGAGGCCAGTTGGCAACTAATTTCCTGCTGCCTTTATTTCTTTAAGAACTAAATCAATTTTGGTGTCTGGATGGGTTTGCTGAAAATCACAACCTTTTTAAAAGCTACTTTTCTACGTCCTTCAAATTCTTGAATCTAAACAAGTTCCTCACACTTCTCTCTGGGCGAACAGCTTTAGAAAAAATGGATTGAAGGAGTCAGAGGCAGCATAAGAGTAAGAATTTCCATTTGGTGAATATTATTCACATAAAAGTAAGTTACTTAATCGGGAAAAAAGTGGGAGAAAAGTGAGTCCTTAACTATAAAATAGCCCATATATTTTATTTCTCATTAATGGAGGAACTTTGTAAGCAGAGCAGTGTATTATATCTTTGCATTCTCTCTCTCTGTAAACCATGGAACCATGAAATAAATTATGTATATTTGCCTCCTTGAACATACTCCTCAGTTGCACTTTGCCCACTAATCTCTACTGCAATTACATCTAATATTCCAAGCTTCTGTTGAGATGTCAAACAGCCTCTTCTTCTGATAGAAAAGAAAGAACTGCCAAAAAAATATTTCCTTCTTTTCCTCCAAAACCATATTTTTTGCATATCAGGTTTGAAAACAACAGTTCCCTCTGGGATTTATCTTTGACATGAATGAGTTCTAGATTTACAATATTTTTAAGTCTCAATAATTTGGGAAAAAAAAGAATGAATTGGAATTTTTTCCTTGTTAAGATACAGATCTGGTAGTGTCTTAAGCTGGGTATGTGGATTTGCTTTTTGTAACTAGGGGAAAAAAACCTCTGTGCCTGTATAATTTTTACAGCTTTTCTTCCTTTCTTTTTTTCTGTGTTTCTGCCAAACATGACTAGTGGCATGGAAAGAACCTCTGTCTGTGTGTCTGTTGAGGAAACGTAGACTGGGCCTGTCATTATATCCATCAGTATTCCCACAGGAGATTCCTACAGCAGATTCCTGTAAAAATGGTGACAGGTCATGCCATGAGAAACCCTAACAGGCTTTTTTAAAGGAAGTGTGAGACTGTCAAGGAGAATTCCCTTGGCCACATGTAAATATGACATGGTGCAAATTATTTCTTATATCTAGTCACTGCAATAGACGTCTGACTATGAGGTATGGTGTCCCAAGAAAACTATGTGCACAAATTCCTCACACAGCATGATGTTTCCTTTGCAGACATCTTGCCTTCCATCTCATATTTCTTTTAACTGCATCAGATCTCCTTTAAAAGAGCCCAAAGAAGTGCTGCCTGTCACGTCACCAGCTTTTACTGGTGGGACTGGCCCGAGTGCAAGATGTGTTCTAATGGGTTAAATGAAGCCAGATTCTTCTCCCTGGAAGCCAAGTGATCTGGGCTGGTTCAGACACACCTGAAGCCATGTGTGTAGTGAAA
This sequence comes from Lepidothrix coronata, assembly GCF_001604755.1. Classification (NCBI taxonomy): domain Eukaryota; kingdom Metazoa; phylum Chordata; class Aves; order Passeriformes; family Pipridae; genus Lepidothrix; species Lepidothrix coronata. Next base: position 581,731 of record NW_016690352.1, on the reverse strand, counting down.
GTGGTGTGTCAAAGTCATATACATGGTCTCTCTCCCATTACAGTACAGATGCATCTTATAGGTCTAACTTTTCAGAAACTGTAATGATCACCAAAAGGCATCCCAAAACAAACACACAAACCCCAAAAGCAATCCCAGAGAAGCAAGAAAGCCCAAAGATAGAAGGAATACTAATAATATTAGCAAGCTGGAAATAATATCAGTAAGATGGAGATGAGTTGAGACGTGGAAGTTGTGGCAGCTTTTGAGAAAGGAAAAAGGAAGAAAATACAGAAGGAGGAACATTTTCTGTTGAAGATATTAGAGAGACCTGGGGAATAAAATAAGGCTTAATTCAAGGGCTCTGAGTAATTCAAATAACACAAAGGTAACACTGTACCATCTCTGATGGTGTAAATGAAAGACTTTCATTGTACCTGTATGGACATGGTGGTTTAGACAAGACTAACCATGAAAGTAGGATGGTTTGTTTCTTTAATATACCTCTTTCACTTCTTATGTCTTAATGCTTTCTCATAAATGTATAAGTAAACCACACCTAGGTTTTGAAATACCATTAGCCATGCTGTTTCTGGTTGCAGATTCTCAAAATAAAGCAATAAAGGCACTTGAAACTGTCGGCGGACAGAAATTGCGTGAACAATTTCTATTGCATTTCTGAGACCTTCACCTTGGCATGGCTGGGTGCAGACAGTAAAAAATACTGCGCCACTAATATGGCTGCAGGCCTTGTGCCAAGGTGAAGGAGGAGTTGTTCTGGCAGGAAAACAAGTTTTATGGACACCTGGTGTTGTCCAATTAGTACTGTATACCACAGTATGTTTTCCTTATGTATCCAATGTAACCTGGGGAAGAATCACATGTCTGTGTGTCACAGGCAGCATATAAGCTGTCTGTCCTCTAATAAAGACGACATTTTGCCGATCATATTGGTCTGTGTGCAATTCTGTCCGAGCCCCTCCGCCGTTAGAAACTCCTTGGATTTACCTGGTAAAACAAAGGAGGGATACTCTGTGTATAGCAGCCAGATCCCAGTCTCAGTGTGATGACTTTGTGAAGGCGGTCACAAACTGAACAGAGGAAGAAGGAGCTCTCTAATTTGGCACAAACATGCTCCTGTTTAGAAATAGCCAAGATACTTCCCCTGTTTTAAAGTGTCATAGATTAAATGCCTTTTTTAACTCCTCCAGGTTTAAAGAGATTTACCGAAGACTAAGTGTAAATCAGCCTTGCAAGATCCTTATGGATGAAGGTGAGAAGATTTTCTTGATGAGTATCATATCAGAATGAGCATGTGAATTATCTTTCAGGTTTTTTTAATTGTCCCCAGATCTCAGAGAAAGAGCTGAATGAGAGAAATTTACATAAGTATTTTGATATGTTGCCCTATTGTTTTGTTAGAGGCTCAGTTTAATGTGGAAAACATCTGCCTGCCTTTGAATGCACCATGGATCATTGGTTCTTTCAGAAATCCTATTTCACTCCTTCTTCATTTCATTTCCTGGATGGGAAGTAGCTGTTAGTGAAGAGAAAGAAACAGCAGGGGAGAAAAAAGAGAAAAAAGAGAAGAAAGAAAAGAAAGGAAGAAAAAAGAGAAGAAAGAAAAGAAAGGAAGGAAAAAAGAAAGAAAGAAAAGAAAGAAAGAAAGGAAGAAAGAAAGGAAGAAAGAAATAAAGGAAGAAAAAGAAAGAAAAAGGAAGAAAGAAAGGAAGGAAGAAAGAAAGAAAGAAGGAAAGAAAGAAAGAAAGAAGGAAAGAAGAAAGAAAGAAAAAGAAAGAAAGAAAAAAGAGAGAAAGAAAGAAAGACAGAAAGAAGGAAAGAAAGACAGTCTATTTCATGCACTTACTGACAGGCTTTTTTCCCCTAGGCATGAGAGTAACCAGAGCTTGGCACTTCTTGCATCAGAACAGTCCTAAGCACTCATGACTATTCAAGGCAAAATGTAACAGAGACAATAGATATTAATTAGAGTCTTCAGAAAATCTCTTTTGATTTAAATGGTGTTATTAATAACATAAATAGTAGCGCAGATTCCTGGGCCCACTAGGTAGGACTCTTATTGAGGACTGCATCCCTAGTTTGCACGCTGTACTCTGGATCAAGGCTCTGCCTCTCCAGAATTTTCTTCCCTTCTGAGAAATTTTTCCTCTTTCCATCTTCCAGTACCTAAATGTATCAGCCCTTTAGGGCTTACAGAATATGCACTAGTTGTGTTTAACATTTTCTTGGCAACTTTTGCATCATTACTTTTCTGTAATTAGAACACCTAGTGGCAGTGGTGATAGACACTGTACAAATTAGTGATATAGACAACTAATTTCCCTTTCACACTTCTAAAAGAACATTATCTTTGTTTTGCTGTTTGATTTTGGCTGTCTCACAGTGATTCTGAATGAACTTTTCCCTATATCTTGTTTTCTTTCTTTAAAAAAAAGGGAATAATTTTTCCATATTCCATTACTTGACTTTTTGCTATTCCCCAAAGGTTACACTTGAGACCAAACTATTCTGCTTTTTATGGTGATGTTTTGTTATTTCTGTATCTTCCACAAAGTTGTGAAAAAAATATTCTACTACACTTTCCTAATTTTTCTGACATTTTTAGCTCAAAATTTATAAAATAAAAAATAATCCAAAACTGAGAAAAAAACCTCATAAGCAGCAGAAGAATATTTTTCTTTATTTGATTGTGTGGCAGAAGCTAGACTTTCCTCCCAGAATTTTGCACAGAAAAAGGATTCATTAGCAACCTTCCTCCAGGTTAGAAGGATTCAGATACTTTGTTGTCTTATGCTTTAAGATGTTCAAGGGAATCCTGGCTATCTAGACAGCTGCAGGTCTTCTGGGATTCTTGTGTCATGTCTTACACAACCTAGAGGATTTCAAATTACATGACACGTCTAAGTTTAGGTACCTGAAACACTTCCCAATAGTCCAGATCTGGGACTCATCCTATTACTTTTCTATAATTATATAATCTATATCTGATGATGAGAAATACTATAATCGCCTAAATGTAGGCACCTATTGCCATTTGGGGCACCAAGGCTGTCTGAGACACCACTGAGGGCATGTAGACATTACCCAGGATCTACAGGACGCTGTGCCCTCTAGGGCTGGCAGATGAAGGCAAAGTGAGAGACCATACAGTATTTAGAACCATAATATGCACCTAAATTCAGGCATTGTGTCCTACCCTTAGTGTCTGTTTTGCTTCTTTATGGTCCATAATAAATCCTGAAACTGTGGATGTAGTATGTGGCTGGAGGGGCTTTGTAATATTTCTCCTGTACGATGTGTTAATTTTAGGTTGTCAAATTTCTTGCAATGCATCTTTACTGTCTTGGTTTTTGTTTTGTTTTTTCCCCCCTCCTTAGTAAGTGCAAAGAATCATGAGGGATTCCCCAGAGGAGGAAGGTGTTGAATTTTTGACATAGACTTTTTTTAATCTCTTTTTATTAAGCATTGAAATTAAATATGTGTCAATAAAGAATAAGCTCTTGTTTAGAGTTTTATAACTCTAAAATATTTTTTTCTCTGTCAGCACTTTGTTCATTTCAGGCCATAATACTAAGTTTTTTACAATCACAAATGCAGTTTTATGATTAGTATGGTCTTTTAATATACTACATTTTATATAACACAAAGAAAAGCAGTGAAAAGAGGACTGTTACAGTGAAATAGTCCAACTGATCTACTTGATATTTCCCACCAGGTCCATGTGAGGCTCCTTGGGCTTTAGCTCTCCCCTGCTTGCTAGCTAATGAGGAAACAAACTGTTGAGGTTGAAGTCCAGGATTTTAACTTGTATTAAAAGATCTGAGTGCTGAGCGTTAAGATGTTTGATGTTAAGGGTGTAAAGAGTGCTGCTTTCTTCCCTGCCATACACTTCCCGTGTGACCTTGGGAAAGTCACTTTGAATTTCAGAAAAGGCTGTAGGAACTCAAGGTTCAGCCAGAAGCGGAAAGCGGTGAAGCTGAACTGCAGCAGCAAATGAGTCCCTGAGATCCCAGACACAGAAGGGGTCACTGACATCACCAAATCTTCATGTGGCCTTGTGTACCCAGTGTAGGACTAGCCAAGGTGAAGGAAATAACACATTTTAGCAGTATCCTGTCTCCTCCTGTTTGCTTGGGGCACTAGAGCCATTGGGACTGTCTCTGTGCTAGAGTTGAATAAGAAATGATATTCTGTCCTCCCAGGCTTGAATTAGTCTTCACTGTGTGGTCTCACATACCTATTGAGTGGCAAAGTGTCCTTGAGAATATTGTCCATTTTAGACCACTCAAATACCCAGTGATAAAAAGCCACTTGAGCATAGCAAAGTGTTATGTAAATATGGTCAGGATTTTTTGTCATGATGTGGATGGTAGTGTTAAACTTTTGGTTTCTGTTGTAAAGGACTACATATATATATCTATTTCTTACAAATATTCACATTTATTATATTATTCTAAACATGTAGTTTTCATTGCTGTTTTCTAAAAGCTTGGCTAACACACGTTCCCAACTGTAAAATACAAACTATTCCTTCTCCCAGAAAGTAGTTTTCCTGGCTTGCAACTCAGGAGAAAATTCTTGCCCACCCATTTTCTTAGTAAACTGTATGAGCAACAAGAGCATGGCCTGTTATCAAATTATTATGAACAATGTACAGCAGAGAGAAAAAGGATTTAATATGTTAGAAGGAGGAAGAATCCTCTTTTTCTGGCATCATGTTTGGGGTTATACACTTGCATTTTAGTAAACCATAAAAAGTTAATCCAGCCAATGTTTTCATGTGACCTTGACAGTCTTCAAAACTGTACTGGTGTCCTGGGGTCTGAGGGAGAAGAGTGGCATCCTTCAGAAGACACAGGGGGTTGGATGCCCACAGGGACTGAAACACTCTTCTGTGAGAGAAAGTTGATGGCACATCAACAAACAGAACATTTTTTAACGTGCGTATTTGTCAAGATCTTGGGAGGTCTGGGGGTTTTTGTTGAAAGCTGTAGGAGCTATAGATAATATTGTGTGAAATATTGGACTCATGAGGCTTGTCTGCTGGTAGCAGCTCACCCAAAGCTGGCTGAGCTACTTGGCTGCCCCAGGGGCAGATGACTGAGTGAAGAGATGCCCAAGAGCTGCAGGAAAAGAAGGACAGATATCTCCTTTTTGACATCCTTCTCATCCTCAGAGAGATCTGAAGGTCTCTCACCACTTGCTGGGGTGAGACTTTCGGCCCAGATGCTGGATCAGGGTGTTGATGATGGCCCAGGAGGCTGCCAGGGATTTTTGCTCCTGAAAACGATAGGTAATATGATGAGGGAGCAGAGTGACCATCAAGATCATCAGCAGTTGTATTGAAACCCCTTCATACAGCACCCTAGCTTGTTGATTCCCAGAAGCTTGACATGGCCCATAGGGACAACAAACTATGAATGAGGTGCAGACAAAAAGGAAGACTGTGACAAGCTGTGCAAAGAGTAGTTAATAAGAGGAGGATTTGATTTAAATACTAGATTTGGGGCCAACTCAAAAGATGTGTTGTATTTTTCTTTCCTTTCTCTCCTTTCCTTCACTCCCAGCAGTTCTTTTTGGTTAAACAATTTGTTTAACTCAGTTTGTGAGCTAGGAAGTATTGCTTATGGTTCAGTTGAGTTTTCCAAATTTGAAACAGTGTCAGGTGTTTGCGTAAGTACTGTTCAAGACTGAAACTAGGCTTGTTGCCTGGAAAAGAGGGTAGAGACATTTTTAGCGAGATGGGAATGAATAGGATGAATGATGGCTGTTCTTCTGGGATTTCTCAATTTTCATAGTGATTGAAATGAAAGCAGTGAGCCTCGGTTGTGAAATACTTTTTTTTATGGTGAAGTGTAATAACCTAATCTGCACCCTGCTTGGGATGTTTTCAAGTATATGTACTTTGGTGTTCATGCTTTTCTGCACCTGATGTGGGACACCTGATGAGCTTGGTAGGGATGCTGCATTTGCATCATATTCCCTGGATTCATCTATCTGCCTCCTTTCTAATCTCATTTACCTGCTATTATAATTATTATTCTTTCAGCTGGGAAATCAGTGAATTTTTCTGTTGTATTTTCCAGTAGAACAAACCTATAAAAAGAGCCAGTTCTGAATTTAAAACAACTGTTTTCCTTCACAGATTTTAGCTTCCATCTACATTAGCAACTCTGTGCTTCTGCTGGAGATGTTATGGGGGAAGGAGCCAGTCTGCTACCTCAATCACGCCTTCACTTCAGGAACTTGGTTAACCATGCCACTTAAAATAAGGTCCTCACAAAGCCAGTTAAGGAAGACAAGTGCCCTTTAATGACTCCAGGGGAAAATCCAATCCAAATAACTTAGGTGTCTGAACTAGGTGGGCAGGATTTCTTGAACAGTGGAGGACTTTGACAATACTAGCAGTAGGATTTATTTGACTAAATGTCAAATGTAAAGAATTAAATGTGTATACATGCATCAGAGGAAGGTCCTCACATTTCCTATGGAGTGAGGGGAGATAACTGAACTTTTCTACAGCACAATTCTCCTGAAGGTAATTAAACATTATATGATCTCTGTTACAGAGGTAACTGTTTATTTTCATTTACTAGGGAAGGGGAACTAGTTTGGGTTAGGTGTTTTGGACTCTATCTATATTATGGGAATAATAGATTTTTTTCTTTTGATCTCTAACATATGAAAAATAATTTGAAACACTAAAATAAGGAGAGGAGAGGAAAGATAACATATCAGCTCTGGACAAGCACTTTCCTCAATTCCAGGCAGTTGTTTTGTGTGTGTGCGTGTGTGTGTGTGTGTGTGTGTGTTTTTGTCATTTGATCTTTTCTTCACCCTCTCTTTTAAATTCTAATTAAATGTTGAAAGTGAAATGTTTTGAAATAAAAAGTCTTGGCATTCAAGGAACTAACTATCCTGCCAAACAAGGGTTATTCAGTAATTCAGGTGCTTGTTTAGAAGAAGATTTCTGCAGAGTAGTGAGTTTCCAAATTCATTGCTACACTGGATTTTCCATGCTGAAATTCTAATTTGGGCAAAATGGTTTTTGCTTTCAATTTTTGGTGTCAGATTTTTCCAAATTTTGAATTTTCTTGGTTTGTCTTTTCATTTATTTCTTTTACGATCTCCCTTGCCTTCTTACTCACTTGAAAGAAGATTAAGACAAAAGGACAGAAAATACCCTAAAAACCCCTTTAATATCTTCTTCATACTTTTATTTGTTTCAGTATAAAATACAGGAAAAAGATAAAAAGCCAAAGCATTTGGTAGTGGGGAAACAGATATACATATCTTTAAATTCTTTGTGGTTGAAAAAGTAAGAAAAGTAGAAAATATTTTAAAAGAAACAGAAATTAGGCCTCTTGGTTCAAAGCTGTTTCTTGAAACTTGTCACTAGAAATGAAAGTCCCTTGAAAAGAGATAATTTTTAAAGTGTGTCTGTTGTTATCCCAACAAGAAACTAGAGAAATGTTTAATTTAAGAAAGTCCTTGCTCTCCTTGTTTTTTATAGATAATGCAGACAATACACAGAAAATTGCTGATGACTTAGACGTTCTGAATTGCTCATTGGAAATGCCTTTCTCTCACCAATGATCTTACATATATCCTAAAGAAAAAAAACCCATCATTGATAGTTTCCTACAACTTGGTGAGGTGAATTTAAAGGCCATACTGTAATGATCAGAAGAATTGCAGCCTTGTGCTCTAGATGTGTCTGGGTTTCTCCTTCCACTTCTTGGAAGACAGGCTGCAGTGCCCAAGGCAGGATGTCAGAGAGGTTAGATGTGCCTCTTACCTTCCAGGTTACTCAACTAATGCAGCAGGGTAAACCTCTGTGGTGGGAAGGAGCCATGGTTTAGGATTCACGAGCAGACAGCAATGGACCAGCAGCGCTCTATATCCAAACTCATTGTTGTCTCTTCTTAAACTGTATGAACAAAATCTTGTCCAGTTTACATTCAGTAGGGAAAATGGTGTAATAAGAAATTTTGGGGATAAAGAATAACGGAGAAATTAAAGCCTTAATGAAGCCTTAATAAAGCCTTAAGTGAAAGAGCAGAAAGTCGTGGATAAACATGGCTCTGATTCCCTTTATCTGGGCAGTTTTCCCTATGGAGAGCTGAACTTCTTGTAAGTGGACCCTTCTTTTACACCAGTGACTCTTAGGTGGGTTGGGCTGCTGCCTTTGTAAGAAACAACAACTTCAGTTGTTTCTTAATATCCCTTAGTATCTTATATCTTAATATCCCTTTAAAATGAAACAAGAAGATGATGTTTAATTCCACGAGGCTTTTTGTGTTTTGAGTTTTGTGCCGTGCTGGACTTATACTGTAAGGAGAAGGTGTCTCTTTCTTGCACTACAGATTCATGAATTTCTAAACTCGCAGTATGGGGCAACTGCTGTCAAGTAACCATAAGAAGATGGTATTCTGTCCAGCGAAGCATTAAGTTCCAGGAGAGTAGACAAGAAGGCAGCAGGACCTGAAATAAAAAGTGCATCTGTGGTGCTACAAAAAAAAGGCAGTAGAGAATCTTGGCTCTTTCCTACCCTTCCCTGTTTCTTGTCTCACCACTTTTGCCTCGTTATCTTTGTGTACCTAAATGTTGCTTGTGTCCAATGGGAGTGACAAGAAGCATTTATATCAATTGGCATAGAACAAATTAGCATCAATGTGAATTTGTTGACTGATATGGCTCCAGCAGGGGAACAGAAAGTGTTGAAATGTAAAACCATAAAAACTGGGAGCTCTGTTGCATGTACAACATTTTAAAAATACCTGCCAGAGTTAATTTCTTATGCTATTTATAATACTGTTTATAAGCCAGTAGAATCTCTCCAGCCAGGGAAGTCTGGTAATCACATCTGTGTCTATACCAATGTTTTTCTCTTTAACTGAGAAGAGCAAAATATGTGGATACTTCTGCTTATAATTAAAGGACTTCCTTCTTAATTGTGGACTTGTGTATGTCTGAGGTATATCCAGCACTAAGTGGACACTGCTACCTTCCCTGCTTCTAATAGAGGCTTCATCTTGCTAAAGCCAAGGTATGAGCATCATTGTGAAGGAGCAGTGTGGAACTGATAATCTCTTAACACCAGAATAACTCTATTGAGTCCAGTGATCCCAGGGCAGTTGCAGTTAATTTTCCATTGCCTTTCTGTGATCAAGCTCAGAATCACTGAGTCCAAAAACATGTTACCTTCTTTTAAAGTTTTAGGGAACTGGCACACATATTTGTTGCTTCTATTTTCCCCTCGAAGAGGGACTTTCTACTTATAGTGGTAGGACAAAGGGGAATAGCTTTAAGCTGAAACAGAGTAGGTTTAGATTAGATATTAGGAAGAAATTCTTTACTCTGAGGGTGTTAAGGCACTGGAAGAAGCTGCCCAGAGAAGTTGTGGATGCCCCATCCCTGGGAGTGTTCAAGGCCAAGTTGGATTGGGCTTTGAGCAATGTCGTCTAGTGAAAGATGTCCTGGCCCATGGCAGGGGGTTGAAACTACATGATCTTTAAGGTCCCTTCCAAACCAAAACATTCTATGATTCCATGAAAAACCAGCTACCTACCTCTGAAGAAAGTTTGTCCTTGTCAGTATAATAAGAACAGTGAAACCAATATTTATGTCTGATAGTGATATCCTAATCTGTATAACATACAGGATAAGCACTACTTCCATTGGATTGTGTCTTTCTCGGTTTCCCTTTTTCCTTTCAAGGGGCTTTCATGTCAACTCCTTTTTCATTCACAAGTAAGATAATTGATATTTGGAACATTTTTTCCAGCTCTATTTTTTTTTTTTTTAAATTCTGGGGAAGTGTTCTAACGAATGCAATTCATTATGATCTTGCCATTTTTTTTTCATAGCACTCCTGGACATTTTAATTCTAAAAACATGGTGAAAACAGAGTAAGAAACTATTATTGGAATAGAACAAAATGCCTCTAGGAATGAAACTGTAAGTAAAGAAAAGATGGGATGGCAAAAAAAGCATTATCTGTTTTCTGACTGAGTTTTGGAGTTCATACTGCTGCAATGACTTGTTCTGCAAAGGAACCAGTTACTAGGTCTTTTTACTTAGACTGAATAAGATTTCTGTTCATTGCTGATATGGTTGAGGTGATTTAACTGTTCTACAATATTTTCTGTGTGTGGATGGACTTGAAGTCAGTGAACAAAGGATTTTGGGCGTTTCTTTAATGGTCAAGGTTGAAAGAACCATGTTTCTTTCCTGGTAAATGAATGAAATGAAGTGGGATAGTTCTAATTTATCCTAGATTCATTCAGTCAATATTTCAATAGGAAACCACTTCAACTCTTTGAGCCTCAGTGTACTACTCTCCTGACTCTTGAGTGGCTCTTTAAATCTATATGCCTTAATAACATAGCTAAGCTGAAGAAGTTGGACCTTCTAACAAGTGCCTTTCTGAAAAGAATTACCTGATGATTTCAGACCTCTGTAGAGTGGAGAAGAAATGTTCTGCCATTTTTGAAAGACAAGACTATTAGAAGTAACTAATTCTCCAGGTAATCCTGTGCATTACCTAGAGTTTTCTAGCCTTTGGCTATGTCCAAAAGAAAGTATCAGACACTGACAAGCTTGAACTTAAGTTATGAAGGGGGAAGGATGTAGAGGGGATGGATGGAATATTGTATGGGGAGTTCTGCAGCTGATAAGAGATTCTGGCAATTCATAGTTACCATAGTTATTATACTGAAATCCTCTCCCACAAAAAGTGCATAAAAACAGGGAGAAGATAAACCTTGCCCAATTATAGCTTATAGACTGCATCATATGGTATTATTGCCCAAAATCAGTGTGTTCTTATTAAATGCCTAGAGCTCCCACATTATTCTTGCTTTAAAATGCTATTGATTTGGGTGAAGGTTTGCCTTTTAGACACATTTTGAAGTCCTGTTTACTTGTAGTAACTTGCTTAATGGTTTATACCACTGAATTTTGAAGATTATTTAGAGTGATTAGTTGTACTTTTTTAGTAGTTGTGGTTCAGGAAAGGAATTTCCACCTGATCCATACAAAGGTGCTAATTCTGATCAACTACTGTGTTTTCTAAGTCCTGTGCAAAATGTGTTTATGCAGCCAGACACACTAAGAGAGGGATGAGCTTACTGAGGTATAACAGCAGTGGAGAATGTGGGAAGCAGGGATGAACAAGTTGCTGATCTGTTTTCCCTTACGAAGGGAGAACAGGGTTTCCTGGAGGAAGATTGTCTCTTGGCTGATGGAATGAGAATTGGTGAGGTGTATCCCTTGGGCACAGGATACCCTGAAATTGCTGGAAGGTACAGAAATGCTGACCTGTGAGATGTTTGGGACCATGTTGTTCGGATGTAGTCTAAAACATCTCCAGTATTTACATGAGGGAAGATATAAAATAAGTGACCAGGAGTTTTTTCAGATCACAAAGGATGCCATATCAGATAAGGGTAAGTGCAGCAACAGTCTCTCTGGAACAGCTTCACAGCTACAGCGTCCTACACAGACCACCAAGGGCAACTGTAGAAGGCTGCTGTCCTCATAATTTTCTATTAAAAATCTATGCTTGCTAGAGATTTTCTCAAGGGATAATGAGCGATCACACTGCCTTAATGTAAACAAATTCTGAATAGAAAATGTCTGAAGGCAGGAGGGAAAGAAACAACATTTCTGAAAAAGTCTTGAATATGATTAACTGATTAACTTTCATTCTGGGATTAATCATGCTTATGGGTCTGATCCATTGTTCAATGAGTTCAATGAAAACACATTTACTTCTATGAATCTACAATCAGGTAATCTATTCATGAAGTGTACTCTTTATTTGGCTTCTGTCATCCCAAGATAAGCAAGCCACTTATACACAGGAATAACTCAGCTGTTGTAGCACAGTGAACTATAATGCAACTCTACGGTATAAATGTGAAAAAAGTCACAACAGTATAAATGTGAAAAAAGTCAAAGAAATTGTGGAACATCAGGATTTTTGAAGACAGAGTTCTTCTGATAATCTCGTATATGGTCTCTCAAACCAGAGCTTGCCCTGTAACCTCTCCTTTTTGCAATTGTGGACAATATCCTCCAAATAATATGCTGTCTTTTTCTTGTCCTCTGAGCTCAACACATTGTAAATGATACCATGGTATATAGCAAACATTTCCCCCAAATCACTAAACATTTGCTGGGGAAGTTTCAAAATCCAGCTACTCCTCTTCATTTGAAATATACCTGATACAGGTTTTCTTTTGAGTGGGACACATATAGGGGCATAAAGCTTACCTGAAAGGTATCTAAAGACAAGCCTGAAAAGAACGTGTACTCATTTACATGTACAAGAAGTTGCAGCAGCAGCTGCTGGTGTTCAGACACAATTATTTCTCATGAAAATGTTTGCAAACAGGGTTGGTTTTTCTTTTAGAGTAATCGGCCTGAGATATTGCATCTGTGAAAGATATGTCACTATCAAAAGTAAGCACCAAAAGGGACATAAGAAATACAGTTTTCTAAGTGGAAATCAGTTCCATTAATATGATTTTATCTACAGGTGAATGGATGCTGCCTCTTCTGGTCCGTCATGCTGAGAGGGCAGCTGCATATGAATCTGAGAGGTATTGGTTTTATATGTGTGTGTATACATAATATATATAGACATATAAAATCTTGTCTTTCTAGGGACATCTATGGAATCCAGGTTTAATCCTATAGTCTAGTTAGTATTGTTCTCAGAGTCATCATGGCGAGGCTTCGCGAACGAAGATTTGGGAAGGCTCTATCCACATTTGCTACAGGCACGTTGGTGGCTTATGAGGCCAATACGTGACAGACATATCCGATTGCAAAAGGCACAGCAGAAAGACTCCTTAGGAGGTGTATTCTGCAAGTTACGGTTCTTTCTGCGTTGCCTTTTTTCCTCGAGAGTGATCCTACGTGTGTTCTCGAAGGAGACAGCTGCGTTATAGATGATGTGTCTCCAGGCCTCCCGATTTGAGGCCAGAGTAGACCAGTTGTGGTGATCAATATGGCCAAGGCTGAGATGTTGTTTCAGGGAGTCCTTGTATCTTTTCTTCGGGGCTCCTCTCATGCGGCAGCCAGTGGCAAGTTCACCATAGAGTAGATCAGGGAAAAATTCAAACTGTGTGCCATGCTGGTTCTTAGAAGAATTTACTGTTCCACCTAACATCAATAAAAGATTGACTGAAAACCCCTGAAGGGATAGGAAGATATTCAGAACACTCATTCATCCTTGATCGATTATAGTAAAGGATCTGACTATTGAAACACACTCTGCACAGCCTCAGCATTGTTGGCTGGAACAGGCTGAGGCATTCACTCAATTTAACATTAGTTATAGATAAGTATTAAGTTTCTATTAGCAGATAAAAGAGATTCAAACCCTATCTAGCATACTGAGATTTTTGCAAATACTAAACATGAAGCTTTCATCTCTACAGTTTCAATCTTGATTTAAGCCTAAATATACATGTAATATACCTGTGCTGTTGAAAGAGTATTTATAGCAGTAGACAGCATTGCCTGGTCTGCTGAAAAGCCTGATAACCAACTGCCTACAGTAGTTTCACCATGAAATACAGTGTTTCTAAAATGATATGTGTGATTAGAGACATGCTGTCAGGTTTGGAATTGAGACCAGGCTGCAGTAGGGAGTGTGGAGGAACTGTAGCTTACAGCTTTATGTTGAAACTGATCTTTTCATTCTTGGCAAAAGCAAAAAATCCTGATATAAAGATGAAATTCATTTCACCTTAATCAGAGTTGAAGTGTGCTTAAGGTAGGGAAGCTGCACTATGGACTGCAGATGAAGTTTAGATGCTCTCAGTGTCTCAGACCATAAAGAAAAGCCACAGCAACGTCCCCTGTCTGCCTTTTCTGTGCATTACTGATTTAGCTCTAGTGTTGGTTCCACCAGCTCCTTTTCACAAAGTGTTTGGTGTGTCATGGCCACAAATGTGTGTGTGTGTAGTATCTGTGCAGCCTATCCTCTTGGCCTCCTTTGCTTGCCTCCACTTTCCTAGCCTACCCTTTCCTTTTCCACTTATAGAGCTCCTACTGATTTGGCAGGGCACCTTTTGGTCTCCTGCTGCTCCAGCCTCAGAAGATGCTGAGTGTTACAGCTGGAGATAGATTTACATTGGTCTTCAGATCTACAGCTGAATTTGTCAGGATGTGGTTCCCAAAAGAAACCACCTTGGAAAATATTAGAGGACAAACCTAACAATGTGTTTGTGTGTTCCGCCATTTGCAGCACATGTTAGACAGGAACAACATGCAGTAAATTCTGTCACCTTGCTTTCCACCCCTTTTAGAGATCACTTTTAAATGTGTAGAAGTCTTATTCATGAAGACATGAGCTGGGAGTACTTAATTAGGCAGCGTTATATGTTGTGGAACTAATATAAAGTTCTGCCATTTCAGTTTATTTCCATATCTGAGACGGACCCCTACTTTGTTTGTGATCCTTTCCAGCAAAATCTGGAGGAAAAAACCCCCAACTCAATATATTTGAAGAAAAAAGACTTAAGACTTTCTTATAGAAATAATTATTCATTCCACTTTGTACCTTAACCATATTGATGTTTGACCTTAACCACTGAACTTGTCTATGATACGGGTAAAAATGTGCCTAGGTTCATAAAACCTTCTTATTCTTAATCCCTCTGTGTTGCTTCACAGAGCACACCATAATTTACAGATGTAGTTTCCTTTCTTTCTACTGGGGCTGAAAAGTCACGTAACTGTTCTCTCTGACTTGGCTTAATGGTCTTCAGTGTTAATAGCAGTCCAGGTACTAGAAAACATGACTTGAAATGTCTTGGAGACTTCATAGGATAATAACTTGTAGGACCTTTGTTTTCAGGTAATGTTGTCTAAAGAACTGATATTTAACAAGTGATTAAAACAAAACTGAGAGGACTTTGGTTTTTTACCATAGAACCATGGGGATGTCTTCAGTCACATAATTCAGATTCATGGTTTGAGGCAGAAAATTATAGTAGCTTGCTAGAAGCAGGGTATTATTTATCCTTCTAATAATCTGTGAAGATTTCATTTCTATTTCATAAAAATACTATTCTGATTCTTTTCTTAATGTTGATACAACAAATGTGAGCAATTCATTCACACACAATCCTTGTGTTGTTCATTCTGAGCATATGTTTTGCAAGTATCATTATAACTCTTTGTACTCATGTGAATAACATGGGCTTGGAAGTTCACCTAATATTCAGTAGTTTTCAAATGTTGGCCTCAAATTCATTCTAATAGGAATAATGCATTTTCTTTTAAAGACATATTTATTTATGTACTTGTTTTTCATCATGAAAGGTTACTCATTTCATGATGCAAACCTCTTGGGAAATCTATCTTGTTCCAGAAATATTTCTGCTGTCATTAGAAATGTTGATAGAATCTGTGTAAGTCATAAAATGCTCAGTTACTGCTCTGTAAAAGGAAAATCTGTGGTTTATTACAGCAGCCTTTTTTTTTTTTTAAGTATTTATTATGAAGAGAAGCCTTGAAAATGGTACTGGATTCACTTCATCAAACTTCCAGTTTCTCTGCACAGTACCCGCTATAACAACACGATCCCAGTTTTGATCCATTAGTTGTTAGACATGTTCTTATTTGTGATTGCAGGACAAACCATGTTATTTATATTCCTGAAAGACTGGCTGTTTGAAGAAAAGCAAGAGATTTTTATAATGATCTAGGTAGCTAAGGCCAAACTTTTTCTTAAATAGCATAGATTAGCATTGTGTAGAAAAACAGCTGATATTGCAGAAAGATGTAATAAATGAAATTCCACTGTATACACAAACAGTCCTGAAGAATTTCAAGCTGGAACCCTTACTTGTGTCACTCTTAGGTTGATTATGCTCCTGCTTCTTCTCTTCATTATTTTTCATTTTTAAGTCATCACAGTATATAATTTACTCAGACCACAACAGCATACTGTAATAGTTATTAAAGTTTAGCCCAAGATTTTGTATTAAAAATGCTCTATTTTTAGAAGTTTCTAGCTAGACTATAAAAATAACTTGGACAGTCTTGGGGTTAGAAAGTTTCTGCACAGGCATTGTGTTAAAAAAAATAATTAAAAATAGCAGGCTGTATTTGGAAACAAGTACACGCAACTAAATTATGTAACAGCACTCTGGTCACCCTCTGTGTACTGTGACTTCCCTAGAAAAGCACTGTCTCAATGAGATTTTGCTTATACATTTATTAAACACTTTTGCCAGCTTTATGCATGTTTCTTCTGTGTATCTGCTGTATTCCTAGATTTTCTGGGATTTTTTTAGAACTTTGATGCACATGCAGCCCTCTTTACCTGAAAGAACTGTATTGTTACAGGTGTGGCAGCTGGCGAATGGTGGGTGATGTCCATAGAGCCACAGAAGCTGGTAGCTTAGTCTTTCCAATCAGTGGTTGGAAGTGTTTTCCATTCCTAGTGTACCTTACCAGCTGCATTCATAAGAGTCTACAGAAGCCAGGAAGAATTTGTGAGAGACTGTTGTAAAGGCCCTTTACCATCCCTTTCTCATGCCACAGGGCTGTTTGCAGGAGGGATGGGGCTTGGGTGGAGCTGAGCCAGCACTCAGGCACTGCAAAGATGAGAACCCTGTTAGCCTTTACTCGGTCAATAAAATATCTACAGAGCTTGGAGAAGAGAGAAGTACGGAGTACCATGACCTAAATTTTTCATGTCTAGATAAATCTAAGTGAATAGTGCTTGTGAGGTTTTTAATTTTTTTTAGAAGGAAGCTGTGGTGAGTGGTGACTTGTGAGTGTCCTGTCTGTGTTAATGAAAAGCTGCCATCTCTGTTTTGGTTAGGTTGGTTTTTATCTTTTCTGCTGTCTTTGCTTGCAGGTTGGCCTGAGCAGAGGAAAGAATGTGATTCCTGGATCACTGAAGCATAATTGCTTTAAGCAAAGAGCCAGCTACTGTTACTCAGATTTAGTACAATAGGCAGCAGGTCACTTAAGCATCAAAGTCACCTACCTAGGGGTTTTTTGAGATAATCACAGAAAAAGATATCACCTGATAGAGGAACGAATGGTTTATAAAAAAAAGGTAATGAACCATTTTTAGCAACTTGGGCTGAAGAAGAGAGATGTGCTCCAGGAGCTCAGTGGTGTGGAAGGGAAACTGAATACAAACAGACCTGGAGGGAAGAACGAGATAAAGTGAAGGGCACAGTTTTCAGATATTCGGGGTGGATTCAGCCCACCTGACAGATGCTTAACTCTCTGGTGTCTACTGAAGCCCCTAAGAGATGCTTTGAATCACTCTCCAGTCATTGGGGGAGACAGCTGCTTGTGGAGATTTCCAGAGATAGATCACATCTGTGTGAAGTGCTACACATTGGATGGGCGGGATCCCACCCTTGGCAGATTTATAACCTTCAGTAACGATTTATAATTTGTTGTGTAAATAAAAGGAGCTGTGTCTCAATTTCTTGCAAAGTTTCTTTATACGTGTATGCATGTCTGCTAAAGGGCTAACATGCAAGGATGGAAGGCCCCTATTTCTGGCCTTTGAGAGGAATCTGATAAGTTGGTACTTCGCTATGGGACATGCAACTGCATTTTAAGTCCTTGATCTCAGGAGATAATGCAAGACAGAGGATGTGCTCTTTTGGAATATGCCACAGGGATTTAAGGGCTTCTAGACACAGCTTGGGTTCCAGAGGCTTGCAAGTGCTACACATGCAAAGTTGGGGTTCCCAGTAGACCATCTGAGCTTTCAGCAGAGGGTATGTGATTAGGTTTTGTCCCTTCGGATCGTGAAAGTCTCCATTTTCTTCATGCATATTCAACATGTATAATCTTTTAGGCTTGATTGCTATTTTATTTTTATACAGAGAAGAGAATATAAGGTCTTTGTTATTAACTTGACTTTGAGAGTCTGAGGGTCTCTGGAATCTGGCTTTAAAATACTTATTTTTCTAGGTTCTTTAAATTTTTTTTCTATAATATGTTAGGTAGTAGTTACATGAATATTTTCGTCAGCAGCAAAGCTAGTTTAAACTGTACCCTCAGGCTAATAAAACATCTGTGATGACACTGCTGGAAATTTCATAACAATTTCAGTTGCATATTTATAAGGATTATACCAATTATAAGACGGAGAGGTTAATACTAAGTTATATATGGAAGTATCTATTAATCAAAACAGCAATAGTTGATCTCAAAGAAAAAATACTTTCCCAAGCTTACCAAAGAAAGTCTGGCGCACAAAAGCAGCAGATCTGTTTGAACATTTATATTTTGGTGTTTCAGGCTGTTAAGCCCTTTGTCCCATTCTGGAGTGAATGCTCTTTTAGATGAGAAGAAAGCAGAAGTCATCAATGTTTAACACTAGAAAGGTATATTTCCAAGATGTACCTTGGAAATAGGTGTAGCATTCAACTACATCCTAACAAAATGACTCCGTTTTCTTAATTCACAGAATTAAATCTGAAAAAACTGCATTCAAGAATCTCTTCCTCCCTTAAAAAAACTAATAGGTTTCTGCTTCTAATACTTGTGGGTAGCTTTTAAAAATAGAACCCAAATGTAAACTCATGCAATGTTGTTTGCCTGTTTAGCTGGCAACCTGAAATTATAAGACTTGGCCATTTTCTTTAATGAAGGGCTTGACCAAGAAACCCTGAAAACTCCTAGAATACCGGCACAGTGACTCCTGCTGCAGAAGTACATAGTTAATGTATGCCTCCTCGAAACCAAATATATACATATGTATCTGTGCCTTGGGAGTTTCCAGAAAATCTCAGCTCAGAATGAGCTGCCAAGATCTTCATCTTACCGTTCTCCACCCTGTCCCACATTCTGCAGGCACAGAATGGCATGCTAGATAAGAGTTGAAAATATCTTCTCCATCCTGACAACGTTCATGGAAAAATACCCCCGAATTACCACTGGTAGAAGGATGTGACTTTTTTTTTAAAAGATCAGTACTGCAGATGATGAGCAATTTCCAGCGTAAAAAAGCCCCACAACTCCTTAAAAACTAAGTAGTCTGCCATATTAATGTGGGATGCTATTATCCTTATTGTAGCATTTATCTCTGCTTATTAAGGACAAAATAAGGATAGGATTATGATAATTCAGTTTTAACTCCTTAGTCTGCTCAGATAAAACTGTAGTCTGGCTCAGGAAGTGCAGTCATTAATACTACATGACCACGGCAGAATTAGTCACATGAATAAAGGGAGGAGGTTTGGATAACATTAGAAACTAATCTTTTATTGTAGTACAAAAAGTCTTGGGTCCACTGTAAAGTGGCATTAGAGCTATAAAATTTGGATTTAAGTTTGTTGTGGAAAACTCCAATTTCCTGTTTCTCCATGAAACTGAACTATGTAATATTTTTGTTTGGGCTGAAAAGGGGAAGAAAATAAAGTAGAAGACCCAGCCTCTCAAAATAATTTCTAAATTAAATTCTGCCAGCAGGTTTAAACAAATTCAGTAGTGTCATCACTGCTCAAGCTTTCAGTACCTTGGCTGTCCCTCAGCTAGTCAGGCAGGATGCTGCAAAAGTGGGGTGCAAACCAGGAGGCGATGGGTCTGGCAGCCTCTCTCTAGCCCTGCCAGAGACTATGGAAAGGGAATGTCTCTCTGGAGATGGCCTATGGGGAATTTCTGATCACTTCCACTAATTAGTCCATCATGCTCAGCAGCAAAGAGATTAAAAAGTAACTAACTGGTTTTGTCAGATGTATAATAGGACTAGGAAGCAGCATAACTTTCTTGCTATTTCACATCTTGACCACTCACTTTTTCCTCAGAGTTGAAGCTTGTTCAGTTTAATCTCTTTCCACCACTTTCCTGAATATTTATTTTGCATAATCTTTGAATTTTAACTGAATCCTTTTCTTTTTCCAATAAAACCCGCACCTGGGTAAGAACTGTGTCGTCTTATAGCATTATTTTTTCCAATAATGTAGTTTCAGTGCTGACAGCACCATCATAAAGTTAATTGGAAGCTGATACCTACTTCTGGACAAACAAGATCTCTGCATGTGAAAGTGTTTTTTCTCCTCTCTACCCCCAAGGAAATTAAAAGTTAAACAAGTTTGTGTAAAAGTCAAATTATATTTGAACAACATAAAGCCATGCAAAGAGTATTACTGTTAGCTCATGTCTCCAGAAGTCATGCCTCTCACTTGTATAGACCAAGATGTGTCCATCCAATGAAATTAAAATGTGAAATTTAACACTTGGAAAGGAGCACTGCAAAAATGGCATAAATCTATAAAACTTGTTGTCTTTGTTTCTAGATCTTTATGTGTATGCTATACATAGAGTATATCTCCTTTGCTTCCATCTATTTTACTAGGACATTCAGGTTGCTCTGCGTCTCTGACCTTTCCTCTTCCTTACTTCCCAGTCCACCAATCTTCGTGTCATCTGCAAATTCTATCAGCAATTATTTTTAGTTGTTTTATTTTTTTCCTTAATAGGTTCCTGAAAGGTCCAAAACACAATCTGGGCAGGACTCCATCAGCAACACTCCTGTACGGAAGTGAGTGTCTGTTTACAATTACATTTTGAAACCTATCAGTTACAAAACTCTTAATTCATTTGATGTTGTGTCTGATGTATTGATTTTACATCATTTGAGTTTCCTGATCAAAATATTATGTGGTACTAAGGCACAAATGCCTTACAGAAATCAAAGTATATTACATTATCTCTATTACTTTCATGAATCAGATTTGTAACCTCATCAAAAGAGATAAATTTTCTCTGACAAACTCTATTTTCCATAAATCCAGACCAGTTGGTGTTAATTGCGTTATTCTCTTTTAATTCAGTATTAATCAAGCTCTCCCTCTTTTCCTGTTTCGTTTTACCATGAACTGCAGTTCTGCTGACAGCCTTATTGTGGTCTCGGGTTTCATTAATTCTATTAAGATATCGTCACAGCATAATTTTTCCTTCCAGCCATCTGGAACCTTCCCAATATTCCAAGAATTACAGAAAATTAGCTTCAGTGTACAGATAGATGTGGGAAAGGACGCATAAAACACTTTTTTTATTCCTTTCTTTCTTGGAAAAGCTTCCAGGATCACTGATGTTTTCCTAAATCTGCTGTGTCCAGCATGAAGTCACAGCACAAGAGATGATGCAAGAAGCCCTTTTTTTTACAGAAGAAATCTCGTCTCTGGCAGCCTGCCGATTTCTCTGGGCCTCTGGGGTGAAAAGCCAGTTGAAATCATGTATCTGTCTTTGCAACACTCTTTGCAGCTACCAATGCCCAAGGATTACAGTTGTTACTGTGATTACCTGGAAGGAATAGAAACATTTCTTAGACCAGGAGCACGAGGTTGCCTTAGAAGTCACAAAATGTCTGAATCTGGACAGGTTTTGTCCTGTTTTTCAGGTTGCTTTGTAGTTTGGTGGGGTTTTTTTTGTTGTTTTGGTTTTGGGTTTTTTTGTTTGTTTGTTTTTGTTTTTTGGGGGGAGGAGAGGGGTTTTTGTTGTTTCTTGTTTGTTTGTTTGTTTTTTTTTTAAATTAAATTGAGCAGGTTGACTAACTGACTTAAATAAAATGAAGTGACTGAAAAGAATGTCACTGTACCATTGGGCATGACACAGGCTATGACTTCTTTTTGGGGAAAAAAATTAACTGCACAGAGGACGAAAAGAAAGCAAGTAGTCCTGAAGCACTTGGATTTTGTAAACCTTTGAGTTGAAAAATTCCTTTTTCCTAGCTGACATGTTATTTCTGGCACTCATTCCCACTAGTAAATGGAGCTGAGTGGGAGTCACAGAGCCTCAGAGCATTACACAGACTGCTTGTTGAATGGCAGCCTTAGTTACTGACGTGAATGGGCAGCCAAAAGCTCCATAGCCCCTGATGTAGGCAGAGCATTTGCTGCCTTTCATGGGACTTGGGCTTTTCTAGACTAACGATTACTGAATGAGGTAAGAAAACAGGTTATGCTGAAGTGCTGGGAAGTAAATGACAGCCACCCTGACGCACTTAATGCTAAAGGTTCTGTATAGAAGAATTGGACGGCTAAAGTGACATTAATGTGGGAGATGCAAATTGAACTTAGTGGAATGTTTCCATTTCCCTTGATTTAATTTCGTACTTTGAGGTCCCCCATCCCCAGTCAGTGTTTTCTGTGAGCTTGGTGGTACCTCAGTGCATCCTCCTGGAGTGCAGAAGACTTCTGAAGACACAAACAATTGGATTTACATGCTGCTTTTTAGACAAAGGCAAGTAAATTTGGCCCATGCTCTGGAAGACAGAAGTATAAATCACCTCTGAGCCTGAAGCCATGGAGTACTAGTTAGATTAGTGCAGAGCCCGAATCAATAAACTTTACAGAGAGAAAGTTTTGTCTCACTCTTAGATCTCTACCACTTACAATTGCAAGCCAAAGACACTCTAGTGTTTTAATTGGATAAATATGAACTAGTTAACTTTTAAATGAAGGAATGCACCTTTCTTGGTTTAAAGGGTGAAAATGCCAGTCTTTTGATTTAACATAATTTTACATAGAAAAGTTTGATAATGAAGAAGTTGCAGTTTCTTAAAAAAACCCACAATGTGAACAGCAAATTTCAAATGCTCCAACATGATTTTCTTTCAAGCTTTCCTAGGGCTGATTTTTAATCATTCAAAGTCAAATTTTTTCCAGACTCACAAAATTTGTTCCTGTTTTCTGCTCAGTTAAGTTGAAATATACTGTTACTGACACGCAATTTTGATGATCTTAGCAATAGCAGACTTTTTGGGTGGAGAGCAAAAACTAGCCAGACAAAAAGGTATGCGTCTGAAAGGAATGGGTAGGGTGTGATACCAAAATGTACGCATTACTCATTTCTCAGGGCTTGCTTTGAAAATTGTATGAGGCTTCAGTCCACACAGAGTCTAAAAAAGTTAGAGAAAATTGGGATTGCTTCACATATCCTCCATCAAAATGCAAGACTGAAATGGAGAGACATTTCACACTGACACTAAGGTTTTCCTACGGATTTCCTGGTATGTAGATTTTACCATTTGGTGACAAAACTAAGGTGAAAGTAAGGTGCATAACATTCTTGAGGTGTAGTCCCTGAATATAGATGGTTAGTCATCACAGTAAAGTTTGTGTAGAGAAATAAGGCTTAAATGGCAGTCCTAGAAATTCAGCTTTTTAAATCACTACACATTTAGAGAAAATTGACCAGCATGTTCTCTTCTTATGAATGAATCAAAAAGCTTTCCAAACTGCTGGCTATGATTTTATACTCCTTATGGAAACATACTGAAGGAAAATCTAAGAAATGCCTCCATGGCCAGTAGTATAACAATTCCTTACTGTTTGTTACAATGTAGAGGAGTAAGAGTCATGTTCTAAAATTTCATGTGTTTATTTTAACAGAAATGTTTTTAGCTACTATTGTTTCATATCCAGACTGGTGGGGCTGAATGGATATCTGAACTCTTTTTTTATGATAGCATGTTGTTTAGCCTTATTCAGAGAGAAAAAACCAACTTGCTTGAAGGCATACAGAGTTCAGAGATAAAAAATTAAACAGATTCTGATCTTGAAATATTTTTCCATACCATACTGCTTTCCTTTTGAAAATCTGGTGTGATATTTCAGCACTCAAATGAAGTAGTAGTTTGCATTTACCTTGCGTGGAGTAAATTCACTCCTCAAGGTTCAATGCCAGTGTGAGGTTGCAAAACTAGGAGAAACAGTAGCCAAGATCCATTAATAAATCCAGTGATAGCTGCTTCACATGATACAAGCGAATGTGATTGATTCTCTTTGTGGTTCATATCTTCTAGCACAGAGGGAAACTTTTGCATAAAACACTATAACAATGGCTTAATCTCTTGGGAAAGTCATATAAATACATTGAAAGCCATTATGCATCTACCAATATTTGTGGTTTTTTAATTAAAAAAATACACAACATATAAACACAGATTAATTTTCTTCTCTTTCTATTTTGCAACTTCCCCTTTTCCCTTGCCTTCTTTTACCTCCTCCTGGCCAAGTCTAAGAAGTATCTCTTCTGAGATACTCTCTTCTGAGATCAGTCCATTATAAGAAGATTGCATATAGATTAAGAAACAGAAGATTTATGGAGAACTCAAATTTGTAGAAGATTTAGGACTCCTTTGAGGGCATTTGGAAATCTTTAATGGATTATATATACGAAACAGATGTTACATCTTAGAAAAATTTGTATTTCATTGTTATTTCCTACTTAACTATGGGGTGGGAGAACGACTATGTTTTATAGTATTGTGAACTAAAAGCTGAGTTTTGGTGTTGGTTTTTTTCATACAAAAGCATTGCTTTGCTTCCTTTTCCCTGTTAGGGTGTGTGTTGTCAATTACAGAATATAGCACCTCTTATGACAAATAGTTATTTTTTTACAAAGAGAACAATTATTCAAAAGCCACCAAGAACAATAAAGAAGAACAGAAGTAGGAACACAATGCCTTGGCTCAGAAAAAGCAACTTATTTAAGTAAAAACCACAGAAATATTGATAGAAACCATGTTAACTCTCCTTTGGGAATAATGCATCATTTGGCTGGCATGAAACAGGACTTAGGTTTGTGTTTTTTCTTTATTAGACTAATTGGGGAGCTTGCTAGATCTTCACATACATCAGCCAAAAAATGTCCTGGTTGTTACAAAAATCTTTTTGAGGATCCCCTTGGCATAGTTACTATATATGGGGTTTGGGGTGTGCTTTCTCCAGAGATTCCTTTATCCATAACAATTCTCTTCTGATCTGTTTTGTGAGCTTTTACACACAGTGTCTGTCGGGCCATGGGTGGGAGATCCCTTTGGGTTCTCACAATAAGCACAGACCCATCACTGTGTCTTTTAAAACTTTTAATTGTAATGACCATTACTGCTTCAAAGACCTTGCTACCCCCTCACTTTCCTTAAGGCAATTTGTATATCCCAGGGAGTTGGCAAAAATCCTCAGATACTTTAGTGGCCAAATACTGTGTCTTGGGATGGTAGGATTAAAGAAAAGTTAACTCGCTCCTCAGATGCAGTACCTTGCAGGGAAGTGGTTCTTGAAGTTTTTGTTTTTTCTATTCCTGCTTGCATTTGGGTCAGCTTTGTTTAGTATCTTTATTGATGACCTGGACAAGGGGATCTAACACAGCCTCAGCAAGTTTGCAAACAATACCAAGCTGGGTGGGGATGTTGATATGCTGGAGGGTAGGAAGGTTCTGCTGAGGGATCTGGACAAGCTGTATGGGGCTCAACAAGGCAAAGAGCCTGGTCATGTGGTTAAGTCACAACAACCCCATACAGCGCTACAGACTGGGGGTAGAGTGGCTGGAAAGTTGTCCACCAGAAAAGGACCTGGAGGTGCTGGTTGACAGCGGCTGAAAATGAGCCAGCAGTGTGGCCAGATGGCCAAGAAGGCCAATGGCATCCTGGCCTGTATCAGGAACAGTGTAGCCAGCAGGACCAGGGATGTGATCATCCCCCTGTACTCAGCGCTGGTGAGGCCACACCTCAAGTGCTGTGTCCGGTTCTGGGCCCCTCACTAAAAAACAGACATTGGGGTGCTGGAGCCAATCCAGAAAAGGGCAAGAGAGCTGATCAAGAGTCTGGGGCACAAGTCCTATGGGAGCGGCTGAGAGACCGAGGATTGTTTATCCTGGAGAAATGGAGGCTCAAGCAGGGAGACTTTAAAGCTCTCTAAGTCTATGTGGAAGGAGGTTGTAGTGTGGTGGGGGTCAGTCTCTTTACCCAGGTAACAAATGACAGGACAAGAGGAAATGGCTTCAAGTTGGACCAGGGGAGTCTTAGGATCTTAGAAAAGTTTCTTGACTGAAAGGATGGTTGGGCATTGTAACAGGCTGCTCAGGGCAGTGGTGGAGTCACCATCCCTGAAAGTGCTCAAAAAGTGTGTGTGTGTGGCACTTGGGGACATGGTTTAGTGGTGAACATGGTGGTGCTGGGTTAGGGGTTTGACTAAATAATCTTAAAGGTGTTTTCCAAGCTTGAAAATTCTATGATTCTTTGGATTTCCTTCCTCTAGGTTTGGTACACTTTTTGGTAGAGAAATAATGGTTTTAAAGGAAACATATTACGTGCAAGTTTTTCATTCTTTTTTTTTTTTTTAAAGGAGGACTACTCTGATGTATTTTTCTCAAGGTTAAATTCAGTCATAGTATATGCCAATATTAGTATGCAGTTTCTTTTCATGACGTCAAATATTGCAAAACTTGAAGAGGGAGAAATGAAAAATTGGAATTAGGGCAAAGTGGTCTAGGAATTAAGATAGAAGGGAAATCAAAAAACTCACATTCACTTTCTTTATCTAACATTGAATTGGTGTTTAATCAGTTCATGTTGTCTAATTTGTAGGTTTGGAACAATCATAGCCACCTTAAGTATATCTTAGTGGGTAGCAAGACACTTCAGGGAAAGGTAAGCTTGCTATGCAGATATATGGTGTGCATATTTTTTCAATGCTTTAATTCTTTAAAATGTAGACTTTACCAATAATTTTTTCATGCAGGTATTTTCAGAGAAGTTGATCTTGAAGATGAAAGTTATTCTTGTCTGAGCCAAGAGCAGCTTCCAGAGGAATACAGTGAAATATTAAAGGAGTGCCTCTTTGTCACCTGAGCAGTTGAAACTCTCAAGTAGCATCTGCTGGGGATTTCTCTGCTTATTCTGACTATGCTGTCATGATAAAAGTTACAGCATTAACTAGTATTAATAGCCTGTCTCTACCCCTGGACTACACAAGTAATTGTTGCCTTATCATAGGAAATCACAAGACTTATGGCTGTTGAAGAGTCTTTTATTTCATGGATAGGTGAATAGTGATGAAGAGAATGGAGGAGTTTTATGATAGTACATAAGGATCTTCAAAAGCAGTTGCCTTACTGTGTGCTTAAAAAGCCATTAAGGAACCAGGAATAAACTCAAATAATTCCAAGCTGAAAGATAGTAGCCCCTTATATGCAGTCTGGTGTGAAATAAGACTTACAAGGAGTACCAGAAGCAGCAACCTTTGCTCTTTTCTGGCTCAGTCAAGGGTTAAGGTTTTTTTATTTAAAAGTAAAATCAATTTAAAGACTTCCTGTTGAACAGGCTGTTGGCAGTTTATTTATCTGCACTGGTGAACATGGACTCTGTGAGGTCCTAAACTAATTTATGGCTCTGTTAGTCAAAATCAACAATTAAACTTTAACTGCAAGCTCACTAACACATAACATAGCTTGTGGAGTCCTGGGTTAGTATTTAGGTTGGACTATTCAGCACAGCGGTCATCTTCGTATGCTCTGAGCCAGCTTCACTCTCAAATGGATTCAAGCTGTAAATCTCTGAGCACTTGTTTTAGGAGCATAACATTGACACAACTATGTCTGCCTCTGAAAGAACTGTCACAATGCCCTGCCTGTGCCTTGATGACCAAGCAGAGTTAATTGGTCCTTATTATTCAACAGTGCATGGTCACAAATTCCCATTTTCTGCACTTATACTATTATAACCCTTTATAAAAATCACTGCTGCTGAAAAAGTATAAATTCTGAGCACTTAGTCCTTCTAGAATTCACAATATGATTTCTGGTTTGGATTAAACTATCAAGGTAATAGTATTCTTCATGTCTTCCTTGAATGTAAATCTATTGCTTGTAAAAAAATAGCAACTTAGTCTCCCCACATCACAGTTCTTTGCATTTGAGGTTTGCTGGAATAGATGATGCCATTATGGAGCATTTTGATGGGGCATGTAGCGTGGTCATTTTGCATTTGAATTCTATGTGAGTAATCTATCTCTCTTAGCTCTGCACAATTCCATACTACCTCTTATTGTAAAGGAAAGCCTTAATAATCTAACAAATCTGAAACTACTTTTTCCTTCAACTAGGTCATGATAGAAGCTGAGCTCAGAAGAATAACCTTATTTTAGTTGAGAACTTTACAGGTAAGATTTAGATAGTTTAAATGCAGCCATACAGAGGTTTCTAATGGACTTGACCAGAGGGTTGTTCATTTCCCTCTAAAGTAAGGGCTCAGCTGTGCTAGATATTTGTCTGTCTCTGCTGTTTAAAGAGAGAGTTCAGATGACGATCTCAAGAAGCACATATATGATCAAATAATTTAACTTTGCTCCTGGGTCTGGTCCTTGATTTCCTGCATATTGAATCACAGACCACAAGGTATGACCAGTTCTAAAAAACCTGCCAGAGACACATATAGATTTAGGCTTTAAGTACCAGTTTTCAAAATCTTGTTGTAATGACTGTAGTTTCTCATTAACTTGAAAAATTAATGGCCAGAATCAATCAATTTTGTTTGATGTAAAATTGAGTGTTTATATCGATAATACTGATTCAAGTTTTGCATCTGGCAAGTATCTTTTCTTTAGTGACTATAAAATTAGATGAAAGCTTAACTGAAATATTTCTTTCTCCTACTTGATAAAAATTTAAAAAATACTTTCAGATTAGATTGTCATAAACATGGTAAAATAATAAGGAAATGGAAATTTGCTGTTTAATGGCTCTTAGACTTTGCCTCAAAGCATACACTTGTTGTTGGCAATATTTTTCTATTATTTCTCTATGAAAATTATTAGAAATAACTTTTTTAACTGTCATTACTTTTTGAACTTAAAAAACTATCTTAATTGTTTTTTTGATTAACAAAGGAGACTTTCATAACACAGGCGGGCTTCTGCCATTTTTTTTTTTGTAAGATCACTTTATTTTTATTCAGTACTTCAAGTTACATTTATAGTGCATTTAGCAGCTGAATAATGGAGATCAGTACAGATCCTTGCTGAAAAGTGTTAAGATTTTTCCACTAGAATATACCATTCCAGATGTATTTGGTATTGACAGCATAGGCAGCTTTATTAGTATCTACGACAGCATCTTATTAACTGCATCTCACTGTTTATTGTAAAGAGTAGGTAGTAAGGCCAAGGTGATTTCAAGTAAACAAATGAACAGGAATTCAAAAGTATCAGAAAGTTTTAGTGAAACTTAAAAAAAATATTCTATTTCTAACCCAGTAAAACATTAAATGTAGTAAAAACCAGTGGTTTTGTTCTCTTACGTGTTAAATATCTCAATTATTTTGGGTAAAGCCAGTCATGGGATTTTTTTTTTTTTTTAATTGAATGCACCTTGGTTTGGTTTCTGGGTGACTGTACCAGAAACAATGAAGATTCAGGATACATGTGCCACTCTACAACAGAAAAGCAGAATTACCCTCTTTATTGCTAGCTATATTTAAAAGTCAAATGATAGCAAGCAATGAATATTACTTCTTCAGTCAAGGCCATGTAACAAGTCAGGCCTTGAGGTTGTCCAGGACATTCAGTCAAGATTGGCCTACCTGCAGCGTAGCTCAGGCAGGTCTGGATGCCCAGACATGAACCTACATGGAACTTCTGGGCCACAGGCAAGGGTAGAGAATGGTCAGGGCCAGAGTTTAAGCCTTTTACCAGGAGTGTACAAGAGAACACATAAACCTACAAGTAGTAATCCTTAATAAAACCAACAGGAAGATTAGGAGAATCCATGCAGAGAAAGATTATGTATGCAATATATCAAACTGCAGCTTCCTAGACAGACTCAGGCGAGTGAAGCAGAATTCAGCCTGCTTCTTGAGACAGCCAGTCTGGAAGGGTTTCTCAGGAGTATCTCTTTGATTTGCCCACCTCCATCCAGTCTTGAACCACCAGAATCCACAAGCTCACACAGCTTCTCTTGCAGCCTTGACAGTTCACAGATCTTATCCTGTTCAATTTGCTTTTCCCTGCCTCACCTCAAACTCCAGCTTGTCTTTCTCACATCTCATTCTGAATGTCTGTCTGTCTGCCAGCTCAAGCTCATCACAGTGAAAAAAGCCTTCCACTTCTTTAATAAGGGAATGTCACTGCTCAAATAGCAGGGAATAGAAGGGAAATACCACTGCCTTGCCTGTCACTATACCTATATGTCCAGAATTATAGAAGAAACTTGCAGATTATTTTTCCATAATATTTCCAAAAAGTCTTTTCCTCTCCATCTATGCACCTAATATTAAAATCCAGATTTACCCTGACTCTTGCCAATGTAATGATAAATACTTCCAGTACTCTCAAATATAAACTTTCTAGAATGTAGCTGATAATTTTCCTAGCCCAAAATTTTGGCAAAATTACTCTCCTTTGTGATATGACCCTTTTCTTAAGGTGACTGACTCAACTGAATGACTCAAATTCTTTAAAAGCACCTACTTAGGCAATCCTTAGGTATTATTTTAGCAGCACTGGTCCTTCTTCCAAGCTCAGGCACGGCAACATTTCTTACTGAAGTTAAATAGACTCTGAGTCAATATATCTATGCCTTTACTACCATAACAAGAAGTCCAAGGGATAACCTCAGCCTTTGAGTCCAGGTGATACAGACTAACACACACCATACTGCTGAGCACTATCTTTCTCTGTAAGGAGTGTGTATTGAAGGTAGAACAGTAAATAATCAACTAAAGAATTACCTGGCAGTTTGGTAGCATGGATAAGCAGGGCCAGCTGGGCCTATTTTATTTGGCAGTAAAAGTTTGCATGGCAGGATGATATCACATCAGTTGTCATTAAGATTATCCCAATTGAACAATTTATATTGTAAGATATGTGGTGAATGAATTGGAAATTGGAAAAGAAGTGCAGCTCAGTGGATGTTAAACATTCTCACTGAGGAGAGGAGGGAGGAATATGCTAATAAAAAACATGCAAGAGTGTCTCATTTAACCAAACTGAACAACAGCTTATCAGCTGTATTTCCCCTTTCATTTTGATGGATACTTAGCAAGCCAGACAAATAAACAGCTACACCTCTAGGTTGTTTTTGAATACACTGATATACCACTGAAATTGTTTGCTGTGTTGCTAACAGTAACAGCAATGAGAATTACAGAAAACTTGGTTTACGTTGCTGCCACGATTTGCCTTAGAGACAGGTTCTGTTGTTCGGGTTTTGGGCTAATATTCACATGAGAACTCAGTTTTTCAGCTTGTCTTAATAAATATAAATTAATGTTTTCATAATAGGAGGGCCATTAGTATTGTGAACAATATTTTATCCAGAAAGGTAAATCTCCAAAAAGGAGCACTCAGTTCCTCTTACAGTAGTCGTGTAGAGAATTGTATTATCACAAAGTCCATTTACCAAAGCAGACATAAAAGCTAGTGGTCATTGCTGTGTCCTGCCAGCTGACACTGTCAGCAAGCTCTTTTGTACAGTGCTTGAGTAAATGCTTTTTTCCCCTTCAAATCCTCAGATCAGTATTGTTTCTGAGATTTTTTAAAACAAATTCAGTTGAAAATTATTAACTGATAAATGTTATAACTAGTGACTTTTTATGCAACTTTTGTGTGAGCAGTAAATATGACAGAGATGGGAATGAGTGAAGCTGCTACTTTGTTTCAATAATAACACTACAATGTTAAAATAAATTATCTACTGTGGCCCCTTCCTAACAAAACGACTGAGACTTCTCCACTCATTACTTGCTTGTTTCTGGGCAGGACCATTCCTTCCTTTTCTTGGTGTCACTGTAAAACTATAGGTATTGTGAGATTCCTGTTGAGTATGAATTAGGTGACACATCTGACTGCCAGTGTGCAGCTTGGCTTTGAAAAGGCACCTCTGAGAGAGCTGATGTCTGTGAGACAAACCCAGTATATGTGCACACACACACAGAGCAGGGGAAAAAGGGGCTGCCACTCTTGGCTAAACATACTGGGACCTGGGTGCCTTTCTAGGAACTGAGCAGGTTGATATCTGCACAGAGGTTTCTAGTACTTGTGTTTTGCTATGATGATACAGACAGCTGACATATAAGATTGCCCAGGAAAGAGGATACTTAGGTTTAGGTATTGCTTGTTCTACTCCTAGGGGAAATTATACCAGTCTAGACAGCACAAGCACTGTCAACTCCAAGAGACAGCACCCAGTTTTCTCTTGAAAATCACTATTTGAGTGAAATTCCAACGGTAACTCCTTAGTAGAAGGAAGTTCTAATGGAAGGGAATTCTAATGTAGGTGGTTTGTGTATGTCCCTAGGGCAATGGAAATGCCCCTTGTAGTCCTAAGAATATAAATAAAATACAAACTCTGAAGAACGCAAAATATTAATTTTCTGGGCCTTTGCAGATTACTTACAATAGGACTTTTTTCTTTGGTGTTGCAAAGAAACTGAGCTTCCTTTATTTTTTAATGTTAATTTAAGAGCAAGAAACTACATTATTGCTTTGAATTCAGGAGACTGCCACAAAGGAACCTCATGAGCTTGAAACCCTCACTGATTTTCATCAATGCAAATCATGTGAGCAAGTGGAACAACATGAGTGGATTTTCATCCTTGCTTCTATAGAGCACATGTGGTGTGATCTGGTACAGTTGTATATATTCATACTGTTGGATAATAGAAGTTATTAGCCACTTTTTATACTGGTAATATTCCCACAGTGCAATTTGTATCCATCACTATGAGAAAATATTATTGCAAAAGCAGTGAGGTCCAGAAAAAAACTGCACAATGGTAGCACTTAATTGAAAGAAGCAATTTGGGAGAAAGAAATTATGCCATAAAATACCTGACAAAAGTAGATAGTATTGTAAATGGCCAATAAAGCTTAGCACATTCTGAACAATTATAGCTTAAAATTGTTCATACATTTCCAGCATCCTGCTTACCTGATCGTTGTGCTGCTAGGTATTTCCATTTTAATTTTACTATTTCCATTTTAAAATTACTGTTATTGGAATTCAAACAGATAGTCGAGCCAAAACTGGTCAATGTATAAAAGATTGCCTACTAAATAAAACTATGTTCTAATAATACATATGACAAGCAAGCAGAGTCCTCTAACAAGATAGTTCAGTTCAAGATTGGTCACTAGATGTCTTGTCTTTGCAGGTCTTGTATGTGGGAATAGATGGATTTATTAAATGTGCAGATCCCCACTGGATGCTCTGATGTACATTTTGAACATGATGTCTCAGAAGAATTAACCTAACACTTTACTCTGATCTACAATTCAAATTTCTACCTACCTTTTGGGCAGTAGACATCAAGTTTTGGAATTATTCCATATTCTGTACAGATGGCAGTACATAAAGCAGAGAAAATGCTCATCTTGGAAGGTGGAAGGCAGAATGCTGCCTTTTAATATTGCAGTTCTTGTCTACACTTGAGTTTCCTATGCTCTTGTTCACTGACTTGTCTAAATATTTCATCCAGAAATTTGGCAGATGTGGTAAGGTTTTCTTTAAGTTTCATAGAGTCCTTTGATTTGTGTTTTTTGGTTGAGTTTTTCTGTTGATATTGTTTGAGGCTTCTTTTTTTGTTGTTGTTCTTGCTGCTATTGTTTGGGGGTTTTTTGGTTTCTGTTAGGAGATACTTCACTGGAATATATAGTATTTATAATATCTGTAAGTTATTTCTGTTCTAATCTAAGGTCTTCTTCAGTGAAACATGACACTCTTAGAAGCAATTGGCAGGCATTCTGTGTTTACAGCTGTAGGACAACTAGAAACAAAACTTTGATATAGTCATTGCTTTTATATGAGACAGGTATGTAAAATAATAATGACATAAACTTCTTCGTGCCTGTGACCTTATATGCTGGTTTTGGCTGCGGTAGAGTCAATTTGATTCACAGTGCTAGTATGGGGCTGTGTTTTGGATTTGTGCTGGAAATGTTGTTGATGATATAGGGATGTTTTTGTTATTGCTGAGCAGTGCCTACACAGAGCCAAGGCCTTTTCTGCTTTTTGTACTGCCGTGCTGGTAAGGGGAGAGGGGTGCATGGGAAACTGGGAGGAGACTCAGCCAAGATATATTACTCCAATGGGATATTCCATACCATATTACATCATGCTCAGTATGTAAAGTGGGAAGAAGAAGGAGGAAGTGGGAGGACATTTGGAGTGATGGGATTTGTCTTCCCAAGTCACTGTTATGTTTGATGGGGCCCTGCCCTCCTGGAGATGTTTGTGCCTGCCTGCCCATGGGAAGCAGTAAATTAATTCCTTGTTTTCCTTTGCTTGTGTGCACAGCTTTTGCTTTACCTATTGAACTCTCTTCATCTCAACCCACAAGTTTTCTCACTTTTACTTTTCTGATTCTCTACCCCATCCAGCTGATGGGAGAATGAGCGAGTGGCTGTGTGGGGCTTGGCTGGTGGCTGGGGTTAAACCACACCACCTTAACCACAGAATATCTAAGAGAGTATCATCTGTTTATTAATGAACTGTCTTCATTTCTCCTCCTTCTCTGGATATGCTACATTGCTGGAGACAGTGTTGGATGGTGAGAAGTATACAGGTTGTGACTGTATATCACTGAACCCTCAGTGATGTGTTGATTCCTCAGTCAAACTGATGTTGGCTGAGGGGATGATGACATTTGTATATCTTATTATGTCCTCTTAGTCATCCCAAATTTATTAATTACTAGTGGCCAGTGGGAGAATTTCTTGTCATTGTGAATCTCAGAAGGGAAGAAAAACTATCTCTTTTTCTTAGTGTGGTTGCATATACCCAAAAAAGCATCCAGAATAATATCACAAGAAAGGTCCTGTGCAAGTGTGTCACCCCTGGTTCCAATCTCTTTTTGTTTCTCTGATATGGAAGTGGATCTTGGAACTAATCTGATCAGTTTAAAATGTTATTTGAACTTTAATCATAATACAATAAAGAAATGGATCAGCTAGTATCAAACCTTCTTTGCTCCTGCCATACGCACCTATCATTTTTACAAACTGCTATTTGAGGTAAAGCTTTACATTTGAACTCTCTTAAAACTATTTGAACTTCCTTCTCACTCATGAATCAGTGTGTTCTGCTTTAAATTTTTTTTGGCGTCCAGAGCATGTGACATCTATTTCAGTACTTATCAGATAATCAGACACCGCTGTATTTTACTTAAACTTACTCTGCTGCTCCCATGACATACTACAAACCTCAGTTCTCCCATCAGTAAAGTATGCTCTTTGTGCTATGGAATCTATTTCTGTCAGCAAAGAAGACTCTCACATCTCTGGGGTGACATTAATGATCAGTGTTCTCGTTCACATGGACTCCTACCAGCTGACCTGTGTAGGTGAATTCCTGCCCGCTCGGGTGATGAGCATCCTGTGGCTCACAGCCTTTAGCAGTGAGATCAAATTTCCTGAATCTATCTGGCAGCTCTAGAGTTCAAACTCCAAACCGTAAAGACAAAAAGATGTAGCGTCACATAAGCCTAACCTACCTTTTGGAAGGCTAGGCTTTTGCATTGAATACATGCGAAGACTGATGGGTGTTGTTTAATTTTAAGGGAACATTAATATTAAACAACAATGGAATCCCATTGGGAACGTGTGGTTGCTGTTTGAATACCAAATCAAACTGTTATGAAAGGTGTTGAGCAGTAAAATACAAAGTAAAGCTGGCTAAAACCCAGTGAATATATTAGACTGAGAACATGATAAGGGTAACAAATTATTGCTTTGAGTAAATGTCTGAGACTAACGCAGTGAAGGAATATTCTTGAAATGAATACAAGCATTAAAATAGTTACATATAATCATAATATACCCCATTACAAAAGTGGCTCAGTGAATGATCTTACAGTACAAGGAAGTTGAATCTTGTCACTTATTTCATTGAAATATTTCATTCTCAAATTCAGTATAGCATCATAATAACAAATCATGAATGTTTCTTACATTATTTTACATTCAATGGTCTCTTCCTTTTTTACCTATTTATATTAATTCCTTTTTAATGCCTCTGCAATACAGAAATTAAGACTACACCTATCTCCTTTATTAGATGGACTACTTAATCCTGTTAGCCTTGCCAAATTATAAAGTACAAAGTGAAATGCATAACAGTGTGAAATGATTGGATATCATAGCTGAGCAAATAGCAAAAAATACTTCCTATGAATAATAATTAAATTAGAATAAAAACATAATCAACATCATTTTATGAAAGTTTACTGTGGTAATGTAATGCTCAGAATTTACTATCAAGAATACTCTAAAAAGTGTATTCTTAACTGAAATGCTTGAATTGTCTGTGGAAGTGAATTTTGATTACAGCTTGATTGTACAAGATGTGCTTTACAATTTGCACTGGCCTGCATAATATGAATTGCAAATACTACAGACTGCTACAATACAAATCTGCTCTTTTAGAGAAACTGAATTCACCTAAACAATTGTCTATTTCCAGCTCACTAGCTAGTTCACACAGTCTTCACCTGGACACCCCATATCAGCTGGCTAACACTACTGCAAAGATGTAAGATATTTCTGCTCCAGTATATTTTAGTCCATGCTTTTTTTAAAATGTGATGTCACTTTTACAGTGGTCCAAACCACGACATCTTTACTTTCACTAATGCAATCCACACAGGGAAATAATTTAGAAAGTTTTACACGTTCATAAGGCAATAATCATTCTCATTTATTTGTGTTTGAGAAATTGCATTTCCTGTTGTGCTCTGTGTGGAGTTATGGTAGAAGTGCTATGTAGTGCATAGTGGAAAGAAATATCCAAGCTCTGCTACTTCTTTATTCATTCTCCTATTTGCTAGGCAAGCTTGATGAAAGGAATGATATACATAGGAAGGGATAAAGAGATAAAAGGAAATGGACAGAGATGATAGAGCTTTACAGATGGCATAACTTTTGCAAGACTTGTAGGCTTTAGACATGAGAAACTGATTTCAATAGCCAACTCTCAACTAGAATTTTTTCATATTGAGTCATCTTCAGTTTTCTTCCTTGCTCCCATATTTTTGTTTCTAAAATTGGTTGCTTAAAAGTACCCAGAGTAGGGTCCAGAAATGCAAAACTACCACAACACAACTCCCAGTGAGGCAGATTACTTTTTACATCGTTCCTCTCTGTTTAAGAATGAAGCAAGTTTCCCATTTACAGTGTTCATTTACAGATACCTTTTTACTCTCTTAGATGGAAGAAAAAGAACATTTTCATTTTGGGGCTTCCTGCTTGAAACTTCCTATGCCCTATGTCTTCCATTTGTGACCTAAAGGGGACACTTCTATTGCTAAGTAAGAGGATAAAGCAGCCATTTCAAGCAAAAGGCCTGAGATCATCCACAGCTTGTTCTCTTGTTCTCTGCCACTCGACTTAGCTTTCACTAAGACAAATGTGCTTAAGGAGGGCAGGTGCAAACTAGCTGATGCAATTGGCCCAGGTGTTGGTCTCTGGTCTTCTTGTATTGATTGGTAAATATATGGCCAATTCTGCTTTCCCAGTAGCCCAGACTTCTACACACCATTATTGTGTAATCAATACTGGTGTGTTCATTCATGGTAATTTTTAGCAAGATCTTGTATCATAATCTTAACTCAATTGCTTTGACTCTTCCTCTAGTTGGTGTGTTTGCATGATGCCTCATTCACAAAAAACAACAGACTGACTATGGAATCATCATCTGTTGTTTCATGTCTGATTACAATTTTTTCTTCCCTGAGTCCCAAATGCAAAATAAAATATGTTCACAAGCTTCTTATGCCTCACTCTACTGCACTGGAACATATGCAAAATCTTTCCTCTCACTGTCTATTGAGTAAAAAATGTCAAAATCTGGTATTCAAAGGCTCAGCAGTCCAAAAAACATTGACAAGTAATTTTGAATGACAATAAACCTGAGGCTTCTTATGAAATGTAGTCTCCAACACCAAGAATAAAAGGGGAAGCATTTCAACCAAATTTTTTTCCCTATGAATTATTCACTCAACTTTTCCTGTATTATTATTCAGTGATATTTCATTTTGAAAAATACAACTTCCTCATTCCTTTTTAAAAAGGAGCAGGAAAGTACTCTCCAAGATGATTGTGTGGAATCATATTACATATAAATGTCCAAAGAACAAGCGAAATATTAAGATATTAAAATATTATAAATGGAGGCAATGGGAGTTCATAAGACAATGTACCACAAAATTGTTTATAAATGCTTCATTTGTGTTACGTACAGTAATCTGAAGGCACATTTATTTTTGCAACAGATTGTGCATCACATGATTCTAATCTCTCTGTGTTCTTTAATTTCTTCATATGCTATTTACTTTCTTGATCTAGTTAGAAGACCATGGTCTACATTGCAACATGGACTCAATGCAGACCTATGCAATGGTGACATTACTAAGTCTACTGGATCTGGCTTGCCAGTATTTCTGATCTTAGTCATAGGAAAGTAAGCAGGCAAGTCTTCAGGATGTGCCACCTAATCCCATTTAACTTCTGTTAAATCTATTAAATTTAGGTCCTTAATCATCTCACCGTCAGCTTCTACTTTTTCAGTAGCATTGTCCTTTGAGCCTGAATCTTCCCTCCCTTACTCACAAAACCTCCAAGTCTCTGTTGAGGACTCCTAAACAGTGTCTTGATCTTGCTTCCTACAAACTACTAGGGTGCAATAAATGCCTTCTGACACTAGACTGCTTTGTTCCACTTTCATTCTCCTAAATCATATCTCCTGAAAAAAGATCCTAAAATTGTGTTACTGGATTGATCTCTGAAAATACATAACCACTGAAGCTAACTCAGCCTAACTCTATTTTTCCTGATGTCCATGCTTATCATGAGGACTTTTGCCTATTTGCATTGCAGTGACACATATGGGATGCCACTGACATGTGATATCCCAATTGCAAATGTTCTCCTTACACAAGAGTGGGAGACAGCAACACCTCTGCCCAGACTTTTCTGACGGGAGCGCTACATCATCTTGGTTTATTTTAAATTGGTATTACACTGCTCTTGGCTCATCCTCCTGTGAAACTAAATCCCTCTGCTTGTTAATGGTGATAAAAGGGCAAAACCTGCATCATCTTGGAGTAATGATTTTGTCCCAGCCTTGCTGAGAACCTGCTTATTGAAACCTTTTAAACAGACTAATTGAAAAGAGATTTCTTTTTTTTTTTTTGAGATGCTGCAAGAAATCTTTGTCAAAGCTAACAGTCAAACTGATGATATTTAAGTCACAGTTTAGTGCATATGTCTGCTTTTGTTAAT
Source organism: Lepidothrix coronata (assembly GCF_001604755.1). Classification (NCBI taxonomy): domain Eukaryota; kingdom Metazoa; phylum Chordata; class Aves; order Passeriformes; family Pipridae; genus Lepidothrix; species Lepidothrix coronata. The sequence goes on along the minus strand of NW_016690352.1, from coordinate 542,672 downwards.
TTCTCGTGAAACTCTCTTATAAGCCAGTGGAATGTTCCCAACAGGACAAAAAAATCATTCTAAGCATGGAGCCATGTAAAATCCAAGAATTGTAAAGGTTGGAAAAGACCTCCAAGATCATCAAGTCCAACCAAAATAGCTGACAAGAAACTTTGAGGAATGGCCTATGAACTCTGAAGGAGTCTTCACTCACTGTGTTAAATATTTAAGAATTTAATTGTTTCCTTGCTTTAAAACTCAAAATGTTTCCAAAAGGAAACACAGAATGTATAGATCAAGTGACTCACTTATGCTTAGGGAAGGACTAACCTTGGAGTTTGGAGATTTAACTTCAGATTCCTATTTTTGCCATTTTGTTTGGACTCAGAGTTTAAGGACTGTTTTCCCGTGTCCCAAATAGATGTCCTAACCTTGGTCTATGGATGCTATTGGATGGGATTATCTTTAGCTCCTTCTGTTCAGTGTTTCAATTACATAAATATTTATATTGAATGTGGTACAGGAATTAGAGCACGACACCCCAGGTTAAGTGTCCTATGAAGCTGCATGCAAACTTCTTTCCCTTTTCCTCAGTAAAGAATCAGTGCTTTTTAGTCAGACTTTGAGAAACCTGTTAAAGACAAAATGTGAACCCAGATGCAGTGTTGCTGAGCTAGGTGGTTTTGTATGTGTCCACCAGCACAAGACAGGGACATACCGTATGAGACTATTTTAGTGCTAGTTTTGAAAACCTCCATAGTGTTTGAGTACGGGACTTAGGCAATCAAAGGGCAGCTGAGTACCTAATTTGGCCCACTGTTAATACAGAAAGAGTGGTTATCATCACCTGGTCTAGCTCCTCAGCTTAGTTCTGGGAGTCAGGCTTCCACCCAGGAACCTCAGATTGGCCCCTAGGCCGATGCCAAGCATCACTAAGTTTCATGGATAGCTCATGAATACCCTTCAGCATCCCTTGTTTACAGCTGAGAATTAAGCAGAAGGAAAAACACTATGAAACCCTAGAAAATGAATGTCTTTACATGTTTAATGAATACAAAAGCTCCAAATACATGGATGGTTGAAAACCGCAGACTCTAATTCCACGTTATCAGTGAAAGCCTTTCACATCTTACTGATATACAAAGGACCTGAGGAGTACAGGCTGCCTGCTGCTTTGTCTCCTGCTAAATCTTCTGACTATTAAACAAAATGTAAGAGACTATGTCATCATAAAAAAAGGTTCCTAATGCTTTGAACACCTCAATTTTTTTTTCTCTGACCTCCCAGGATTTAGGCAGAGGGTTGTTAACAGTTGATGGGGCTACCATTATCTCCTGTTTTAGCAAGACAAGGTTATTCAAATGTTAATGGTCTTGTTCAGTCTCTCAGGCTCTGTCTGCTTTCGCCCTTAAAATGAAAGATTTAATTCAGACTGAAGGTTTTGGTCAGAGGTGAAGTTCAGAAAAATCAAGCAGAATTCATAAGTATACAGAGACATTCCCTGAGCTATCTCAGTCACTTCAGCTGCCTGGCCTTATCTTACAACATCATGCAGGTGCATTTGTGAACTATCTCTCAAACGCTGTCATCTTTAAATCAGTCTTAACAATACAGTTTCTGTTGTAATTTAAGACCAGGTAGTTCTATTTTGGCAGGAGTTGAGCTGGTGAAAACTGTGGCATGTAGATTTTTTACAACAAGGTTGCCCTGGGTGAAAATAAGGGAGCTGAACTAGAATGTTTCCTTTTTCCAAGACTGTGATAACTGAGCAATTTCTAACTGATGTATAAAACATTTCTTTACTTATTTGCAAACAGAAGGATGTCAGTATGCCATGAAACAAGAAACTGCAATGTCAACATGCTGTAGGGAAGTATGAATAGTTGATAAGAACAGGTGTGCATGAAAGAGGTGTGATATATTTTTCTCTAACAAAGTCATGACAATATCTTTATCATTCATTTGCACAGGCAAGCACATACATTTTTCTCCTACTGTTTTTAGAGACAGCACATCCATTGAAAATCTGCATCTGGAAGACTCAGGGATTTAATTTTTGAAATATTAGTGATATTAATTCAAATCTGTGTCTCTTAAATGTGATTTTTATTAAGGGCTTGAAATGGCTTTTTTTCCCTAAATACATTTTAAGAGCTTAGGAAGATGCATAAAACTTTAAATAATAAATTCTATATCTATGATAAGTGTCATTTCTTAATTCGAATCTGCTGATGGCTGAATGCCATTTATTTCAAATGTCACTGGTTTTGCTTGTGAGAAATTTGTTCAAGTCTCTAGCAGGTATATAGAAAAAGTATTAAGAATCTGTGACAGGTCAGGCTTAGTATGACTAAATTATATTTGATACCAAGAAGAAAGGGTCAGAATAGCATTACTGGAGTAGAGGAGAGGAGGGGAGAAAATAATGTACCTTTCTAAAAACTGTTATTTTTATTACCATTTGGGGAATTAAAATGGCACCTCCAAACCTCAAAGCAGAAGCCTGTACAGTGGCTGCAGAAGAGCCAAGATCTTTCCCTCTGAAGTCTGAATAGCATACTTCAGTATAAAGAAAGCTTGCCTGAATAATTTTGGTCTTATATTAGCTAAGTCAGGAGAAGTCAGATGGGTGTGATTGTTTAGTTTGAAATATCTTCCATAGCCTGCTTCAAGATCTGTCCCTTGTTGGAGTCTTGGGAAGAAAAGAAATAAAATGTTTTATAGAGGAATAAAAATGGGAAGAGGCAAAGCACATAAACAAAAAAAACAAACAAACAAACTGAAGGATGTCCCAGGGGACACCCTACAAGAATATGTATCTCTACATATAATAAGGGGCTTGTTATCCTCATTTTAAACAACCCTTTCCCAAGTTTACCATCTGTGGCATCACATTTATGATGTTTCATCTTCCCCCCAGCAAAAGTCTGACAAATGGAAGTTTCTCTTTCATTGGGAGATATATGATATCCTTATTAAAGTAATTCAGAGGAACAGGATGTGGTTGGAATCATGTAAAAAATTATCCAATGTTACCTTTCCAGTTAAATAAAGTGGAAATCAACTATTACTGTCAAATAGAGTTATTTTACAAGTAATCATTTAGGTGGAGTGAGGAGGATAAATGTCTATTTGTCATTGGCTTGGCAGATCTTTAAGCTCTCCACACACCTGTGGTAATATTTTCTTGGGATTATATACACATATATATAATATTATAATATTTACTGATCCATCATTATGGTGATACTGGGAATGCTGCACTAGAGAGAGCCCAGACATACTGTAGCTATCTCCCGGGTCACAACAGGCAATCCACTTTTTAACTTTGTGTCTGCACAAGTGACTAGTAACTGCATCTCAGTTGCTGAGAGCCTTTGTTAGGTACAAACAGTGACTAGCAATGTAGTTTTTACTCCACTGTTTAATAACGATTTCAGCTTGTCTGACAAGAGGCCAAAATATTTCACTTTTGGCTATGTCAGGAAAAGGCCATGTAGTCATAAGATAGAAGGCAAACGGCATCTGTGGAAAGATCTACTAGCATTAATGAAACAAGCAGACAAGCTCTGACTTTGGTCAGCACTGCAGTGAAAACCCAGAGCTCACCGCATTAGCTAACAGATATGAATGGGCTTCAATTGCATTAAGATTCCAGTTCAAGCAATGTCAGATGAAAGGAGAAGCAGAATCTGCCAGAAAAGGCAGATTTTGGAGGACTCGTGGCTCCTTGAGACCAGATTTTCCTCTTTCCTGCCAGAAAACTTGGGAATCTTTGATTTAAGAAAAAGCAGTTGGCTTATTCCAAGACTCAAGATGGTGCATTTTGCAAATAATGTGCACTCTTCATGCCAATTTCACTGCTATTGTTATACAGCTTCTAGGATAGCTATGGTCAGTAGCAGTGGGCAGTGGGAAAGATACTGCCTAGAGCTTTGCTGCTTGTGAAAAGTGCCAGTGTTGCTAGTGAATATAGAGGATTTGAGAAGCCTGTGTAATGTGATATCTAGTATGCAGCTTGAAATTTCCATGTAATTAGAGAGTGAAGTAAAATGTTGGACAGTCAAGAAATCTGTTATCTTTTATCCTTTCCAGAGTCAAGGCCTTGTCTTCAAGAAACACAGAGACTCCTGGTGCACTACAATCATAGTCCAGAGAAGAATGACAGCAAAGCCCATGCTGTTCTCAGCTTATGTGCCAAGACTGATGCAATACTGAAGAAGAAGTTAAATTTAAATGGCAGAAAGAGAAGAAATAGTTCAATGTCTAAAATCAAACAATTTAAATATGGAACTGCCCACTCATCTTGATTTCCGTACAACAGATCAGCACAAAAAGCTGCTATTTTTTGTTCCCAGCTCCCAGAGACTGTTAGCTTACAGCACTTATCCTCGTTAATTGCGTGCCCTCTGATTGCCACACTGCCTGAGTGTCCTTCTTGCAGTTTGTATGTTATGGCAGGGGAAGGTACAGTAGCTCTCACCAGCTGGAGAGCGGTGGCAGATTTGAGGGGACTGAAGCAGCAAACAGACACTTTAATTGCTGAGAAGCCCATATCAGGAGAACAACTCAGAAGATCCACTGCATCACACACAGTCTAAACTTAGTGATATCAAATCACCATGATGGGACACTCAAAAGGAATTCTTTAACAGCAAAGGATGACATACATAAGGTTTTCAAAGCATCAAACCATGTCCCTGTTCAGAAATGAGATTGCTTCCAGTGCAAAGCAAGCTGGCTGAAGATTAGTGGTTTCAAAGCCACTTTACTTGAGTTCCCTGAGCCTTTTAAGAATCTCACAGAGTGAGAAGACAGAGTATTGTTCTTTCAAGGTAAAAGTTCATTTCAAGTGAATAGGCTGTGCTGGAAGAATATTTCATCATGGTCATGCAGACCATAAAATAGGTGATTGGCTGCAGCACTCAACCGTGAAGGTCCTTGCAGCAAATCTAGAAGAAACCAGCCTTACTGAAGACACAGCTGATGGGATAAAAGCCCTAAAAGCACTGTTGCTGAATTGTATGATATTTTCTGCAACATTTCCAGATACACTTAACAGCTTGGATTTTCCATCAACTCCTTGTGACTTTCATTGAGAGAGAAACAACATTGTAATAAGGCCATAAGGTTATAAGAGTAACACTATCAAATAGCAATTTTGTCTCATTTTTTGAGCTATTTATCATTCCTCTTCAGGCAAGATTTACTGGTAAAAGGTCAGTTTTTAGAAGGCTTTTGGTGTCTGTCAGCCTATGAGCCTCTCCTCACAGTAGATGATTGGTGACTTGAGCAGTCTAACACACCTAACAAGCGGAGATCACAAGAATAATCTAGAGCTAATCTGAAGATGTCATACAGGACATTTAAGGATATGAAAACATAGAGCATGTAAGAATATACACGGAAGTTATGTCAGCTTGTCACTGGAATTCTTACCAGTGCCTTAAAATTTCTGTATATAGAAACTAGTTTGTTAGAGGAAAAGACAGCCCAAGAGAGGTGACACTGTTGCTGCTCCAAGTCCCTGAGTCCAACCAGTAACAAGGCAGAAGACGTATTCCTAGTAGGCAGATGCACACAGAGCACACCCATGTACACCACATACTTACGTATATGCATTACCAGCCACACAGATAGGCACAGACAGACACTCAGAGCACCCACGCAAACACAGGCAGGACCAATATCCCTTCCTGTTCTGCCCCAACAAGACAGGGTGGAGGTTCATGAGTGACAACATACATGTACACACATAAAAGTGAATCACTCCAGCAGCCATATCCAGGCATTCAGTCTGTCCAGTAGCTCCCTCTGGATTCCAGTTTCCCCAGTTTCTGGTAACCACTCTTTAGTCTGAAAGGCAACTGGGAGAGCTGTTCCTGATGATGCACAGGGGTGGGCTCTGCTCTTGAACCACAGGAATGATGGCTCTCCCAGGGCAGCCCTGGGAGGGGCTGGGACAAGGCATTCCTTCCTTGGGAGTACTTGATTTGGATTCCTGTCTGCCTTCATGCCCCTCTGATCCTCTATGCTTGTGGGAATGTTCCTTTGATGGGCTGATGGCCCCTGTGAGAAGCCTGGGAGTAGCCTATCAGGGTACTATTTGGGGCTGCCTCTTCCATTGTCTCTCCAAGCTCCTTTTGTGGGTGTGCAGATGAGCTTTATTGCATAACCTAACACAGCTGTGCCAATAAGTAGCTCAAAACTTAATTATGCACTTTAGTTTAAGAAACCAGTGTGAAGGGAGAGGTATTTCTGAATGCACACTGAGAAATCACAGATTGTAATGAAATCACATGAGCTGAACCTATAGTGGTGCAACAAGAAGTAAAGTAACAAACAATCAGTTTATATGTGTATGAATTATTTTTGTTTCTTAATGATGTGGGTAATTACCCATTTTTTTATATTTAGAGATACTTATGCAGCTCTTAACAATTGTCCTCTTTAGACAATACTGCCTAATTCCAAATCTGCAAGACCACACTGAAATAAAGCCTTTAAATTCTGGATGACCTCAAGTTGATCCTGTGCGATCCATCTTTCCACTGTGATTCATAGGGTATGCAGGTAGCAGTAGCATTGAAATGTCCTGAACTGGGGCACCTGCATAGGGATGGTAAATATGACAAAAGAACTTGCATATCCATGACGATCTGGAAGGAGAGTTAGGGCCTATGGCATCCCAAAAAGCACTAAATATCTGTATCTAGATGTTTGAATGGAGAAGTCTCTGCTTCTCAAAAGAATCAAAGAAGTGTAGAATGCTAGGAGGTTAACTATAGATGTCTGCTTTAAGATAAGATGAATAGCTCCTTAGATGCCATTTGGTTGAGTGACTAAAGTCATAGCTTTCTGGTACTGTTCTGTTTCTAGTATTGTTCAAGAGTCCCTTGGATGTGAGAGATATCCCAATAGGACTGGCTGTTGAGGAGTACCTCTGGTCCAGGTAGCTGGACTTGCAAGCTGCAGATTGAAATGCATATTGAGCTCTGGGTTGCAGCCTGAGACGACAAGAGACCATGAACTGCCGATCTTTGAGATAACAAAGAGCATGAAGATTCGTGACACCATCCAAGTGAATGGACACTGAGAGACACAGCAGGAGCTGGGAATTCGTGACTTTTTGGATAACAAAGGAAATGAAGTCCAGTGATGACAGCCAGGTGGATGGACATAGAGTGAGGGGCAGGGGCCAAAGACTTGGGAGGAAAAGTGAGTCTTGCACACAGGTAGACTGTGAGGGTATAAAAGCCCACGGGTTCCTTTGCTGTGGGTCCCTCCTCAGAGGCACCAGCTTAAACTATTTCTGTATTACTGCACTGGGAATAAATTTCTCTTTGGAACAAGACATCTAAGACTGCTGTGGGAAACCTGGGACCAAGCTGGTAAGGAAACCTGGTCTCACTGTGTGAGTGGGATGTGTAGGGAGTCAAGTGGGGCACCCGCTGGGTTACTGGAGCTGCCTGCTATGAAGGGGCTTCATTCCAAGCAGTGAAAATCTCTGGCATTTGGAGTGTGACTAACAGAGAGTCTCATAAATGGTCAGACTAGGAAGTTTCTTTAACATGGCAGATATTACACGAGATCTACACATGTCCTACGCCTTTCTGGAGTAGTGACCAAAGGCTGGAGACGTTGCTTAGACCATTTTCCATGGTGCCTGAACTCCTTTTCAGTTCCTAATTATCATTTAGCTCACCTTAAGAGTAGACATTTAGTTAATTGTTCCTAATCTAAGGGATTAAGAGGAATGGGATCAGTGAAGATATTTAAATAAGTTTTTTCAAATGTACAACAGCAAGCTATCTTCTTGTAAAAAAAACCTCCAAAACTCAACTGAAGTTTAACAATAGCCTATTCCTGGCTGTATAGAAAGGTCTTTGATGACATTATAAAGGCACCACCAAAAAAGTGAAATAGGATATAGAACTAAGTATAAAAAATATCACAGAGTAAACCCCAGAAAAAATACAACATTAATTCAGTGGAGTATAACAGCCTAAAGCAGGGCCTACACAAAAGATGAAAATGGACTTCTTACAAAGACATGTAGTGATAGATAAATTAGAATGGCTTCAAACTTAAAAAGTGTAGGTTTAGATTAGATATCAGGCAGAACTTCTTTACTGAGGGGGTGGTGAGGCACTTAACAGGCTGCCCAGAGAAGCTGTGGATGCCCTATCCCAAGAAGTCTTCAAGGTCAGGTTGGATGGGACTCTGAGCAACCTGATCTAGTGGAAGATATCATTGCCCATGGCCAGGAGCCCAGAATGAGATGACCTTTGATGTACCTTCCAACCCAAATCATTTCATGATATGGTATTATACGTAGGAACATACAAGATGATAAGGAAACTTCTATAGACACAGAAGGACATAAAGGCAAAGAAAGGGTTTATTGCAAAACAGGGAAGGACGGTGAACAACAGGAGGAGCAGAAACAGTCAGTGCCTCCTTTGCCTTATTCATACTTGAAACCTGAAGTGTGGTTTGGTAATTAACAAAACATGTTTTAACAGAGTTAGGAGAACACAGCAGAACAAAGAAAAAAGAGCCTAAAGAGTGTTTAGGTCTGTCAGGTTATCCATTTGAAAGCACCTGAAAGCTTGCCCTCAATGGTTAGACATCTAGCTGAAGTAATCTCCAAACCACTTGAAACACACATTCAAGGGACATGATGTTATACAGACTAGAAAGCATGAGTCAACATGAGATTCTGTAGCAGTAAAACATACCTTGAGCTGTGTTAGATAAACATTAATATATGGCAAGGGAAAAAATAACTATCCTGCATTGGTAAGGCCTCAGAGCATCATGTCTGGTTTTGGTCATTGTACTTTGAGGTATGTAAGCAAATTGGACAGAGTCCAGAGGAAAGCACATAGAATGATAAATATGATAGCTTCCTTTGATGGATTTCTGCCCTGTGGAAGGACAAAAAGGAATCCCTCAAATTTTCAAACAAAATGGTTTTGGTAAGATTTGAGAGGGAAAAAAGCCTGCTGTAAGGACAGAAGACATGAACCACTGAGACAGGATCATCAAAGGATTGCTATTGAGGCTCCTTTACTCCCAGCTCTTAAGCAGGGACTGTACCACAGTCTGTTGGGAATGCTGTAGTTAAAGTGGCTGGCTTAACTAGAGGCACAGCTGGCCTAGTGGATCAGCCCTCCGCTCCCTGGCTCTGCACGGTCCTTGGTTGCCTTGCTGCAGCTAACAATAAGGGAGCCAATTAATGTTAATTGGGATGCAGCCACCTTCCCACTAGGGAAGAGCTGCATGGATGAAGAGCAAGGCATTTCATACAGGCCACTAAACAGCTGTCACGTGCTAACAGTGTTCAGTTGCTGCTGACCTGGGCTGCATTTATATTTTAGTGACTTGCCGTGAAAAGCTCTGTATGCCATTATCAATCCCCTGGGCAATGCAGCCCCTGTTTTAGAGTTGCTTGACAAATGAGATTTAGTTTCCAGAGAAATGTTGCTAGGTAGCGCCTTTTTATTCCTAGATATTAACTTGTCACACCTCCCACTGTCTCTCTTTTCATCCTGACAAAGTCATATAGATATTAAGCAAGAGAAAAAGGAGACAGAAGGGAAGGTATTTTACTACAATATGATTTTATGTTATCATAAAAGAAGATTTGAATTGGCCCATTGAAACAAAGAGGAAATATATACAAAGCTCTAGTGTTGTAAAATTACTAGTAGTATTTAATTTTCATGAAAACAAATGTCCTTTAAAAAATATCATTAGAAGTCTGTGTAAGTACGGTTTGAGATTCTCAAGCTTTCTGCTGGGAGTCCTTCTGTTTTATTGTTTTGTAGAAGGTTTATGTCACCACTCTGTCTACCTATTGCTGATACTAAGCATGCCAAACAAAAGACATTACTTCTTTTCTCTCATTCCCCACAAAGAGAAGTCGCTGACAGGTTTCTGACAGCAAATAATTAACTAAAAAAATAAGTTATGTTTATTTGTGAGCCATATGAAAGTTCTAGGTATAAAAAGAAGATGATTTAACAAAAACAGTGAAATCAAGTTGTTATGGTAACTGGATTTTGAAAGGATGTATGTACAGAAAAGAAAAGGAGAGAATAGATTTATGCTCCATCTGCTCTAACCAGTGTGGTAAAACACAACTGTTAAAGAAAAACACCTAATAAGGATAATTTCACATTTGGCATCAAGCCTGTATGATATTTCACATCAATGAGACTCCTAGATGTGTGTCAAAATTTGCTCGAATATCTGCCACATAGATATAAGATATATGAGGTGTATACGACTGAAGATCATGCTGAATTACTAATTGAATTAAATAATTTTAAACTACATTACTGTGAAAATTCAATTCAAATGTTTCCAGTTGCTCATATCCATTGTGCTTACTGATTTTTATTAAATTCTACTAGTGCATGCTACTTATCTGACGCAACTTAGTGTCCATTGCTTCTGGTTTTATGCTGGTTTTGTGCTGCTGTGCAACATTGGGAAAGATCACGTTTGATCACGTTTGAAAGTTTGATCACGTTTCATCTGTTCTCTCAGTCCCTCTCCCTGCTTTTTGGCACCTACTGGTAATTCAACATTCATATCTTGAACGTGCTTTTATAACTGATTGAAATGTAACTAATATATTTGTTCCACATCCTGTCAGAGACCATTTCTCTCCTTTTTCACTTCACAGCCTACTAAACATTGTACTCAGGGTTGCCTTGTGGTATTCCTCTCCTGTAGCCACCTGGCCAGCCCAAGAGGACTAACATCTACTTTCCTCCCTAGCTGTTGGTGACTGGGGCTACCAGAGATCTCCCAGGTTGTGTGAAACACTCTTACAGGGCTGTCTGATATAACACTGATCCTGTGGTTTGTCCAGAGTGGCAGCTGGAGGATGGCTGAAATATACAAGATGTCCCATAATGTCACTAGACTTGGATGTGTCAATTAAACAAACCTGAATCTGGAGAACTAAAGAGGTCATCTCTTAGTCAGAGGAATAGCAGTTATGATCTCCACTGACTGTATTGACATGAGCCAGAGGTGCACTGCTGTCCTGATGGAAGACAGCATCCATGGAATGTAATTTGGCCAGTAGGAATCACACTTGAATTACATACTGCTATACAAACAACTCTATTGGTTTATTTGATTACAGGAAAGACAGCATTTATTTGTAAGTTCAGGGTACAAGAGGGATTTTGGAGTGAGAAAGCATCTCACTGCAAATCCTTTAATAATCTTCTTAAATTCATATTCCAAAAATCTGAAGTGAGGAAAAGGAGGTATTTTAAAGCCTTTCATATTCTTGCAATGTCAGTATAAGGACTGTTAAGTTTCCTACACAGTTTCCTCAGACACTTCTTCCCTCCTCAAGCTTTCTGTGGTTTAGTTAATATTGTGCCTTGTTTGCCAACATTCCCTATGCTGTCACTGACTCTTCTGTGAACTTCTAGGTTTTATGTGGCCACAGTTGATTTTTCTTTCCTCTGCAGTAAAATTCACCTTAGGCAGGTGAACTGCATTTACAGAACAATGGAGCATGGCATTGCTGCAAAGAATCTATCACTCTAACCTCTAGTAAACCCGAGGTCAGAACACAATTACAGGGTTCAAGTGTTTGGTAAGTTATTTGCTTCCACAGACTGCTGATTGATTGTTCTAAAATTGTTATTAGATAACTGCTAGCAGCAGTGATCAAAGGGAAAGGAAAATGAAACCGGAAGCAGTAGGCAAGGAAAGCTGCTACAGACTAGCGCTTGTGTCTAAATAAGGGTAATGTCAATGAAAACAAGAAAACACTGAAAAGTAGATTACTTCAAGGGAGACAACCTAGGCAGACAAGCATAAAATCCAGTATTCTGCATAACTCTTTTTCTGTGTCGAATAAGGTGTTTTCTGAAAGCTTTGCCTCCATTTGATTAAGAAAAATACTACAGCTGTTCATTACATTTTAAAGAAATTATTCTTGATCTGTTCAAAACCTCATGTAGTTAGATTTGCCTAAATAACTGGTTGCACAGGATTGGATCAAGGCTTTTGGAAAGAATGCAGAGAGGAATTCCTTTGACGGTGTTTCATCCAGCTTCTCCATCAAGGGCATTAGGAAAAAGATGACTCCCAGACTATGCAGGCTGCTTACGGCCCTTGCTAGTCTTCCTCTGTCCATGGTCAAGGGCAACCTCTCCAAAACCCATGTCCACCTCTGATATTTTCTTATGTCAGTACAGGGTCAAGAAGACTAATCAGTCTCAAATTCTTTAACCCATGTAATCCTCAGAAATCCTTCAGAGTAATTTAGATCAGTGCAGCAGAGCTTGTGTGCCTTCCAGCTGTTATTTTCTGTGAATCATCTGCTACAAATGCAATATTTAGCCCTTTTTATCATTGCGTCCTGGTGGAGATCTAGTCCTGGCAAGTTGGCTTAATGATGGTAGCAGAGTGTGGGAAACAGGTTACTTTACTTTTCCATGGGCATCATTACAGTCTGTTTTATGCCTTGCTGTTGACTATGATTTTTTATACAGTACATCACTATGTTTTAGCTAGGTGGAGAATTTCTTATAACACATTAACTTGATCATTTCCACCTTCTGACCATGCCAGCAGAGACAGTGCAAAGCAGAATTGTTTCAAGATAGATTGGATTTGAACTTCTTCAAAGGTTACATGTACTAGACTGTGGGGACTTGGATTTTTGCCTAATAATAATAAAGATTTACAGAAGTTGTAACTTAGCCTCCAGCAAATGTACACTACTTAGCATCATGCAAATGTTTGTAAGGAAAATAAAGAAGTTTAAGGATCTATTCAATACAGAGTTATTGTATCAGAGTTATTTTTTCAGTAAGTCATGTAACAATTCATGTTCACTGTATCCCCTTGAGTACTGCTGACTGCAGAATCATGATTTTGATTTGGATAATTTCTTTCTGTTGTCCAGGAATGTGGAGGGAGGATGGATCATTAATTTTTTTTTTTTTTATCAAGAGGCTGTTTATTACTGGATGACATTTAGGATCACAAGATATCATGGGCTAGTGGCTGATTAAGAGCACCTCTCAGGTAAGCAAGACCTTGACTACAGCTGCCCAGCTTTGACTAGATTAATTCCAAATGAGCTGGAAAAAAAAAAAGGAAGCAACAGGTGAAACTTGTTAGGCAATTGTGTCTAACTTCACACTTTTGTGATGCATTTAAGGTGAGGGATGACAGGGTGATGGAAATCCTGATGGCAACTGCTAACTGATATACATAGGTAGTGAAGTGATCTGGGGGGGTGTGATTAGCAAGGGCCTTGGTGGCTCTTGGCAACTGAAGGTGTCAAATATTAAGAGCTCTATCCCTTTGGGAGGGAGTGGGACACAATCAGGGATGGCCAGCACCATGCAGATGGCTGAGCCAGAGGCTGGGCTCCCACCCAGTGCTCAGGCTGCTCTCAGCTGACCCAGGGATTGGGTCTTTGGATGGTATGAGTCATGGGATGGAAACCTTGGAACAGAAATTGGTAGCCACTTGTCATGTGAAAGGTGGGAGTTTAGATTTTTGCTTGTTGGTCCCCCAGGAAAGTTAAGACCCTGGTGTCCAACAGTTCGTAAGCCCCTTGTAACGAGACCCTTCACTAACAGATTCACAAGGTTGGAGGGTACCTCAACCACCCTTGTCTGGAGGAACTCAGCAGAGACAAGACCCCTCAGTGGATCCTGCCAGGGTGTTTTCCACTGCCAGCAACTGCAAGGCCTCACTTTAACAGTTTATGGAATAACACTTTTTATTAATACAAATTGTGACAGATTAATAAGGTTCAAAGGTTGTCGGTGATAGTCTCTGCTGCAAAAATATGTTTTAAAGCAATCTACTGATACATATATTAAGCAAGCATGAGCTCTGAGATGAAGCAATCTAACTAATATGCTACAGAGTAAGAACAGGCAAAAGCTCTATCCTAAAAGCAGCATTTAAAGTGCATAGATCATATTTCTTACCCAAGGCATCCCTCTGAGGGGGAGAAGATGGACTCAGACCATTGACTGATCTCAGCATTTTTGGTGGAAATCTTTTCCCAATTTCTCCCTATCCTCAACTTTTATACTATTTTCTTTATGTTTGGGTGGAGTTTGAGTGGCTCTAGTCATAAATACCTTTTATTTCTGATTGATGTATCTAATGGGAGGGTGGTGGTGGTTGTGTTTTGGCACCTGAGGAGGGGGTTCAACATGGTTGTTGGCTTCAGCAGCAGAACATCTTGATTCTCCCTTATCAGGCAGGTACTGTACAGTCTTAGTTCCGCAAAATTCTCCTATTCTACTGGGATTAGAATGGAGGGGGCCATGTAGTCTTCGCTTCGTTCCACACTCCATTCTCCTTCTCTGAGCAGATGTTTATCATTGTACTGGGGAGCATGTTGACCTCAGTCTGTCCAGGGAGTTGCAGCTGCTTTTTATCTTAAAATTCTGAATCTCCTCTAGGTTTAACTCTATCCATCATCCCACACCACTCATCCACCCAGTGGGAGTGGAGACAGACCCCAAGACCCTGTGGAGGGTTTAGGATCAACTCAGGTCATTGCTGGACCTCCAGTCTTCTGTAGCTGCGTCTTCCTCCTGTGAGGCTCCTCAGGACACCTAAACTACATTTTTCCCCTTGATCTTGGCCTTTGAATATGTTCACTGGTGCACTGGCAAAGCTGTTAGCATATACTAAGGAAATATTCTGAAAATCTCTTCAAGAAAAGAGACTAGATAATCTCCAGAGGTCCCTTCCAAACCTAAGAATTCCATGACTCTGTGGAAACAGAACCAAAATTTATCAAACTACCACATTTTCTCACATCATCAGCTTTCAACATAAATATAAGAGTCCAAGTTAAAATTTTAGGCTTCATTATTAATTATCCTTTGAAAAGAGTCATGTCTCAGAAAAGGAGCTTACTTAAGATGCCTAAGGAATATGTTCTTGAATTCCAGGTCTGGGTTAATATGTGACTGAGTCAACTTTCTTTGCTTTTGTTGGAAGGTAGCCATCAGAGACAGAAGGAGGGGTCAGCATAGGAGAAGGAAGAGACTAGAGTCTCCCTGGAGAAACTGCGTATGAAATACAACATAATTTTGCCTGCTATAGTGGAGTCAAGGGCATCTGATACTTATGGAAAACAGAAGATATAGTTGATAAAATCCAGATGTTCCAGAATCATGTATTTCCTGAAGGCGTGGAAGACACAGCCCAGTAGGGATAATTTAGAAACCTTGAGATTCTGAGTTCCTTAATTTCTTCAGGAATACTTGGTGTATACAAGCACTGGGTAGAATGTAAGTTTATACCTAAGCAGACATCTGTCTGAATTCTGGCCAGAACAATCATCTGCCATTAGATATCAGATTATTCTGAACTACAGAAGAGTTGTCCGGTAATCTGAAATGGTCACTGTAAATTGCTTATAATCACTCGGAAGAAATAGACATTTCAAAGGCACGACTGAAAGCAGCAAGCAGTTTTTGACCCAAGACAAAATAAATTACAGCTTAAAAATGCCCTTCTTCTCTTCATTGTCAGTGAAGAGACCTTAGAGAAGCCAGGCTAGACATAGATAATTTAACAGAAGATGTCCAGTTAGGCAAGACAAACCTTTCTTGCATGTATAATGGGAAGAATGGATCAGCTGATCAAAGAAAAAAGCTGGGGTTTGCATTCTTATAATATTTGCATAACTTAAACCCATCAGTGACTATCCTGAGTAGAACCACAGCAAGACAAGCTACTTTGCTTGTATTGAGGAAAAAAGATAACAAGGACAGGTCAGGATATTAGTATGTAGCTGCCTGGTGGCAAAGAAGCAGAATAAATCACCAGCAGCATTTTACTGTGGATAGCTAAGCATGTTAGTTATCTGAGATAACTGCACATTTTCCCTCCTTTCCCCTTTCCTCTTCCCCTTCCCCTACCCTTTTCCCTTTTCATTTTCTCCTCTGTTTCTATGCAGTTGTAGAATATTAATTTCTGGAAAAATATAAAAAGAAGTTGCAAATATCAGACAATCCTAAAAATCTTTAGCACCTCACCACACATATAGTGAATGTCAGTGGAACACATGCTGCCGCTGGCACAAACTTTTTGTAAGAAAAGGCAAATTAAAAAAGCATCCAGTTTTTAGAACTGTGAGACATTCATAGCATGTGAAAATTTTGCAGTGTGTTACCCACAGCATGTTAATATTTTCTAAAGGTTGTTTTTGGCAGAGGTTGTCAGAAGTAGAAAAGACAATAAGAAGAAAAGTGTATGACGTCTCAGTTCTTAGAACTGTGGAGATATTTGGCCATTCCAGGTTTTGCACAAGTTTGCAGCACAAAATGAGGAAGGGAGCATGAAATAAGAAATTAAAAAAACACACCTCAGCAAATTCCAATATAATTTGGAAAACTGAAGGAAAAATTAGATGTTACTACCCATACATTGTAAATGGGTAAACTATGTTCCTTTTCAGTCATTAATGTTTATATGTATTACCTTTACAAAGGAACACTTCTGGAGAATGAGTGACCCATGTAACCTAGTGGCTGTTGGCTACATCTCACCAGTACAACACTTCCTTCTGACCATTAATCCCCAGGAAATGTCCTGTGCTTTGCTGGGTTTTATTTTAAGGAAAGAGGGGATAGATTCAGGTCATGTGAACAGCATGTTTATTGCAGGTCTCCTATACTGCTCTTCTGTAATTTCTTTTGTTGGTATTTCTTATGTAATGTGGTGTCTTGTGTATGGGAGACAGAAACTCAGCAAAAACAGATGCAATTCAATATGCTGGATATAAACTTACTAAGACTTCATTCTAGATCCCTAGCAGAGAACAACAGTTGACCCAAATTTAATGGTAACTAATGGATTTCAACCTTCGCGTGGTTGTAAACTTCCCACCTATGGGTCACTTCTGTCTGGAATAAGAGACTTGATGTCTGACCACCACTTTCTTTTACTGAGGTCTCCTGGAAACTGCTATTACCTACATTTGAAATTGCCACATGTTTTATTGTAGTGCAAACCAAAGAATTTTCTACTGCCTTTTTCTGCATAAGCATGCTCAGAAAGTTTGGATGAATTCAGAGGTTCTGCTTTTTTACAGGTTTCTTCAAAGCATAACAATGAACACATAACACTTATAAACTGGACAAAAATGAAAATACTTTGATCATCATAGATATCTCTCTTACATGTTTTTATTGTCACAGAAATGTAAACACCATTTGCTTAAATTTACCGCTTAAATTTACCACTTAAATAGCAAATCATCTGAACCAACATCCACTAAGATTCACATAAACACAAAAAATAAATTTTTTTCTGGTAGAAATGAAATGAATTCAGCTTTAAAGAACTACATGTAAGAACCACTTGTCAATCAGTACCATGTGCATTCACCCTACTCGTTATCAGAGAGGCACAGCACACAAATCACAAGAGGGCTAATCAAGAACATCTTCCATAGTACAATGAGAAAATGTTGTATAGTTTATGAGACCTTCTACCCACTAGTTGGCCTCAGTAATTACTGAAACCTACTCTCCTTATTAAGCAAGCTCTTAAATAATTGATCCTATATTTACCCCTGCTCACTAAGGAAATACCATACATAAACAGAATTTTTATGCATGTAGTATCTTATTTGCAAATTTTGTTATTGAGAAATGTATGATTAGGCTGTGTTTCAGAAGAGCAGGATTCTAGTCCCAGCACTGCAGCTGATGCACTACATGACCTTGGGAAAGTCATTCACTGCTGTGCCTTAATTTGTCTAAGATCCATAGTCTGACTTGCAGTTCATCTGATTTAATTGTTTTAATATCTTTAACTTTCCTGTAAATACCTTCTGATAAACAACTACACTTTCCAGCACATCTGGGATCAGAGTGCCCCCCAATTTTCAATTTAAATAATAATAGAAAAATAAGCCAAATAAAGAAAAACTCTTTGAGATTAGTAAAAAAATAGTCTACTGATTTTTTTAATTTTAGTAAACTGATTTGTATTTCATTTTTTATGATGTTCCGTAGTTGGCACAGGCATGGCTCAGTCTGGGAAACTTTCTGAAAGATGCTTCCTAAGAAAAAAAGTGTTTCTCAGGTTGTGCTTCTGTTCATGCTGCTGCTGAGGGCATGTTGCTGTTCTCTCTTATTCCGTAGTGAGAGGACAAAAGTTAATACAGCTTCCCTCTATACAGCATCAGTACCTAGTTTTTATGACCTCATTCTCTGAGTGCCAAAAGAGCGATATGCCAGCCAGGAGGCAACTGTCCACCATGATAAAGCTTAAGCACGTCAGTCCGTGGAACAGATGGAACATTGACTGTGCTAGAGGGAAGGCAGAGGACTTTGAATTCTCTCTCTCATCTTTCATCCAGTTCAGATGAACAAGTGAAGGATAATGTACATGTTTTTGCAAAGAAAAAGTCAAATCAAAAGAATAGCTTTGTGGTTTAGCTTTTAGGGATTTTAAGTAATGTTCAAAACCCTTAGCAAATTGCTTTGAGCAAATAAACATACATCATAAGCATATTTCAGTCTACGAATCCCACAGACAAACGCTACTTTGAAACTACTTTTCATACTGTGCTCCTAATGGTAATGTGGATTATGTAACAATTATATTATAATGAAGAGACTTGAGGATGGAATGCATTTTTAATCTGAAGTATTACAAATAGTGTAATAAACCTTAAGAGGAATGGTTCTAGGGATGTGCCTGCTAGCTTAGCAGGGAGCTGAATAGAAAGAAAAAGCATTTTGCGTGATATATGTTAATTAATTAAATGTTAGGCATACATATTCTTAGCATATTTACTGAGGAAAAGACCTATGTTTTCTATACCATATGATTTAGAGTATCCAGAAGCCTTTGAAATTCTCAATGTCTCAGTGTATATATTTGAGCACTTTTTAGATGTTTAAAGGGTATAATAAAGGTATATATTGATACTAGATTGCGGAACCAGTGGACTGAAGTGTCAGGACAGTTAAAGCATACTGAGAATGTAAATTCATGCTTTGTTCTGGAATCAATGTAGTTTCATGTGTGTGTCTGAACTACAAAGGTGGTCAAACTGGAGAATGAACGGTTGGGTACGCTATAGTTCTCAGTGTAGGGTAATGCTGAGAGGTGTACTGAACAAAATGCAAAGCCTCCAAGACCTTCAACCCAGGGGCTGCAGCCAGTCTTTAGGGCTTTTATCATACAAGGCAAGCAATCTATGGGAGAGATAGTTGTAAGGGTCCAATAAAGCTAATAAAGCTAACATGATCCCAGATATGAGGGTATAAACTGGAATACTTTATTGAACGCGCAAAGCACTTATTTAAGGGGGAGGGGGCTTAACATGTTAATAAGGAGGCAGGGTTATGTCAAATAGGGGATTCCACAGTCTATTAGCATTTCCAGTAGCAGGGGTGACATAAGGGAAAAAAGGAATTTACATTTCTTGATCCAGTATTTACATTTGGAGGAAAAAGGATTGATATTTCCAGTAAGCAGTATTACATTGGGGGAGAATGGTTGGCTTTTCCTGAAACAAGGATTACACAGGGAGGGGAGAAAACAATGGGATATCTGCAGGGACTGATAACATCACAGCGAAGTCTCTCCATATCCTGCTGGGGGAGAATGTCAATGGATCTTGTCTGGTCTTTTAGATGGTGGGTTTTTCCCCAGTCCCTGTGGCCCAAGGCTTCCTGTTTACCCCAGCAGTTCCTTTTCTGCTGATATCCGAATTTTGGACTGCAACAGGTAGTATTTATGTTTCCCAAATATTATGAATCATTGTGATGGTTTAACCTTGGCTAAATGCCAGGTGTCCACTAAAGCTGCTCTATCATTTCCCTCCTCAGCTGGAGAGGGGAGAGAATATAACTAAAAGCTTTAAGGTTGAGATAAGGACAGGGAGAGATCACTCATCAATAACCGTCATGGGCAAAATGGACTCAACTCGAAAATTAATTGAATTTATCACCAATCAATTCAGAGTAGGTTAATGAGAAGTAAAGCAAATCTTAAAAACACATTTCCCCCACAGCTCCCTCCTCCCCAGGCTTAAATTTGTTCCTGATTATCACCTCCCTGTCAGCAGTGCAGAGGAATAGGGAATGAGGATTATGGTTAGTTCATCACATATTGTTTTGGTGCTGCTTCCTCCTCAGGGAGAGGAGTCCATCCTCTGGTCCAGTGTGGGGTCCCTCCCACAGGAGACAGACCTCCACAAACTTCTTCATTGTGGCTCCTTCCCACGGGCTGCAGTTTTTCATGAACTTCTCTATCATGAGTCCCTTCCACAGGGTGTAGTCCTTCAGGAACAAAATGCTCCAGTGTGGGTCCCCCATGGGGTCACAAACACTGTCAGCAAACCTGCTCCGGTATGGGCTCTTCTCTACATGGGTCCATAGGTCCTTTCAGGAGTCTGTTCCAGCATGGGCTTCCTGTGGGGTCACAGCCTTTTTCAGGCATCCAGCTGCTCTAATGCAGAGTAGTCCACAGGCTGCAGGTGGATCTCTACTCTATCGTGGACCTCCATGGGCTGCAAGGGGACACCTGTCTCATCATGGTCTTCACCATGGGTTGCAGGTGAATCTCTGCTCCTACCCCTCCTGCTTCAGTGACCTTTGTCCCCGCTTATTTGTTTCACGTATTCTCACTTCTCTCTTCTCTGACTGCAAGTAATCCTCCCCTTCTTAAATATGTTATCACAGAGGCGTTGCTACCATCACTGTTTGGCTCAGCCTTGGCCAGCACTGGGTCCGTCTTGAATCCAGCTGGCATTGGCTCTACCAGATTGTTGGGGAAGCTTCTGGCAGCTTCTCACAGAAGCCACCCCTGTAGCCCCCCAGCTACGAAAACCTTGCCATGCAAACCCAATACAGTCATATGCTGGGAATTTATGAACTGAGGCACTGCAGTATGTGTGTGTATGCTACTTCTTGTATATCAAGTTATTTTCTTCACTTAAGTGATAAGGAGCACTGCTGTGCTTGGGGACTGACTTGAGGACTGTGGTTGTGCTGCCCTTTCTGGATTCTAATTTTTCTGACTATTTCCAGCCCAGAATTTTCCTGTTGCAGTTTCAAAAAAATCTTTATACCTCATTGTACATAGCTGCATAGTGATGCATTGTAAAAATTTCAATCCAGGCCCACATAAACTGATATGTACATAGCAGTGAATGCTGGCAATAGTCCACACTGAAGGGTGAAAAGAGAAAGGAAAGCTGCCAGACAAAATGTTAATTACCTGCCAAGTATTATAATGAACAGTTGATGATATTCTGTACATTAAATAAAATACTAAGTCCAACATAATAGACATAATTCAGAAATTATTTTAGTGTGGAAACTGTGATGTAAGAATAATCTAAATTATCAGAAGTTGTTGTGACACCACCCTGTTTCCTAAATCTTCCACAGGATCTGTGGTATAGAATGTTGAAGTAATAACAGAATCATTTTATTAATGCCTTTTGCATCAGTGCTTCAAAGCACTTTGCAGCAACACAAGAATGTATAGAGGCATCCATTACCTTGGATATATCAAGATAAATACACGAATAAAAACGGTGTTTTCTAATCATTCCACAGTTACTACAGAATCAACAATCAGGATAATGCATCATAAACATCAACAAAAGATGTACTTCATCCTATATATGTCAGATCTCTTCATCTGCCTGAGTATTAGAAACAAATTAAGAATATCTTGTCCTTCTTATGAATACTGTAGATGAGTGAAGAAAATTATTTGTTAAAATGTGTCCCAGTCCTGCTCAGAAATTTTTGGTTGACAATCTTAGTATCAATTCAGTTTTTCTTTGCTTGAACAACTGATATCTACTCTTAGACTCAAGTAAACTGATATTAATCAGAACGAATAATTTTGAAGATCCTATGGGATTGATACATCATTTTCCAATACATCAGCATTTTCTTAACAGTTATGAAAGACACAGACTTACTTTTTATGAGAATTTTTTTTCACACTGAGAATATTTTCTTGCATTTCTGTTTGGTAAAGAATGAAAACTCAGCAGACTCATGACTTTCTTACTCAAAGACAAAGTCAGTGCTGCCTATCCAAGACTTCTTATACTGCTTCCCCAAGGAACATTGCATTTTCTCCTAGACAGTGATCTTTTGGCACTTGATCAAGTTTTCTAAGAATCCATTTCTTGTCAGGAGATCATAACATTCTTCTACAGATAAGTTCTGCAGGCATGATGAGACTGTCAGCTGCAGGGTCAACTTGCTAAAGCAAGGAACAGAAAAACAAGGCTACGAAATTCCTTCCCAGAGAATGCAACAATTCTTTCTGAAATTCCATCTCTTATTCTTTCACTTCCCACTAAGAATGTAAACATTAAAGAAAAAAAAAAGTCCCTTCTCTATTTTCTGTGCCCACTCTCATTATTCACCACAAATCTGGAGGTTTCCCCATTCAATCTATTATGGATTAAGTAATAGGTGGAGTACGCAAAGCTTTCCTGATTTAATACACCAGTCCTTTACATAGCCAGAACTTCATTCTTAAATCAAGGAGCTGCATTGTTTTCCTTGTATAGTAGCATGATCTGCCAAGAGATTCAATCTTTTGGACAGGTATATCCTCAGCTATGCCTAAAAATCTCCTTGGGCATACTAACTGACTTGAGTGTTTCAGGGAAAAAATACAACTTCAGCTGGTAAGTGATCAAGGACTGTATGTATTGAATGATGAAAACTTTGGATCATGTGAATAGAGAAATATCCATGTCTCTTAATCATGATTACAAATGTGCATCAGTTGAAAGCATTCATGAGGGAGGGTTGAACAAAGGGAAGATGTGTGCTATTTTCTCAGTATTGCAATAAATGGGGAAAAACTACCTATGTCACACGGGGAAAAGAATGGACGTACTTGTAGAACTTCCATTTAAAATAAGCTGCATCTATTTCTGATTCAGATCAGTGCCTCCTGAGATGCCTGCTCTGGCATGAATATCTGTGGAGCTTTACATTAGAAATGTCAGTGACACTGCTATCTTGGCTCTATCCTGACTCTGTGCACAGAACCACTTTTTTCTACCTTGAAGTGCATGCTAATACCCCTTCAGGCTTTCTCCAGGTTTTGCAAGCTGAATTTCCCCAGGCTTTTACAGGCTGGAATACTGGCTGCATCATTACCCAGAACAATTCTGCCCTTGTTCCCTGTCCTGTAACTCATCTTAGTGGTTTATCTGATTATCACTATGTTGCTGGCCAGTTTAATGTAGAGACAACTTGACCAAATTAACTCCTTTATTAAATAATTTATTAATAAACTCAGGAGATTGCTCAGATGACTTAAATGAACTTTATTAGCATATTGTGAATAATTCAGCACTTTCTACAAAAAGAAAAGGCCTTAGGAAATACAGAATAAGGATGTTATCTTGCCAGCTTTCCTAGCTAGACTTTTCCTAGAGTCAAAGGGCACTGGTCTGCTGCCAAAGTTTGTCCCCATGAGGGGCTTTCAGACTTAAATTTTCATGGGAGAGAATATTTCCAGATACAAAGCCTAATTTTTTTTTCAAAATTATTAGGAAATCAAATAATATTTATATCTTGGGGAAGTTTATTCTATATGAGTAATAATTGGTTGAGACTAAACAAATTTAAATGTTTCCAAAATACCAATCATGTCAATATTATAACTAATTTCCCAGTCTGAACTGTAAATTAACTTAACTTTGGGCATGTGTGACTAAAACTTAAGTAAAGTTTTGACTCTGAATTTAGAACAGTGGGTGTATTGAGTAGGAGCCTCTTGAAGAAGCTCAATCATATATTAAATCTTGTTTGTAATCTTGACAAGATTATACAATCAAAAGTCAAGAAGGCTTTATATACATTGTGATTGGGCACAAAGGACTTCTATGTTACACTATGTTTTCAAAACAAATAAAAGAAGCAAAGGACATCTTTCAGGGATGTGCCCAGAGTAGAAGAAATTCTTCTTTAATGGGGATACTTACTGTTCTTGGGGATTTTATCCTCTGCCTATTTTCCTGAGAAATGTCCCTTTGATCTGCAGTATGCTTGTTATCAGCATGGGGTACTGCTCATATGCTCTCACACGAGAGAAAAAACACATAGAGGAGAAGATGGCATACTATTATATTTAACTTTGTGGATATACCAAGGGACTGCAGTATTTTGCAACCTGTGATGGGCTCATGATTCTATCAAAGCTGGTGGCACAGAACTACCTTAGGCTCCAGTGGATGTCAGGTTGTCTATTGACAGATAGGGTTCTAGATTTCCATAGCATTCTGGCTGTGGGAAACAACCCTGGTTCAAAGTCCCTGGAGCCCAGATTCTCCATGCCTGCATTGTACTATCCCACACAGACAGGTCTACCACGCTGGTGGAATAAGTACATTTTGGCAAAAGGGCATAGATAATGGGGATCTGGTTGTCTCAGATGTGAATCTGTCAGCTCTTAGATTGCTTCCACGCTGAGTTGCTTTCTTTCTGCCTTGGATTTTCCTTCTTTAAACTGAGAGTAAAATGTCATACCTGCTCCCAGTTACCTCTTCAGAGTAGTAAGGATTAATTAGCTCATGTTTGTACACTGCTCTGAATGTGTATTGAGCAAAATTGTTTATTCTTACAATTAAAGACTTCTGCATGTGAAGATTATGACTGTGTAAATGCTGAATCCTGTGATTTCTACTTTTACAATTGCAAATTGCTGTTAAAGGTATGCATAACTTGTTACAACTTGTTTCACCAAGGAAAAGGTGACAAGCACCTCTGTTTTGCTATTCACTCACCTCTCTTTTCTTTGCTATCTTGCCAAAGGCTTTTTTGTGATCCTGGAAAAAGGCAAGCATGCTGGCCTGATTCCCTTTGTCTCATTCCTGCTCCGTTAGGAAGGCCACAAGTTCACATTTTAAGAGAAATCCTCTGAGAATCATGTGTGTGGTAATTCCTATAAAGCTGCTGGAAGTACATTTTTTTTATGACAATATCTGATTTTGTTTACAAAAGGCCAAATCCAATTCTATTGTACATCTCTAGGGGAAATGCTTTTAACTTTTATTCAGTAAATTCAAAATACCAAGGCAGTAAAACCAGATTGCTTAGATGTCCATTGTAACAGCAGTGATTTATAGCGTCAGTTACTTTAATGATAGCTTTATAGGATTAAATCATTTATGGCTAGAAATTCAAGAAAACAAACTAAAACTAAATGCAAAACCAATAATGCTACTTATGTTTCCTTGAAAAAAATGATAATTACTTTTTCTTGTTCTTTCTTCATTGTTTCTCACTGTATAACTAACTTTTGTTAATTGACATATGTATCAGTGGTGGAAAATTTTAAGTTGCAACACAGCTCTTTCTGGAAGAATGTACAAAACCCCCAAATGTCTCCCATTTATTAGTATTTTGGCTCCTCAATGCTTTCAAAAACAGTCTTGCAAAGGTCTTCATTCATTGTCCGCAAGATTATCTAGGTTGAAGACTTCACCTGGCTCTTTACTAAATCAGTGACAAAAGTACAACGCCTAGCACAGTGAGGTCCAAATCTTGGTCACTGGCCTCTGCTGTTGAAAACCCAACATTTTCAAATCACAGTCTTACATGTTATGAACATATGTATTTTCAGGACAAATTCAGCTAAAGTGTTTCTTGCATACTGGGCTTATCTGGGGTATTATCCTCACTGTCAATAAGAATACAATTTTTTCAGTGAGTAGCTCCTGTAATCTGCACTACAAGTCTTTATCCTCCATTAAACATTGACAGGAGATGGGAAAATCAGGGGGAACATCTCACTCTATTAAGGTCCAAGTCAGTATTTTTATTACAGAGAGATACCTACTGTTCTCAGGGAACTTACTCTATGAGCTGGCAAAGACAGGAATTGGTAAAGTAGAATTAAAAAGATCTGGATGCGTGTGATGCCTCAAAATTACAGGAGAAACCAGTAACAAAAGCCATATCTCTTACTCTCACTACAAAATTCTGTAGATGCTGGAGGAAATGGTCTCAAAAATACAAACAGTACAAAAACAAGATTCAGAAAAGACAAATAACATGCCTTTGAAGGAAAAGAGGATGTAATATGCATGACATATTTAAGGTAGATTCTTGGGGGTTTATATTGAGACATATAATTATGTTAAATGAAAATGTGCATAAAAGGCATGAGACTGATTAGCAGTTTTGGAGATTACAAATCGGATATTTATTATCTGATAGCATCTTTTTACATATTCCAGAAGTTTTGTTCCCTTTAGCAGGTTGTTATTATTTGACCAGAATGTCGCATCAGAAATTAATTACCATTATAGGCTAGTTTAAAAATTCAGTCATCCATTCACTGAGTTAGACATATCATATGACTGGAAATTAGTCACATGCCAGGAATACTGAGAAAGGAGAAGAAACAAATTACTGTCAAAAATATATTTTCAGAAACTCTTGGTTGAGCAATTGTATATAATGAAGACATCCTTAGAACAGTGTTACTTGAGAGCTATTAGATAAACAAAGAAAGAAGAAGCTATAAAATTAATATTATTTGTAATAGAAGACTAGGCTAGTTTGATAACAGCTTATCAGTTATCACTATGAAAGTGTTGATTGTTGTGTTACTTCCCATATACTCTACATGTGAGATTCTGAAGGCACCGTCAGAAAACAAGCAGGCACACATTTAAAAATACAGCTATACAGCTTTAAGATACTGACTCCTTCCCATGAAAAGCCCTGCATATGTGAAAAGGCTACAGAATTTGGGAAGCAGGAGTTATCAGCTCATCTAATAATCCTCCCATTTTTAAAACTTCTGTTATGAATTAGACATTAAATAAACCCATTCAGATCTCAATAAAATTGGTCAAATACATAGAATTTGCAAAACTTACAGTTTGTTATTCCCAGAAAGCTCCAAAAGAGCTTGGCAAAGAATGACAAAATTATATTTCCTGCAGAAATGGAGAAAAACAGGCAATGCAATCCCTGACTTGGAAGGATGTGATGTCTATGCTCCATTCATACCTCAGTCAAAATGAGAAGATAAGTCAACTGTGGCACTACAGCTCAAGGTAAGGTAGTTTCACTTTAGGAAAAGGATTAGCATTTGAAAATGAGGGTACTTTAAAATTATTCTTTTTGTTTATTTAACTGCACTTAGTATACACAAAGAAAAAAAAAGAAACTAAATAAAAATTAAACAAGCCAGGGCCCTGTCATATCTCCTCAACTGCTATGACAGGTCTTTGCAAAGCAACCCCTCAGGCACCTTTTTCTAGTAGTGAATTAAACTGGTGGACTCAGAGTTCAGAATGCAATGGAACTTTGTAGAAGATGAAAAGCCAAAAAGATAAGGTTGAAGAACGAAAATCCTTGTGGTACCACTGGCTATAGAGATAACATTTCTGACTCATGAATGACCAATGTCAGTATATTCTGGAGTCTTGGGGAACACATCAGGGAGGGATGGCTATGCAGTTGACTGACTTAGCCTCTGCCATCAACCACTGTTGTTCACTGAGCAATGGGCCAGAAAGATCTTTGATTATGGCCATTCTTATGCTCTTGAGGATGACATTATTTAGTACAGAATGAGCATTATTCTTGTAAATATGAACTATTTGCAGATAGTCATCTGCCTACATAAAGAGGAAAATAAGAAATGGTATTTGAAATCTTCAACAGACTTGCTCTTCAGTAATGAAACAAAGTTTGTCAGGCCGCCAGGCAAACAGGTAGAAGTAATTTCTAGCAAACTGAGTGAGCACCAGGAGTGAACATGGTTGTCACACAGGAAACAAAAGTAAAACAAAGTAAAAGAACTTCGACTTTTCTTCCACAATGAAGAAAATGTGGGGACTTTTTCAGCAAGCAATGAAGGAACATCTGCAGGTCTACCTGGGAAAATAACAATTATATTTGGCGTATTCAGACTCTAGAAAACAAAACTCTTTGTTAGCAAAAATCCATCTGTTACTAAAAAAATTGGATCTACAGCAAAATTACCATTTCATATGTAAAAATAGATTGATTTTAAACAAAGTCTGTGTGTGCTTCTGAAGACATAACTAAAGAATTTTTTTTATTCTTAAGGGGTGTAGTTATTTTTAATAAAGAAAATTACTTACAATTTTAGGCAAGTATAGGAAGAACAACCTTTGTTTGAGGAGAGAAGGAAACTGTGATATATAATTTAAATAATCTAGTTTAAATTGGTGGATATTGCGCAAATGCACACTTATTTATAATATAAATCTTATGTAAACAAACTGAGGAAAGAAGGCCAACAAAAAAAAGTTCAAATTAATGCCAAGCAAATTATCCAAAACAGCGTTTCACAGAAAATTGAAAAAAATGTCAGTCAAATAGAACTCAATATAATTTTCATTAAACTGGAGAGACAATCAAGTTTACCACACTTGGAGTTAATAATAACCAATATGAGGAGTTTATATTGTAGTTACTGATGACTATACAAGAAAAGAATGACACTGATAAAAAAATAATTGTAGAAATTAGTTTCCTGACACCAATAAGAAGGAATTCTTTCCAATAAAGTAGAATATGCAATCAATCAACTTAAGCAAGGACATTCTCATGGGAAAGATGGAAAGACTACAGCAGGAGTTACACTGTAGTTAATGACCTCAAGTGAAGTGTAGGTCACAGGATAAATATTTAAAGAAATTTTATGAGAGCTCAGCATCTGCTGGTGAATAATAGTTCAACAGAATAAAGTACCATTGCTTAAGACATGCCATTCAGGTCTTGCAAATGGCATGATGGACCATGGATGGAGAAGCCATGTCAGTTAAAAGTTTTCATTAAAAAACAATCATGCCTGAGTGCATATATGTAAGTCTTCAGTAGTGACTTTACAGGAAGATTTTATAGCAGTTGTCGATCAGGCTTGGTAGCTTTAAGTGAATTTTCTTTTAGGGGAATTGATGTATCAATCCCAGGGAGGGATACATCAATTGATGAAATCTTTCTTTTTTTATTATTGTCTTGAAGTTACTTTATCCCACCATAAAAAATGCTAAATTAAAGTGAAACAGGGAATGTCAGTAGAGTGCCAGAAAAAAAATTAATAGCTAAACATGCAGCTTTGACATTTTCTCTTAAACCCTAAATCCACCGTTGAGTTGGGTTTTTTTTTAAGAACAGAAAAGCTGGAGGTTCTCCCCTTAATGAAATGCGGTTATTTTAGACAATAATTTATAGAAGAAATGGTCAATAACAGTCCACATTGGAGAGTTCCTATTTGCAGTATTCACCTTGTCTCTGATGTTTACACCAGCTAAAAGCACACAGAGCAGAAACAAAAGCCTTCAACAGCCTCTCAGTGGGAGCAGAATAGGCCTGGTCCCTGTTGTGAGAACAGCAGCCCTCCTGCACATCCCACTGCAACACCCTGCTTTGGCTCCTATCTTAGGGTTTCTAGCACCAGGGTTATTAGGCAGTCCACAGGACTGAGGTCATTCACATATTTATATATGATGTGTAATGTTTCCACCCATATTTATTAGATATCACAGATAAATCAATTGGCATTAATTTCAGACAGTTCTTACTGAAAGAGGAATAGTCAAAAAGTACCAGCAACTTCATGGACTGTTACTTCAAAGAAGATGATGTCCATCAAAATTCCCTACTGCACCATAACTTACATTTTTTGCTGCTCTCCTTGTAATCTGTTTGGGAGTAGGGGTCACTGGATGATTAGATCACTATTCTGCTCAGGTGGACATCATGAAAACTGTGCTTTTTTTCCCCTCTTAACTATGTTCTTTAACACTTTTCCTGTTTAGGCAATTGGTAGTGGCAATTACTGTTAAACAATCCACATTTTTCTACTTGCCAGTGAAGATTGTAATGCTAATAGTTCCTATAATATGAAATGTTTTGGGATCACAGGCATATGAGATAATAATAATTAAGAGAGAGTGGGGAAGGTAATGATGTTGAAATTACTTATCCAGGTTTTGCATTCTAGCCACATTGAACTTTTCTACCTTTCATGGTTCTTCCCTGAACATTTTCACAGGAGAAAGACTATCCCATGACCACTGAGACAGGAACTAAAGAAATGGTTCACATAGAAATAGTTCACAGAAACAGACCCCATGGCAAAAGCACTGACAGAAAAATATTTATACAGTGATAATGACACACAGTTGACAGAAGGATAATGATGTCTGCACTGCAAGATAGGTAACACATTTAATGATTATATGTATTTTAGTTCATTTCTATGTTTTTCATATTTTGTTATTAATGTAAATTGGAATATGTATAAATACATATAAATGAATTGTCATATATGATTAGTATAATTGTTGACTGAATCAGAAAGCTCTCTTATACTCTAGAACTTGACAAAATTTTAGTGCAGATGTAGAACAAGGGTAATCATAACAAAGTCATAGGAGTAAAAGATATTTTATCAGATTGAGTTTTTGCTACTATTGTCTGGACTATTTTATGATTTCTATTAAGAACTGGGGATGTCCATTTAACAAGTTTGATAAGACATACCAGAATAGTAAGGAACTTAAAACCAAAGACTCTTTTGTCTTTTCTTCTAAGTTTGTTACAAGCAAAGCTTTGATTATACATGTCCATCACATCTATCACACTATACTTCACAAAAAAATTAAGATAGAACCTCACCTGGAGTAATTTCTGCTCAAGCCATATCCATGAAGCAGTATCCATGCATGTCAGGTGAAGATCTTCATCTTCATCTCTCTTCATCTCCCCTCTCCATTTCCAATGTCCATATTTCACTAGAGGTTTGTCCTTGATTAATATTTTAAGAATCTGAGAAGATCAAACAGTTTTATTACCTTAAATTTTTAAAGGCCCGCCAATGTGGTAAGAAGCTCATGTTCTCACTGGAAGCTTAAACCAAAGAGAATTAATTATCTTTGAAAGCAAAATATTAAAAATATTGTTTTCATGTTTGTACGCTTCAGAACTACAGAACACAGGCTATGTCTTAATATGAAGCACTGATTATTCAACACAAAAAGATGTTTCTTGTAGTAGATGTTTTTTGACTGTTGGTCCAAGAAATCAGTGTTGCAGTACCAGTTCTCTGAAGGGGTGGCAGAGTGCAACGCATAGTTAAAAATATTTCGTAACCAGGGAGTTTCATCTTTCAAATGTATCTCCTGGACGCATGAAATGACCATATGAGAGAAAGATATGCTTCAACAGTGCATCTGAGTTACTCTACTTCTTCATAGATGACTAGTTCTTTGAAATGATCAGTCTCCAGACAGAGGGAGAAAAAAACTGAAGACAAACGATTACACCATCAGTCTGAGCTAATCACCCATAAGTGAAAACATTTACTTTCTTAAACATTGCCCTTATGATCCAAATGAGGTAAAAGACTGAAGGGAGGCAAAAATATTATAATGAGGCACAATAATAAAATAAGGCAAAAGTAATATAATAGAAGATAATAATTATTATGTGTTGTAGCTGTGTGGCAATTTTAATTCCATTTTTCTTGGAATTCTTGGCATTTTAAGGACCAGCAGTGGGGATGATATGTAGGTTTCAGTTAGAAGGGGTATTTTGATAAAAGGACTTGAGCCTTGTGGTCAAAGAAAAAATATTACAAACATATCTTTAATTTCACAGCAAGCTTTAAGTGCACTAAATTGCTCACAGAGCCATTGTACTCTGATTTTATCTGCTTACATGTCAATGGGTAAAAAATCTCATAAAGTCATTGACGTTACTTCAGTGTAAAATTGTTGTTGAGGAGATAGATCAGGTTCATAATTTCATATAAATTGTTTTTATTTGTAATGGAACCATGCGATCTACTGAAAAATGTACACTTGTTGTGGATCATTTAACACAGCCATCTGTACATTTCTTAAGAATGAAACTGTCATCATTGTGTGACTTTTGTTCAGGATATCTATCTGGTTATTATGCCTTGGCTTAATTCACTCTCACAATAAGATCACACTTGCACTTGGCAGATGAAATAAGAAATAATGAGGTACTTAGAGAAATTAGATTTCTACATTATCATATAATCAGATTTTAATGAAACAAGTAATATCTACCATTCATACCATTTTGCTTTGTGATAAACCTTACTAGATTAACATGAGATTTGTTTTGGTGGCCATGAAGAACTGAAATGATTTATTCCTTGCGGTAAAATGCTGCCTTATCTGCGTAAAATCTATTACAGCATTATATACAGCCTTTATTATTTCTCTCCCATTGGATAATTGGAGGTCTGTGGTATTATTTAAAGTGATGAAGTAGCAACCTTAGCTCATTTTACACTTTTCAATTTCATGCTTGTCTTCTGTAAAATCTTTTCCATAAATTAATGTTCAAAAGAACGTGGATGCAGCACAAAGTAAAAAACTTAAATACATATTGATTAAAATTGTATTCAGAGTCAATGAAACTAGAATTTCTGATGAATGTGTGTTTCCAATCAGTGTAAGCTTTTCTTATAAGGCACATGTTCTCACAACACTGAACTTAATCAAGCCAAGTTAGAAACAGGAAAGCCAGCAATAAAACTTCAAGAGAAGTAGCTGAATGTTTAAACCAATGACTGTGAGTTTAATTGCCATGGTTAAGTCTACGTTACCTACAAAATACCCTTGACCTACATCCTCTTTTCTTGCACAGAAATACAGAAAAAGAAAAGAAGCAAATGTGAACACTCAAGTATGAGTTAATCCCAAAGAACTTCAGGAACTTGACTGGGTCCTATGTTTAAAGGTGAGCCATTGTAGGCTCACCTGTAATCAACGCTTGGAAATACATCTCCGGAGTGAAAATCAGATCTTAGATGTATCCTCTAGAGGTGCCATCTCTCTTTAGTAGTCTCATACAGTGAAGAAGCCCTTAACTACTGTGGAAAAATACATTGTATTACCACAATTGAAAATGATCCCATGTGTCTATAGCTTAAACATTTTCCCAGTATAGATGGTTACAAGAAAGTACAGATTGGGAAGAGAAAAAAGCTTAAAAGAGACTGTATAGAAACAGCCACTTGTCTTACCAAGAACTCTTAGCAATACAAATGGACAAGCCAGTTACTGCGCTTACGAGCAAGAGAATTTTCGGAAGCTGTAAAAATAACTTAGGACTTGATGTTCCCTCACAGATTTGCAGACTTCTCTTTGTCTCTTTTTTTTTGTTGTTGGGGTTTTTTTGTTGTTGGGGTTTTTTTTGTTGTTGGTGGTGTTTTTTTGTTATTGTTTTTCTTTTCATTTGTTTTGTTTTGGGGTTTTGTTTTGTTATCAAAGCCTAGTGATTTGCAGGATCCACGCCTCCTTACCTAAGCAGATATTTTTGTTACACTCTTTGTAGGAGCTCATACTGATTCTAAGTTTTTCAAATTATTTTTTTTGCATTGTAACTCGTTTAAGCAATACTTCAGATTCTGCCAAACTCCAGTCAAACATCTATCACTCTCCTTTCAGTAACCTTCCCATTGGAACTATTTATTTGCAGCTTGGATGGGATGAAAACATAATTTTAGAGTGATAATATTTTGTTTATATATCTCATTTTCATAAGCTCTGGTGAAGTTATTTAGGGAGATGCTTTATTTGGCTTTTTTTGTATCTAATAATGATACATTTTTAAAGAAGTAGTTCAGGTAAGCATGCAGAGGGATGTACACTTGTCAACACTACCAAGCATTTGGGACAAAGATGTTTGAAAAGGTTGTGAGAAAGTCACAAATGGGACTAGAGGCTCAGTAACATGCTCTCTCAGGGTTAAGTGGTATACTGTGTAGTTTATCACCAAAACCACCCTGACGGGAGACTTGTTTATGGTGTATAAGTACTATAAAAATTAGAACCCCTCCCTCTACACCAAAGCCCAGCTATTCTGCATACCATTAATCTCTCAAAGAAAAAAGTGATGATAGTCAAAGGCTGCAGATCAAAGCCACAGAGATCTATAATGGAAACAGATTTTACAGTGAAAACAATTAACCTGAGGAAATCTGAAGGGAAGAAATGGTTTCCATTGATGATATCAACAGTGATCAAGTGTGTAAATATCAGAAATGCCACTTTGCTATATACTGCCTGCTTCTTCATAGCTTGGACCTCTGATTTGCCTAGTTAAGCAAAACTAGTGAATACAGGAAGACAATAGCAAGCAAATATTCTGATAGCTGCTTTCAATATTATTTTATGTAGATTTGGCTAAACTATGATAGGTTGGTTTTTGTTTTGTTTTTTTTTTTTTTAATTCGTGTAAATCGGTTCTTTGATTACTAGCAGGAAAATAGCTTATCTACTTTCTTTTGTTTTCTGAAGCCCACACTGATGATTTTCTTCTTTTTTATAAAAGAAGACTTCTCTCTCTCTTTCCAGTTTTACCAGAAATAATTCCCACATTAACATTTTACTTTGAAACATTCCTTTCTAGTTTCTTTATTCTGTCTCTAAAGCTATGTCTATTTGCATTGAACTTTGTCTACCAATTATAAATCAAAATTGACAAACCTGAATTCTGTGACTCTTCTTTTGTAATAATGAGTCAATTTTTTATTATCAAGCTTTAATCTCTTCTTTACTTGAATTTAAATAAATCATCAAATCAAACCATTAAATAAGTAATTTCAGAATAATTCATTATATGTTTCAATATTTATTGGCAGTGTTATGATCACTCTTCTATTCAAAGGATTTTTTTAAAAGTACACTTGTATATCAACAAAGGGGAAAAGGACAGAGAACGGAAACAGAAGAATAATAAAAATATGTAAGAAATCATATTCAAAGGTGTCCTTCTGCCCTATTTCCATATTGAGAAAACAAGAAAAGTAACTGAACAGAAGGAAACACTGTTTCACAGTGTAGGTAACCAAGGCACAGGTTGCCTAGAGATGCTGTGGAGTCTCCATCGTAGGAGATATTCAAAAGCCGTACAGGCACAACCCTGGGCACCTGGCCCGAGGTGGTCCTGCCTGAGCAGGAGGTTGGACCAAATGACCTCCAGAGCTCCCTTCCAACTTCAACCATTCTGTGATTCTGTGACTTTATGCCACTGGTTTGCAGCTCAGCTGAAGCAACAATACAATTTGTGGTTTGAGTACAATAAAGAAAGTACAGCAAAAGAGACACATCTGTACTGTTTCTGTCAGACCATCATTAGAGAAGTAAAGGGTTAAGAAAACTCATTTGAAAACTGCAGAAGTTAGATCAGGAGAAGTAGGTTTACTAACAATAGCAACAACTTCCATGCTCCTCTTGCAAATAGTGGCTGCTCTTGAAGTGGAAGTGAAGGATAATATTTAAAGAACTGCATGAGCTGGGGCAGATAAGAAAGGCAGGAAAATATATGGTCAAGTCAGCACAGTCTGGTTTGCAGAAACTTCTTTAACTGACAAAAGAGATTGGTAATGATCCCATAACCTACATGTCAAATGTAGTGTAAGTTCATGCAGTACATTTTGTAGTTGTTTGCATTGGTTGGGATTTGGAAGACAGGCTACATATGCTACTCATTCTAAGGCTTCCAGCAAAAGAACATCTGAGAAGGTGAATAGCTCATCCATCTCCCGTGTTTTTAGCTTTAGCCAACAAGGACAACCCCTACAGCTGTGAAACAAGCTCTGATAGTGGGGAACATGTGAACAGGTTGTGACAGCAACTGTACAAATGCAAGGTATTACTGACATGCATGAATGAGAATAATAAGTGTGAAATCAAACAGTCAGCATTGCAAAACAAAATATGTCATGTAGCTACATTTCAACAAGTGGCAGAAAGCTGCACTAAAGCAACACAACAGTGGAAAGGTGATGATTGGGCTAACATCACTGAAGATGAAAGCACTCAAGGATGGCTATTATTGGAAACTACATTGCTCTAACCTGCTTTAAAGACTGCCACAAGATCAGCTTTATCAGTTCTTAGTCAAGTCACAAATGTTATCTGCTGATGAAAGGTCCAGTTACCATTGAAGGACTGGAATAGAAAATTCACGGCTTTTTGTCACAAGTGTTGTGGGAGACATGGATAAGGTTATCTAAGACTTCACTGTAAAATTGAACCAGTCAACACAGCAGCTAGTACAGTGCTCCACTGCATAAGGATTTGGCCCTTGATGTAATTTTAACAACATGATAGAGCAGTAGCATTGCATTGTTTGCCAAACTAGTCCATGGGGATACACCTCCATGAGATACAAGGAGGTCCTAAGCTTCTTCATGGTCAGTTTTTGCAAGGTATATCTTCTAAATTACAAGCTTATTTGATAGTTACACGACACTCTAGCTGTTGGTCTTTATAAGACATATCACAAATTTAAGCTGCATCAGTGAAATATTTTTTTTAACAAAGCAGTTCACTCATAAGATAAAGCCTGCCCCATATTCAGTGTGTTTCAGAACTG
This sequence comes from Lepidothrix coronata, assembly GCF_001604755.1. NCBI lineage: Eukaryota > Metazoa > Chordata > Aves > Passeriformes > Pipridae > Lepidothrix > Lepidothrix coronata. The sequence goes on along the minus strand of NW_016690352.1, from coordinate 506,244 downwards.
AGGTTCATAAAGTATTTTTAAAAGGTTCATCCTATGTTAAGAATACTGGTCTGTGATTTGTCATTGACCTTGGTTTTCAAGTATCAACAGGGCACACACTAGAATGAAGAAATAGAATGATCTGATGAGACCAGAGTAGACCTCGCTAATGAGCTTTCTGTATTCAATATATACTTTATAAGCCATGTGACTCAAAGTACAACAAAAGTGACAGTTGTCAAGTATACAATTTCCTTTTAACCCCTACAAGGAGGGATTGCTTTATGTCCTGAAAAATGAAAATTTAAATTCCTTTCAAAATCTTACCTTTTTATGTATTTTATTAGTCATACCCTTATTATTATCAATGTATTTAACAATTTTTATGACAACAATGTGTTTTGGCTACACTCTCTCTTAAGGGATTAAATTTCCTGGTCAAACTGTGTGTTCCAAATACCCCATTTTCCCTTTGTGCTTCATACGAGACTGTTTTCCAGCTTATCATTATTCTCACCCTCATCTTTGAGGCCCATCCCTTTCTCTATTATCCTTTCAGAGCTGATGTGAAATCTACTGAATAAAATGTGTCAGTGGGGGGCAAGCTCTTGACTTTATATGATTGTGTTAAAATATTGCTATATTGTTATCGATGATCATGCTGTTTGTTCAGTTGAACATACTGAGTGGAGGCCTTCACTATGTTGTTCATAATAGAATGCACTTTTAGTTTCCAGATACTAATATCTCTCTGCTATCATGTTATTGAAATGACAATCAAAAAATTTTCTATTATTTCGTCTATTTACTGTAGGGTACAGATCACTATTCAGACATTTAAGTTTTTCTGATCTGCTTAGCAGTTCTGATCTAGTAACAGTTCAAACATTAACTGTGTTTTCCAGCTCCTTCTCTATTATTCCTCCAATTTTGATCTCTGATTTAAGTAAATCTCCACCTCCATTCCTTAAATGAGCCCCAAGTGTTTAGTTAATGTCTAATGCTAGTCTTTTTAATCTATCAGCTCCAATTTTCCACTATCATGGTTAAGAGGATGAACTGCTTCTTCTCCTCTGCCTATTGCTTACTCTCTTCAAGAAACTGTTATTATTCTTCCTTTCTCCACTAATTAATTATTTACTTCTTACAATGCTTGCTTGCTTCAATCCATTGAATTTTCTTCTGTTCACAGTATTTAATTATTGTAAATGCGTTGTGTTTACCCTTTCTGCTGTCCTCTTTATATCTTTATTTTAACTGCATTAGTTTCTGCCACTTCTGGATATTAAGATTTAGTAAGCATTTCTATGAGTAAGCAGAGAGTATTTTTGTTTTACAGTGAAGTGAATTTCCTGGATTTTGTTGTAGGGAACGGATTAATATTGCCTTTCTGAAAATATAACATGATGGCAGGTACTTACATTACATGGCAGATTAACGATGATGATACCAGCTTTCCACTTTTCTGGCTGTACTATTGATCTTTTTTATCAGCACTACCATAAAATATCTAGCTATTCAGTATGTTATCTCCCTCAATTAGGTGAATCTCATTAATCCTATCTTGTATGTTATCTGTCTCTGAACTTGTAATACTTGAATTCAGTCCTGGAAAATTGTTTACAGCAATTGAACAAGATAGTGGAACAATAAAAAACAGGTTTGTATTCTGTGTTTCAAAATCACATGTAGAATCCTTTTTCTTCCTTTCTACTAGAGGCAACCTCTGGCCTTGTAGCATTTCTAGAACAGTTATCATTGTTATGGTAAGGAACCAAAGGAAATTCTACCTTTATTTCTAAAATGAAGTATGATCAATTTCCACTTTTTCTCCGTTCAGCAGCACTGCTCTTTCTCTCTCCAGATACAAATGAACATTTCAGGGTGGGAAATGTATTTATATTTATATTGTATTTATATTCTGAATATAATTCTCTCAAATAATTAAAAATTCACAAGAATGTGATTTCTGAAATAATTAGAAATAACAAGTAATCAGGAAATCTGAGGAAGAGGAACAAGACTCCCTCCCATTAAACAGTGTTTAACGGTGCTGGATGCTGGTCTGCTGTGTCTCAAATCCGAGAACCTATGCCTTTCCTGTATCATTCCTAGCATTCACAGAATCATAGAATATGCTGAGTTGGAAAGAACCCACAAGGATCATTGAGTTCAACTCCTGGCCCTGCACAGGACCATCCCCAAGAGTCACACCATGTGCCTGAGAGATTTGTCCAAGCACTTGTTGAATTTTGTCGGGCTTGGTGCTGTGATGACTTCCCTGTTCCAGTGCCCAACCACCCTCTGGGTGAAGAAACTTTTTCTAATTTTCAACCTAAACTCCCTTGACACAACTTCAGGTCATTTCCTCAGGTCCTATCACTGGTCAGCACAGAGAAGAGATTAGTGTCCTCATGTAAAAAAGTCAGTGATCTACAAACAATAAATTTGAGACTTCTAATTACTTGAAAAGAAACTAATTTCTTCCATTTTTGTTCACATCTAACCCCCTCTCCCCAAGCATATAAAGCAGTATTCATCAATTCTAGATCGTATTTGTGTGTCTGATGCGGACAGGGTGCATGATTTAAAGCCAAACTCTCTCTGTGCCTCAATTTATTTCACACAAAAAGAGGATTAGTGGGGCATAATGAGGAGACTGTACACTGCAATGGGTGCCTGTAACAGATGTTATGGAAATGCAGGACCTTTGTGATCACTAAAGAAGAATAAGGACTTGACTCTTGTGCTGCCAACATGTTACTAAGAGTTTTGCTAATCTGATTCAACAACTCCTTAAGAGAACACACCATCAAAATAGTGTGTGAAGACCCCTTACCCAACAGAGGCTTCTCACGAGGTGGACTGAATAGACGTAAAGTCCTTTCTCCTTCATCAGGTTCCCCTGGTGACTGGGGAAAGTTACTTGCTTTCTTCCATAAGAAGGCTACACCCTTTTGTGAAAGACAGGAGAGACTCAGTCAGTCTGTTTGCTCCTGCATTAGACCAAACTGAGATTCCTACTTCTTACAGAATGTGTTGCTTTTCCATGAAAAATGTAACAGATAATAAAGTGATACCCTTTACCCCTCACTTGATTTTTAGTGCAAAAGATTTAAAAGGAAAATAGTCACATAATAGTTCATTTTGCACATGGATAATTTTTCATTGGATAAAGCTTAGCAATTTTAATTAGTTTCATTAACAATTTCACTGAATTTATCACAACTTTTTCAAATAAAGTTAAATATACTGTACAGTGAAAGATTTTGAATGATGTGACATTACATTTATGTATTTTTTATCAAAACATTTAATTGCACATTAAAAATGCATTGTATTTGACAGACACAGAATAAACTCTGGAGAATAAACACAGTGATTTGTTTTGTATATCTTACATGTGTGCAAAGCATAAATCCAAAACATTTATTTCATGCTGATCAGAGGTGGGGAAAGATACTTTAGTTTCACAGCTCCTTCTGAAGAATAATTTTGTGACCATTTTGTTGGGTGTGAGGAGGTGTTTCAGGCTGCCTCCTCCTGTTGTGGAGATCCTGGATAGCTGAGAGTTTAAATCATCCTCTGGTATTTGAAATACTAGTCTGCGAGTGTAGGGTTATGTCTATGCTGTAAACTAAAACAGGGCAAGGGAACATCTTTCAGTCCTCACGACAAGAAGCACTGCCTGGCTGCTGTCCAATCTGTTCAGCACTCAGCCATAGGTTTCCCCTAGGCTCCACATGGCTTGCATCTGGACCCAACTCATAATGATTTGGTTGTATTCTATTTTTCAGTTCAAATAATATAAGGCGCTGCAGTATTATAAGGGTTGGTTTGTGGCTCATTAGAACAACATTTCAATTTTATGAAAACAAGGACATGTTACATATCTTTATCTGTGATGTAAAGCAACCAAGAGAACTTTGAGGATGTGCTATCTTCTGGAATAGCTTGGGAAAACTATCAAAGGAGGGAAATAATCCTGATTCAGTCCTTTCCTGGCATAGATAATGTCCCTGGAATGTTGCACTCCTCACGAGTATTGCTTGGAGAAGAGCTTCTTCTTACTTGAGGGGATAGTGGTACCAAATATTAATCTCAGGGCTTCTGCATACTTTCACCTTAGGAGAGAGCATATATTCACAAACCCAAGCAAGACAATACATTATGGCACTTTCATTTATGTCCATAGCAAAGGGTGAAGCACATACCAGAGCAAGCCTACTTTTCAGATCCCTCTCCCTTGCCTGAAAGAAAGTTTTAATGGTCAGCATTCCCATATTATGCTGTTTTAAAGAACTGTAAGTAGATTTTGGTAAGATTTTTTCTTTCTGTGTGACAATCTGTGAAAGAATATACTTATTTGAAAAATATTTTCTGATCTCAGAGGAAACTCCCTCAGAGTCTCTTTTCAGTCAGGTGCTGGGAGTTAGTTCAGGCGTTAACCAATTTTAAAATATGTGCAAACATGTTCTTAAAGTAAGACTCAGTGCTTCTCTTTTTTTCTTTTTTGTCAACAAAAAATCTGCAAAAGTCTGAAAGAGTTCAGAGCCCTAAACAAGAATTTATCCTGTCAAAAACAGTCACCCCAGATATAAAATAACAAAATTTGTTACTCTTTATGAAAAGAATATTTTCTCTGAGACTAGTGGGTGCTCCATGAAGCAGCTGGAGCTTCAAGGGAGAATGACAGGTACTTTGATTTCAACAAGAGAAATGAAAGATCTTAATGACTCCAGGCACTGTAGAGTCCTTACCTCATAAATACGTCTGATTCATTTTCAGGGCTTTCAGCAGGGCTGAGTAATTTCAATGAAAATGATAGCAGAAAAAAGCCACCTGCTTTTTCTCTTTACTGTTGAGTGGTATCACTCATTCTTGAAATAACTTTTGTGTGAATATAAAAATTTTCCAAGAGACCTGTGGAGCTTGAGCATGGTTCTCTAAATCATTCACTGATGACATTAGGGCTCTGCATATGGACTATATTGCAGAACTGAGATCTAAGGAGTTTTAACAAGTCCTTAATTTTCACTAATTGAAAAGGAAAACATGTCATTTCCTAGGGAAGGATTTGTGGAGTACCATATAAACCCTGTCTACCAGACAATGTTCTGAGGCTTGCAGAAGACTTTTTGCTTCTGTCCATCTCCTCCAGCACCATAGAATTAATCACAATATCCAATTTTAAAGTTACTCTAATTGTCATTCTTTGGATGTATATTGGATGCACATTAGTGCATCTTTTTTTTTTTTCTTTTTTTCCTTTTGTCATTGAATCAGAAAGTCGCGAAAATACTGTTTTCCAAAAATATCTGGAATTCAGGGATGCAGAGTTGTTTTTAATCACTGAATTTAATTGCTTTGTGTGAGATCCTTATTAAGCACTGGTCTCATCATTTGAACGTTTAAAGGGTCTAAGTGGATGCTTTAGGATTGATGAGCCTCCCTTCACAAACAATTCCAAAACATGATAAGTTAATATCTATTATAATATAATCAGTTATCAAGTTCTCTTTGGCGTCAGATCCCTGACATATGATTTTCTGTTCTTTTATGCTTGGAGACTTTTTAGAGAGATACATATTGCTTGAGCGGAAATAAATATTGAATACATATTGTTGCACCTTAAAGTTGCTGTTCTCAAACATTATTAATCCTACAGTAGAATCTGTTACAGCTTAAGGCAATAATTCATATATCCACACTTAAATCTCTGGGCCTGCTTAAAACCCATGTGGCCTAACTGGACTGCATTTTACGGTTAATTATATCCAAGCTAAATTAGAGCACGTCTGTTTAAGCCGTATAAGAATAGATTTCTGTCATCTAGATTCAGAAAGTTTCCTCATAAGTTTTTGTCCTTTTCCTTAATGTCAGAGTTCCTTCCCTATGTCCCCCCATACATTTAAGAAATGATCACTTATCTGTTTCTCAGGGTTGTTCATTGTAACAACATTTGTCAGTGTCATTGTGCAACTTGTACTACTATTTATCTGTTGCCAATTCTGTATTTTTCTTTTCATAGTTGGGTGTACAATTTCCTAATAAAAAAGAAAAATGTTGCTTCCAGAGAGAAATAAAAGAACCCTTTTTTGGCCAGAACGTTTTGCATTCCATTGAAAGAAGTGATGCAAAGACAATTTTTCTAGGTCACCCCTTAATTTTCCTACCTTCATGGCTTCTTGGTTTACACTGCAGCAAAAATCAAAGAATTTGTCTCTGCTTTAAAGAGCACACATGACCTAGCTCCACCTACCTTGCTGCTTGTCTCTACTCCTGAAAGTTCACCTACCTCTGCTAATCAGTCAAGTTTGCTGAATTTCATAATTTAGTTGTTCTCTTTTTCTAAAATACCCTAAGAAAACAGTCCATGCTTAGACTACAATTCTGTTAGGAAGGTGACGGATAAAACTGCCCAGATTTGCCTCTACAGTTCCTTAAAATCCCTTTTTATATTGTTGTTTTCTCTCATTTATGTTTAGATCATAAACTGAAACAGAGATGTTACTGAAGCAGAGACTCTGGTCCCTGGCTAGATCAATCATTCAGTAATAATAACTCCAGCTGAAGCAAGAAGTTGAATAATAACGTATAGACAAAATGTAGTAAAAACTACTCATTTCATTTTAAAATGGGCCCTTTTGATTTGTCTATTAGCAATTTTAGAGGAAAATAACAAGTCTCTGTGTTTCTGAGCAATTTTCTCATCCCAGCTAGTTACTGCTGTGTTTCATGCTGACCATTATATAATGTATCATCAAGAACAGTTGCTCATATCACTACATCACTTGTAATTGCTTAGCCTTCCATTTAGTTTTAGCAAAGCTTCCAGGAGCTTGCAGAGAAGCAATGCCAAAGAATTTCAGAAGAGCCAGGCTGAAATGTGTCAGGATCTAATCTGGCTAATCTGAGCACCAGACTGAATAATTTAACAAAAGGGGTAAAGGATGTTTTGCTCAAAGTGGCGTCAGTACGGTAAGAAATGAAGCCCAGCAGATCCAAACAAAAGATGAAAGGTGTCCTAAAGGCTAAAAAAGCTCAAATGGATCAAGCCAAAACCAATATGCAGATCTTCAAATAAGAGATGATGGGACTACCTCACAAAGTGTGGCAAGAAGGAAACTCTGTGATTTTTTTGAAGAAGTGAAAAGTGCTCATGATAAGTAGAGCAGAAGGAAAGAGAGTCAGCAGAAGTTCTGTGTTCATAATGAACTACTGTAGCAGGCAGCTGTACTTGAAACTGTGTGGGGACTCATCAACAATGATATTGAGATGAGAAATGTTAATTACAACTGAACAGCCTCCTGTTTTGGCAGAAATCCCAGGACAAAGTGCTGGCACTTGGCCTGCAGAAGTGATATTGTATAGAATCCCTGACATTAAAAAAGGCTATAGTTTCTTCATTTTCATATATCGATTACAGATGAAGTGAAAACAGATTTTTTTTTCTTTTAGATAGAATCTCATGATTTTATGGGGATTAGAGTAGGAGGCTGATGGTCAAAAGCATGAGTTTTCTCTTCTCTGGAGCTTAGAAAATTTAGCTGTTGTTTAAACACCAAGTGTAATACCAAGGTGAAAGTCAATTCAATGATTATCATACTGGGACCGTGATAGATACAAATGACTTCACTAATTTATTGAAGAAAATTCATTACTTTGTAGAATTTGTAAGCAGCTTCTAAAGGCAGTTATACTCTGAGCAAGCAAGTTATACACCAGTAGTCCTGAGACACAGAGCTCAGCCTATGCCTGAGTAGCATACTCAGTTCCCACAGAGACTTGATTCCACAATACCACAGAGTTTTGCAAGGAGGACAGACTGCCATCGAGGTTTCACTGGCAGCATTGCTCCATGACTTAGATCACAATTTGTACAGGACGCACTTTCCTTTTGAAATTAAACATATTTGGTAAAGTGCCCATAGAAACATCAGCTGGGTTGGAAGTACCTATTCTCTGTGAAGTTCATCAAGATTTAAAACACCTTCAGATTCCCCATCAAGATATAAGAAGACTTTGAGAACTGGGGAGACATATTTTCTAGAACTGCCAGAGTCCTTGGAAACTGCATATGCACTGTGGTGACTTTGGTGATTTCAAATCACTGAAGTTTTCTTGATTGTTTTATGGTTTGTTTTTTTAAATTATTTTTAATTTAAATGTGTTCCTTCTCTTACCAAGGGGGCATACCCTACCTCATTCTCAACTTTATCTTCTCAGTATGTTCTATTTGTAAAGACAAAAATTCCTTAAAGAGATTGGTGATAAAATAAATAACTTGCTAGACTATGTGATACGGAACTATGAAGTTAATAATTATTGTTAGCAGTTCGGGTCAAGCATAACTTTCTCCTTCCTCATCCTTAGAAAGGCTTTCCTTCAATATTACAATAACCTACCTGCTTTACCATTAAACACTCATTGGACTTAAAAGCTTAATTTTGAATTTCTCCTAAATAATCATCAAGGAATGCAACACTCTTAGAGCTATTCCATGCTATATAGATTTAAAATTAAATATTTATTAAAGCAGAAGAGAGTCTGATGACCTTAACTGAATGTCTGGGCAATCACCTTGCAGTGGGAGATCAGGTTCAAATTACTTCATAATTTATTCATGTGGGTATCACTCAATGTATTGGAACAATATAAATTGAAGTACCAAGGTAAAAAAAAACTCTTAAGAACATGGGTTTTTTGTCACTAGAACTCTATGCCAACAGATCTGAGGAGAGACAAATACTTCCAGGATTGGAAAAGGACACCTGGATTAAACAAAGTTGCCCTACGACTTCATTTTTTCCTAAACATGTACTAGAATAAATGTAGCAGGACAGAAATGTAGCAGAACAGTAAGAAAACGGAGATTTTAAGACAAGCAGTAGCAGATGGCAAAAGGAAAGAATGTATGCATGGTAAAACTGGAAGTACTCAATAGCACCAAGACTTCAGTTATCAATTTATTTGTCCATGTAGTTAATTTAAATTGAATATTGTCCTCAGTATTACATAAATTATGGAAATCAGTGTAATGTTTTAACTGCCCACATTTATTCTCAATTTTGTATTTTGCAGAATTCTTCATTCACTTTTAACAAGTACTTTCCTACTCTACAAGTGCAGTTCCCTAAGTGGACTAGTTGGTTCCCCGATATTTCTCTTTCCAGTCCTCCATATTAAATTTTCTATGCCCACAACCATGATCAGCAAGCAATGTCATAGTGAAGGAAAAACACCTCTTTTAGGCAAATACTGCAGAGTCTCTTTTTGGCCTGTAAAATGGCATTACAGCCAGTTCTCAGATCATTTCCTGCTCACCAGCTGGCTGACTGGCACAAATCAACTGGGATGGGCTCAGCTGTTGCAGACCTTGCCAGTAAATTTGTTGCTGTATTAGTGGAGTTGTTGGCTAGAGTTGAAAAGGTGGAGCAGGACAATAAAAGGGCAAGAATGAGGCGGAGAACAATGAATAGCAGCCAGATGGTTGTAGTGGTGCTAGCCAGGAATAACAGTTCATGAACACTCGTTGATATTAGTTATTATATTGCTGTCACTCCTATAAATAACTTTACAGTCGATACCTCTCAGTCATGGGTCTTGATTTACAGTTTAAGTGCAAAGTGTTGCAAAGTATGAATAGCTGTCCTTGACAATAAGGACCATTAGAGATCCTAAGCAGAAAAGTTTCTTATGGTAGGAGCCAGGGATGAAAGATTGCTGTGAGGATGTGTGTATAGGTGATTTTTGTCCTATGTCATCTTCATACAGTTTCTATGATATTTTTCTACTTAAACATTATGGAGTTAAAAAATTCAGCTTATAAAAGCCAAGAAAGTTTTGTATAAACACATGAACTACATGTGAATGATGTAATCAGAATAATCACACTGATGCCATTTGCAGCTGGAGCAATTAAGGATTATTTTTAGAGGAATTAAGAGGGAGTGTGCTGGAAGACATTAAAATATTTTTTGTGTTGCAGTTATTTGAGCATAAGTTCTGTACATTGACTTTGCTAAAACGTTTGCATCTGTAGCAAACCCCTGTCAGGATGACCCTTAAACATATTGATCCAGACAGTTTACTTCTTGATCCATTCCAGGCCATGGGGAAGGCACACATAGCCATAGGATAAACTCTAAATTACCCGATGTTACATTAAGCCTAGTTTTAGGCATCGGACTCAAGGCCTTTAAAAGCACCAGTCTATCTTCCTAGTTTCTCCTCAGGGGCTGCAGGCACTCAGTTAAAGACATCTTACTCTCTAAGTCACTCTAAAGTTGGATGAAAATTAGCTATCAAAGTTAGACACCACTCCATACCATCCTAGATATCACATCTACTATACCTATTTTATTAATGTTATAAAAGAAAAGTAAAATGGGCATTTAAAGACTGAAGATTATATTCTGATTGTTGCCACTGGTTAAAATGTCAAGCAGATTGGAACTACTTCATTTTTAAAAAGATTGAAATGATAAAATAAGTGTGATAGAAGTTAGAAGAAAATTTGTGGATGCTGGGACATGCCTACTATTCACAACAGGTTTAAGATGAGGCATAAAAGATGTATTTTCTTTTACCTGAAACACTAGAATCCTCTGCCCAAAGCATAGACCAAGTGGAAGACTAAAGGGGAAATGGGTACTAGAAATTTACTGGGTATCACTTGACGGGAGTGTGTTCCAGGAACATTCAAACAACCTTCAAAAACAGGGAAAAAAAAGCAGACAAAAGACAAGTAGGAGTAAGAATCACACATTTAGGATTGGTAGAGTTCTATGTAGAATGAAACTTGAAACTTTGGTCAGAGAAACACTGTAATGGTGTGTAAGAAAACAGAATTTTTTGTGCATTCTTTGTAAACAAACAGGTCTGTATCAAAGAAATATCTGACTACACCACCAAATTACATCTTGGTGTTGAAAAATTTTGAAAGACCCATGTACTGGCTAACTGCAATATCAAAAGAAGCTGAAATGTCATGACTGTTCCATACCACTTTTTAAATAGCTCATTTAAAAACAAACAATAACAACCATGAAAACCCCTCACAAAAACATTAAGATACCTTGACAAAGCTTTACATTTCCTTCAGAACTTGAGTTCAGTTTTCTGGACTGCTTTGTATTCCCAAGGAATACCTAGAATTTGTTTCTATTTGACATGCAATTAAGTTCAATCAAAAAAAATATATATCTCTTTAACCCTGGCTTTCAACTAAGCCACAATTCTGCTTTAAATCTCTTAGACTTAACTTTATTTCAGGCACTTTCTGAAGAAAATGTGCTTTGTGACAAGATGTGCTAAAACATAGACTGTTTCTGGTATAGATATGATATCTTAGAAACAGATAAATGGTGAATGGTAGATGCTACCATTTTGAAGTTCCTTTTGGGAACTTCACAGATCAATTCAAAGGAAAATATGGATAAATTTTAATATTTGTATTCTAAATTTTGAACAAGGTGATTCTATGATTGGCTACACAGCTGATTGTATTGAGAAACACAAAGAATGACTGTTATTAAAAACAAAGCAGTTAGTACTGTCTCTGTGGATGATCTGGAGCTGTGATAAAACTGATTCATATGAGTGACAAACTCACACATATGATAGACAATTTCTTCTGACACCTCTATAAGCACCAGAGCAGCCACTGAATAAAGAAACGAAGCTGTCAGAGGTGGACAGATTGCAGGAACATGTGGTGTTCCAATTTCAGCCACCAAACCACATATGTAATCTTTATGGGAAAAAAATGAAGCCACATATATTATACAAAGTGTACCATTAAATCTTTTTAACAAAAATGAGGACTGGTAACACCCAGCCTAAAAGACAGGGGAGAGAGACCTAATGAATGGGGTCTCATAGAGTTTTGTACTGCTAGGATAGAAAGCTCAGCTACAATCGTGACTATCTTCTAAAGATTTCTGTTGCTCCATAGAACAGAGAGAGGACATAGAAGTACCAGGTATTCAAAGTGTTGAACATGTTATCTAAGTTATCTAATTAAGGCCTGGATGCCAGAAGAAGACAGCTGTACACATCTGAAATGTGAGACAGTCTATCTGTAAGCCTGAGGAAAAAAAAAGAGGCTGAGGAGGGGGAATCACAATTGTATTAATTTTCTGTCCTTGTGGAATACAAGGGAAAAGGGTGAATCCTTTCATTATTCAGTGAGAACTGGTGTAAAAGTCTCTATGACGCAAAATGGAGGGCAAATGAAAAGGATATTAGCATTATTCTAACAAAGAGACAGAAAGTTGCAGTGCAGAACTGTTTGGGAATACTGTAAAAAACCTGTCTCGCAAAATACAGGCAGGCACTCTGGAAGCATACAAAGTATCACAAAAGCAACATTAAGACTATTCTTAGGTGAAAATTGCTTTACCCAGTTTTCAGCACCAGAATACAGGCAGACTTAGCTGTAATTATGTTGTAGCCATGCTTTTACTATTTTTAAAATCACTGCAACACAAAGCTATACAATTTCCAGCAAGTTCCAGGATCTCTTGAGTGGTACTTCAAATCAAGCCATCTTTCTTTCCCAAGATACAAATATTTTCTTCACAGAAACAAGATAGCACAAGACTTCTACATTTCCCTGGACTTGAGGCTGTCGAAAACATGCACTTCATTGCGATGTCTGAACAGCATAGGTGCCAGACACTGTCAGCAGTTCAGGAAGGGTGCAGAAAAGGTTAGCGGGAAAGTAACAAAACAGGTTATTTTTCAAAACCTATACTAGTAATGCTGCTCAGATCATTGTAAGGATTTTGAATTGTTAACGGTCAGAATGCCTGAAAGAAAGTTGCATTTATTGCTTTTCTCCCCTGTGCTATGGTTATTTTTTCATCTTTCTCAGAAATTGACAATAGAATCCCTCCACTTCAACCAACAGCACTGAGAAGGGGGATTTTATTATGAAATTGTTGTACATAAAATCTATATTAATTGCATAAATCTATAGGCTGAAACAAAATGTTATATGCATAAAAACAATTATCAGAAATATTCTAGAACTTTCCCAGTGTATCATAATTTTAATCTTTCTTGGGAAAAACACTTTTCATAATTTCATGAATTCTTAGTCTGAAGCAGTATGTGTAAAAGAGGACTTCCACAGGGAAAGGTCTGTTTGCAATTTAGAGCCAGTGTAGTACAATCTTCGTGTGTAGCACTGGTGTTCAGAATACTTGTATTGTATTCCCAGAGCTGATGTCTCATCTCTGCTTGATCTTTGAATGCAAATTTTTACAAAGAAAATGATCACTATGCAGTAGTTACATATTAATATGTATGCACTCAATTTTACTATCAATGTTAATGTTTTGAATCATGTTCTTTCAAACTATATGATTCCAAGCAAATATCATAGCCCTTCATTATGTAATTACCAACATTTGAGGTTAAACCATAGGGGCTGAGAAACGTTTAGAACATTTTCTTATGAGGGAATGCAATACCCTCATCTGTTAAATGGGGAAGAAGCTGGTACATAAATTTGAAGAGTGCTCCAAGTTCTATGTAGAGATCAGTATAAATCCAGCTCCAATAAGCATAGCATTAGGAAGGTGTCATCCTTTATTCACTCTGACTTCTCACTACAGTAACTACAGGTGCATGTACTAAGCATACTAGATAGATAGTTTTATTTCTTGTCCTCTACATAAACACATAGAAAGCCTTAGAACATAGTGTTATCATTATGTCTATTGAAAACTCAATATTTAGTATGCCACAAGGAATAAAGGAGAAATGCAGTGACTCATATTGGCTTAAAGTTAATCTTTATAATGCACTGTATTAGTGTAAAGGCTTTAAAACATACGGCCTAACCTTTTATGCTATGTTAGCGTTCAGCATTATTTTCAAGCTGCAGCCTCTTTCTATCCCCTTAAATAAAATCTAATGCGTTATAGTTGCTAAGGTAGGAATATTTCCTAAGTTACTTTATTTTAGTTAATTTCTGCATGTCACTTAGATATTAAGTGCTATAAAATTATATAAATAATGAATAGCTATTTTATTAATTTGCTTTCAACCAAGCCATGAATTGAGAAACTGAACCATTTAAAAAACTCTTGTCTTTGATTCAGTCCAACGCCAAGTCTCTCCATTTACAGCTTTGTTCATATTCTACTGTGGTGTGGTTGTAATGATGTCTGAAAACCCAATCACTCTGTTTCCCTTGTAAGATATATGAAACTCTCTGTTTTAGCTGTTTTCTTGAGATCAGAATCCCTCACCTGGGATATGTGATGATGAGATGCCTGACAAAAGTACAACTTAAAGGGTTACTTTTACTTTTACTTTGAAACTTAAGTGCTTAGCTGATTCAGCGTTCTATTACTTTCACCACTTGAGCATTGTAAAACTAGGCACATGGGAGAATACTGTAAATTTGGCACAGGAAATGGAAAAATGGCAGTATTTCAATGGCAAGCTGAAAATGAGCTGGAAAATCAGACTCTTCTGAAAAATACCCTTTAGAAATGTTGTTTAAAGTGTGATCTAGCTTGATCACTTTATATCACTAACAAGTTATGTAAATCCAATTATTCACTTCTCTGTAAAGTGAACCTCTAAGGTTGGAAAAGACCTCTAAAATGGTCGAATCCAACTATTAACCTAACACTGCCAGGTCCACCATTAAACCACGACCCTAAGTATCACATCTACACATTTTTTTAACACTTCCACATATGGTGATTCCATATCTTTTATATAAAGGAGAATATAAAAGTGGTAGATCCTTGTCCAGAGCTAACATGTTTTAAATCGCATGGATTTCAGGCCCTTTTAACTTACTCAGAATCTGTGTTTATACAGTGTAATAGTTATTGGAGTGAATAAGGTTTTGAGAACTTGGTAGGTGGCTGCATTTGATGAATGCTGTTATTTAGGAAATCTTTTAGATTTCTTTAGACACTATTGAAAAGGCAACTATAGGTTGCATGTCTATAAGAGAACACACTGGAGATGCACAAAGATACATAAATTCAAACATTACCTCAAAAGCAGTTTAGCAATCATAGAGTCCTGGATGCCGAAAAGTTTCTCATGCCAACAGGCCTGGAAAGCTGAACACTCTCTGACATCCAGCCTTCAAAGGAACCACAGAAAGAGGTAGTAATGCTTCCTAAGTGACCTGCTCAGATCTGAGTTCTAACATTCTTACCGATCAGAGAGACTTTCTGCCTTGGCACAGTGCAGTTGGAGGTTTTTTTTACAGGTTTTTTTTCCTGTAAAAAGGAATTAGAAGAAGGAGGCACAGCCACTTGTCTTTTATACCATATTGTTATGCAGAGCTTTCACCCTGAATGTGTGAGACTTCTCTATTCAAACACATCCAAACTTATCTCTAGAAAGCAACTACAAGGCTGTAGTGAGAATCAGAGAATCATAGAACCGTAGAATATCTCAAGTTGTAAGAGACCTGTGATAATCATCGAGTCCAACATCCTGCTCCTCGCAGAACTGCCTAACACTAAACTGTACAACTAAGAGCATTTCCCAGATGCTCCTTGAACTCTGACAGGCTTGGTTCCCTGATTACTTCCCTGGAGAACCTATTCCAGTGACCAACCACCCGGAACGATATCACTCCTGTTTGTTATTTTGGGTCACTGTGCACTGGACTGGAAGCTTCCTGGTGTCACAAGGAGAGGTAGTAGGGAAGAGAAAGGTGCTATAACTTGGTGATGAGTACTCATACTAGAGCTGACTGCACCAGAGCATGTACCTGGTGCTTGTCAAAATTTTTGAGTCTGGATGGTTGGTTTAACATTAGAGGAGTTTACTGTCAAATGTAAGACCATATATTCCTTGTTTCTCAGAAACCAAGCTAAACCCAACAATGTAAATTGTGCATATAATCCATTTTGGGTTTATTTTTTTAAGCTGGCTCTGTAGATTCAATTAGTTATTGCTACTTGATGCTATGTAAGAAGAAAGACAAAGAAAGTTCCGCCCTAGAGTGCTGAATTTTAATAATTTATCCTATGTTATAATATTTTGTTTACAACGCTCTAATTGACACTTTTTCTATTAGGTTCTTTCCTTAGAAATTATTTTTAATGGTGATTGCTCAGTTCTAGTCTACCAAAATGATGCAAAATTCCTTCTATTATTAGCATTAATTGTTCTTACAGGTGTCGGCTTGTTTATTTCTTCAGTATTGATTCCTTATTCCAACAGATATCTTAAATGGGTTATCTATGTTTCTTGTCACACTAAGTGGATTTTCATTCAAAACATAAGGTTTGCTTGTATCTCCAACATGTGATTGAATAGTTAAGACATTGAAAACTCAAGAAAATTGTTATTATTATTATTGCTGTTGTTGTTATTATTTTGGTGGGGGTTTCGTTTATTTGTTTGCCAAATCTGGATTTTAACAGGCAAATGTTTCTATCTACTTTGCCTTTAAGAAAAAGGTCGACAGATTACAGAAAGACGGTGGTAAGGGGAACATAATGCACATTGTCATCATAAGTCCCAGGGGAAAGAAAAATCTCTTGATATATAATGGGCAACAGAAAGGGGCTACAGTTGTAAAGATATATGCTACATAAAGATCATGGAAATCTTAGAAACATACTTTCAAATATATAAATATTTTTACCAAAAGTTTGTAAGATACTGGCTATGAAACAAAAATATCTACAGGTAGAGATGTCAGCCATCTTGATTTATAAAATAACAACGGAGAAATACTCTCAAAAGAACCATTTATTGCTATATCAACTGCATTATGAAAAAAAGGAACTAATTTTCTAGACTTTATCTGAAAGAAGACCAAACTTCAACCACAAACATGCTTGATCAATCTCATAACTTTCTATAATGAAATTCTTTGCTTTGTAAATTACTAAAGAGCAGTGGATATTGCTTACTGTCTAATTAGATTTCATTAAGGCTTTTTTGCACTCTTTCCCATAAGATCCTCATAGAGAAGCTGATAAAGTATATGCTGGATGAGGTGGATTGAAAACTAGCAGAACCTCCCATCCCAGACGGTGGTGACCTGACACCAAAGTCTAGTTGGAGGCCACAAATTAATGTTTTTTTTAACGGAGACAACTATATATGGAGAAAGGAAATGGCTGGAAGTCCTGGTACCTAGATGAGAGCCCTCTTAATTATGAGGGTGGTTGGGCACCGAATCAGGTTGCCCACAGAAGCTGTGGACAACCATCCCTGGAAAAAACCAAAACCACCAAAAATGGATACAGGTTGATATAGTGACTCACAGCTCTGACAGCAATTATTAAGCAATTATTAGAGTATCTGATAAACAAAACTCCATTGTGCCATAGCTTATTCTGCACCCACTCCAATGATTTCAGATGTAAAGCAGATCAAAATCTGACTCACTGTTGCCCAGTAGCATTTTTATCCTTGTTGAAGAAGTTATTATTCTCCCGGTAGTAGATTAAAATAGCTCATCTCAGCACACCCAGAAAGAACACAGGTTTCACCTAGGGAGTGTTATGTGCCTTTGTATTTGAAAGCATATAAATAGTATTTTTCAGGCCTCACAACCGACTGACTTCATTTGCTTTCACTGCCATTTGCAGAAAAGAGCACTGAGTCTGCTGGGACTAATCCTGTGTCAGCAGGAGACCCCTCAAACCCACAGCTCAGAAGAACATAAAACAATACCTTAGGGGGCTTCATTTACCCAGGGTGGCAGTGTCCATTTTCAGTGTTCTGTAATGTCACAATGTTTACTCCATTTGATGGTGAAGGAAGACCTTGTGGTTTTTTTGAGTTTTGAAGTGGACCCTCATTCTTACTATCACAGTTAACACTGTTGTAACTCTATCCAGCTGCTGTTACTATTCTCTGACACAAAACTCATGTCTATCCAGCTTTTTAACATCCTATACAGAGATGTAAAATATGTCTCCATGAGTCAATGGTGGTATCATAAATACTTTATTATGGGATATTAATGAAAGGGACTGCCAAGGTATCCATCATACTAGCATAGCAGAGGTCCTGTAAAATGCTAACAAATCAAATAATCTTAACAGCCTGTCTACTATAAGCAACACATAAAAATGTGGTCTTTGTCAGATATATGGGTCTGGGTTCTCTTAGTCCTGGAGTTTCCTGACACATACAACAAAAATAGCCAGTATAATGACCTTATCAAGTGTTACCAATCTCTGTTTATGTACCACAAGTCCCTGCATGCATGGTACAAACTGCAGGCATCATAAAGGCACATCTGTTAGCTGAGTAATGCCACCTACCATATGTTCCATGAAAAGATATATAGAGGGAGAAGTTAGCTGTGAGGTTGCTAAAACAGACTGGAGAGACTGCATGTCCCTGGAAACCTGAGGAAAGATGCTGCAGAAACACCAAAATCCAGCAGCTTACAGACTGCTTACACATATTTCCAAGCATGAGCCATGGTTTCTAAACTTAGTAGCCACTTTTAATGTCTTTCATAAAGAAAAGAATTTTCTGGGACCATTACCTATTTTTGTACTTGCAGGCCTAGACAATGGATGTTTACCATACACATACCAAGTACAGATAACCTGTCCCCCATAGTGCAAAAATTCTTATTCTATGAGAAGCAGGTTTCTCTAAACCACCAAAAACACTTTGAGAGATGTAACTTCAGAAATGTTAAATATGGCACAATTTTACAGTGCAGCTGTGACAACTGGGTGAAATGTAGAGGATAACTACATAAAACTGAAACCACACTGATGCACATGATGCATTCTTATGGGGAACAGGAGGGATCTCTTTGATTAATTTAATTTCAAAATCTAGAAGACACTTTATTTAAAATAGAAATACATATCTACCCGAAACCTAATGGGAATTTTTCAACTAATTTTATATAGATTTCCTTAGTTGTAATATATTCCTCCTGTCTTAGATTTGGACTAAGGTGTTCTGCTATGTAAGAAAAAGGACTCAGTTTTTCTCAATGGTGAGATAAGCACTATATCCTTTACAACAGAGGAATGTATTTTGACTTTCACCACCATTGTTCATTGAACTCAAAATAGAAAAGAAAAAGAGTAACAATACTGACTGATACATTAAAACATTGCCAAGCCGAACAACGTATATTTTCTAACTCATTAAAATGCAGACTACAACAAGCATACACATTTAGGAGGTGGGAACAGATTTCTTTCTCTCCCAGAAAAAAAAAAAAGACAGTCTTTGGAAAGTAAGCCTAGTACTTTCCAGGAAGAATATAGGATAAAGTACTGCTTTTTTTTTTTTCTTTATATTCTGTTAAAATAAACCTCAAAAAACAGTTTAAGAAGGGCACTGCGTTGCTCAAACTTTTAAACTAGTTCTGTTATCATTAGAAATGACTCAACTTTCCAAAAATACAAGCCATACTGCCTCTATAGTTTAAAAAAAGATGTGGAACATTCATATTTATTTCACTTGCTCTGTTTTCAAGATTTCGGATTTTTAATTTCCTTTTCACATTTTTTTCTCGAATTTAAAATGTTTCCTCATTTAAAAGAGCGGAAACACACATAAACTTTGATTTTTTTGTGCTTTCTGCATTTTTTAGTCATAATGAGGCAAAACCACCAATTTTTTAAAGCTGTAATGATCCTCTCATATCAGTTAATAAATGAGTAAGCTGAGCATATACTCTAAGTGAAGTTCACTTTATAGTTTGAAAATGTTTATGTTTTTAAGGGAAAGATTGTGTTCATATATGCATGATGTGCCATGGAGCTCCAACTTGTGGCACATATTGGGGAGTAACTTAACATCATATCCAAGGATGTAAGAGAATTAAACTTGCCAGATATTGTTAATCCAAAGCACAGACTGGTTTCCACACAATATTTATGATGTGCTCATACCTAATGCACATACGTCTAAGAAGAAAGGAAAGTAATGAATGAATAATCAAGTTGCTCAACCTCCATATAGAAAAAAACTTCAGAAAAAGTTGCTGTCAAGTTTTGAGGATTAAGGATAATACATTTTATTTTTACATTTACTGTACGTATTTTTACTGTAGAGTCTAAGATTCTGCTTTTACTCTCATTTACATGTTGAGCTGACTAAAAGTATACCACTATCTGAGGCTGATCAAAACAGCATACATAATACCAAATTTAGGGTTTCAAGATCAGTTATACTCTTCTTACTAGTGTAATGTCAAAACTGATTCTTATCAACGTTAGCATAGTTGATATGAATCAACTATTAATATAAATAGTTGAATGTTATTAATATTAATAATTATTAATTGTAATGATTAATATTAATGTTGTTTCATTAATTTAATTGTATGTGAACATTTCAAGCATTCCACAGATAACTGACAGTCATGTGAAGAACCACCTTGTTTTGTTTACATTGAATTTGCTACTTATCTTCAGTTAGTACTCCTGCTGTTGGTAGAAAAAAACACTAAGCAATTAAGTCACCTTTTTATGTTACACATGATAATGAAGACCTGTACTATTTTCTTCCCTAGTTATCTTTTTTCTGTAATGAAGACTCCTGGCTCCATAAACTTATTTGGCTCTTCTTTTGTTAGAAATTCAAATGCTGTCTGAAAACATGAAGGACTGTTTGAGCTAGAACTCAAGACACTTCAACATTTGATGAACATGTCAAATGAGATGATCCCAGTGCAGATCTCTGAGAAACTCCTCTGTTGATTTTCCTTCCACTCCAGTCCTGTTTTCTACTCTCCAATAATTGAGAGGCATGATTTAACTTCACAAAATCCATGTTGAGCCTTCTTCAGTCTCTTGTAGGTATCTACTACCCTGGCAACACGGGACTTTTCACGCTGAAAAACCATTTCAGTTTCTATCTGTGAGGGAGTCTCTGATTTTCAGGCCAAAACAGGAGAAAGTGACTCTCCCTGGTTACCATGCTTTATTAGCCAAACCTTTGGCTATTTTTGAGCTACCCATGGAAGAACGGCTCTTTCAGGTTCAGTGCTATGAAGGGGGCATGCAAGTCCAGCCAAGAAGCTGAATGAATAGTTTTATGCTGCCATGCAGAATCTTTCCTCGGAGGCTATCATCAGTTTTTGCATAGTATCAAACAAACAGGAAGACCCAGAAATGTGTAATATTAAGATATTTTATTGTTTTTTGGCTACATTCAACTGTGTTGTAATGTTTACCTAGACCATACACTAGTAATTAGTCATGCTTCTTTAAAATTATATTCGGCATGTTCAACTTAAGGTGCTTGCTTCTCCTACCTTCATTTCAGCCATGGAAAATAGCAAAGAATGAACAAAATTAATTGAGACAACCATAAGTGTCAAGAAAACCCTAAATCTTACTACTTGACTCTGTAAGCAGAATTTTTCCAAGTCTCAGAAATATATCAAGTGCAGGCGGTTGATGCACAAGTTGAAAATCAATGTGTAAAAGGAATCCAAAGCACCGTTAACTGGTTTAATTATTGTTCTCACTGGCTGGAGTCTTGAACTCAGTAACTTTGTTATGTGTCTTCTTTGACTAAATAAATTGTCCTTAAAGCAGGAAGTTAGGTCTTCTCTATGCATACCTGGAAAACAAACAGGTATGAATGAGAACGATCTAAGCATGCTCACAGAGCATTTAAGATTATAAGAATACATCCTTCAGGTTGTATACCTTATTGCAGTTCTGCTATTTTTCTCCATAGCTTAGCTATTAATAACAAAAAATAGTACTTTAACTTTTTTACAGTACAGATTTATTTGCTGCTTGGTATTTGCTGTTCTTGGTCTCTTAAATCTTAGAAGTTTGAGAACAGCACTATTATTTAGGAAAGTGATGACGTTTAGTGCAACTTTGGTGTTTTTTTAAATTCAAACCCACCTAAAAATCCCTAAGGAAACATTACCACTAAATCTTGAGTACTCCAGAAGAATAGTAATGTGGATTTGTTTGAGACCTTCCACACACATTTCTCATTAGGGGAAAACAAATGAAAGCCTGATTCTTCTTTATTTTGCATAGCAAGGGTTTTGGCAAATGAGAGAGCAAATTACCCTTTCTCTTGCATCTCTGTTTCTACAATAGGTTAGTAGCTACAAAAAGTTCACTGTCCTTTATGCACTGTTAGAGTGACCAAGCAGGTCACTTAGAATACAGAGGTCATACCTTATATGAAGTTTGTAGCATCATCCACATACCCAGCATGTTTTTATTCCGAAAGGGGACGTGCATATGTAGCAATGCTACCTGATATTATTGGACATACAGGAAAAATTACTAATTAATCAAGATTGACATGGCAGATATGAGATTACTATCATTGGTTCCTACTTTTTCATTAATAATATAATACTCAATAATGATTGTGGAATTATGAGAAGAGTAAGCCACAACCAGACTTCTTAAATTTCAAATATAAAAATGTATTAAGAATGACAGAATTAGCAATCAACTAAAAATAATTCTTGCTCAGGAAGAAAAATCCAGGACTGGAAAGATAAGTAATGTCACAATTTGCTTATAGAACGATTTGAACAAGAAAGCTTACATTGCCATTGTGGGAACACCAAAGGTGAAAGAGCTGAAACCTGAGCTGCTGTACACTGAGAGCGAGCTTTTGTTTAAGCACGGCCTGACAGATCGTAGGTTACAAATATATTGCCAGACTGGTCTGTATAAAAATCCTGTTTGATAACAAGATGACTGATGTGGCCTAAAAAAAAAATCACCCCTGCAGCGTTTTGTTCATGTTACAAGGGAAATTACATTCAGCAAAGTGAAAATATAAAAAACCACTCCTGTTGCTCCCTCCCACCCAGCAAAGTGCAAATGGGGCAAACACAGAGTGGGAAGGAGCCACAGCAACCGTCTTGCTGATGAAGGCTGTCCTAACATTCCTTACCAGTTTCCCCAGCTAATTCCTCACTCATTTCTATCTATCCTATAGGTCATTTCTATTACACTCATGATTGAAACCTCCAGGCTACGTCAAGGCCAAGAAGCCTCAGCCTAAAGCCTGACAGAAGACCTGGTGACAAGAGCTTGCCATCGTTTTGAGAGCAAGACTGTGTTGGACCTGCACTCCTATAAGATCAGGTGTAAGTTTCTCACAGCTTCAGAATGGCACTTTTACAAAGGCAGGGCTTATAGAAGCTGAATTCCTGCTTTGCTTCTAGCAATGCATTTGTTGGACTCGAGTACTTGTTCCCTCCTGTTCCATCATACCAGTCAGCCTCCCTGCATGTTTCCCCTCCAGCTCTCTTTATCTCCTCACCACCCATACCCAGAGCTAGCTTGTGGCTTTCTGGGCACCTATGGGGGACCAGTCAGGCAGTCCGTAGACAGCAGCACCTGCTCCCCAGCTGAGGCCAGCAATAATGACAGGGCCACTTTTCCCAGATGCCCTGGCTGCTAGCCTCCTGCAGCAGGGAGAGGAGGTGGCAGGGCCCCAAATAGCGAGGCCCCAGTCGCCTAAACAGCACCAGTCCTGGTGAGGGCTCCGCACAGTACCTGCCATGGCAGCGAGGAGGAGGGGAGGTTGTGTGGAGTCTGGCTGCCCGATGGCCCAGCACTGTTGTGCCCAGCAACACATCCCATGGCAAGGTGCCATCTGCTGAGTTCACACTGGAGTGAGAGCCCAGGATGTGGGGACAGAGTCCCCTTGCTGGGAGAGTGGGTGGGTTCTGGGAGCCACCGCTTGCATGTGAATGCAGGTTCTGCCAGGCAGATGTCTCCTCCCGCTGTTCACAGTGCTGGCGAAATGGAGGTATGGATAGAGGAGTATTTCTGGGGCTGCTGTGGTACCCCATTTTGCCCCATTGCAGCGATCAGCCACACTGCTCAGGGAAACTGTGCATGGCCAGGAACTCCCCCAGGCCTGGACTCAGCTGTGTGCATGGTCACTTTTTAGCGGTATCCCCAAATCTTTTATCAGCACTTCAGGAGGTGGTCCAGGCCAGCAGCCCTTCCCCATGGAAAGCTTTCAGGCTACCACCCTCTTCTGGAGAATGAGAGAGCTCAGTCATACAGATGCACATCTCTTTGCGGCCTGTACCAGAGACAGGACCCAGTTTATTAGTAAAGAGGCAGCTTTTCCCTTGGTGGGACTAGGAAGGTGCTGCACTGCCCCGTGGCCTTTGCTGGTGTCTTCAGTAGTTGTCTCAGTGATGATGAAGGAAAACTCTAGCTCCTGCCTTTGATTACCTCCTTGGGGTTTCTCACCTCCAGCTAGTGCTCCAGGAAGATGCCGTACTGAGTTTTCGATCTCTGTGTGGATAGCTCAGAAACTCTGGAGCACCTCATGGAGTGCTAGACACCTTAATTGGAGCAGCAGATTCCAACTCTTAAGGGCATGCCTTGAGAAGTGTTTTTAAATAGTCTGTCCTTATAAACAGTCACATGAAAAATGTTAATGAGCAGTGTGCTCATTCAGTAACAGCAAAATCTAAATAAGTATCGCTTTTTTTATAGTTTAGGTCAACTATAATAATAATGGCCAGTCTTCGCGAGCGAAGATTTGGGAAAGGTCATTAACCCTTCGAGCCTGCGCAGTGGATTTTTTAGGTGAGACACAGTGTGCGCTGTACTGAGCCCACCCTTTAATCCTGAGGTTCATCTGCCGGGGCCGAGCAAGCTTGGACAGTGGCAGTGAGGTCCCCAGGATGTAGGTTTGTTTAGAGTGACCTTCTCTTAGATGGATTGCCTTACAAGGCTGACGAGCTCCATCTGCCCGGGGGGCTGGGAATCGAACCCGGGTCGCAGCGGTGAGAGTCCTGCAAGCTTTCTATCATATAAGCCCAGCAGTTCCTTGTCACGATCATAATCCTTTTGTTCGAGAAGAGAAAAAGCAACAACAGATATCAGAGATTACTTTTCAGAAAATTAATTTAAATTCTTAAGCATTTCTTCTATCAGTAAGCTCTTCAATTTCTATCTGTATCCATAAAGTCTATTTATTCATTATATATTAATCATCCTAGGTATACGGAGTGCGTGGTTCATTTACATCACTCGCAGCTGTTTTCTAGCACTGCCAGATATGCAACATTTTCCTACATTAACTCCACAAATGTGTAAAATATAGTTACAGTTACTGACATCTAAAGTTGGTTGCTGTAAAACTGTCTTTAATTGCTTGGACTGCAAACATTTAAGCAGAACAGATAAATTCACTAAAAGGCTAATTGCTCTTATTACCTCTTTTATGAAACCATGTAACCTTTTTGTATTAAGAAAGACTATTTTATTTTTATTTTACTTTTATGTCCAACATCCAAACACAATTATGCCTACTAAGGACACTAACAAACATCTACTGTTTTTCCAAAGCCTTAATTGGGTTTTATTTGCATATACATGGCTGCAAATAAAACACATGCATCTGGACAGTCAACATTTCCTTTTATTCCAATGGGTTACTGGTAATCCAGTGTATTTTCTATTATCATCGCCAGCTTGGATGCAAGGGTACACAGACACACCTTGTGCTGGCAAGGGGAGAATTCTTGCAGATGGGTATGGACATTGATGAAGATGATCTCTCCCTCCTCTTCCTCCCCATCTCATGAAATATAATATTACTATTTCTCTACAGTTAAGTCACAAAATTATATCACAAACATATATACTTAGGCTAAGCCTCTATCTCATCTGGTTAATGCTAGTGTAGGTGTTTCTACAACGCACAGCATTACACTGTGTAATGTACTAACCCATACATGCTTGGTAGTAGTATTACCTCTCTCATTTAGATGGGGAAACAGAGGGCAGGAGTGATCCAAAACACACATCAAGTAAGTTGTGTCTGGGTAGAGCTACCCCTTTCTACCATTTTATTTCCGGTCTCCTGTAATTAGAAAATGTAATAATAACTGTGGGCCAACCTCCCACACCGTCCTGGCTCAGCTCTCAGGACGACTGAGCTTCTCAGCTCCTCTCTCTCTCCGGTGCTGGATGTCCAAAACTCTTCTCCATAATAGGAGTCCATGTACTCCTCCTCTCTCTAGGAGGGGTCTCTAAGGGAGTTTGGGGGCGGTTCTGGTATCAGTTCTTACCCCCAGAACTCTGTAGCTCTGCTATTGAGTCTCCTTCTTGTCTCTCTGAGGCAACTTGGTGTCTTCCTTACTAAGTTGCATGTCTCTGCTGCTTCTCCGGTTCAGGTCTTATCTGTCCTGGCTCTCTGCCACCGTTTCTGGACGCTGCTTCTGCCGCTGCTGTCTCTGCTCACTCACAGTGGCTCAGCTCTCACCTGCAGGCACCTAGTTCAGCTTTATGCTGTTCCAGGTCCCCGCAGGCCCCCCGCTGGGGGCTGGGGGCCAAAGCCCCCCTGTGGGGCTCTGAGCCCCTTCCTCGTGGCTCTACAACATGGCCACCTCTCCCACCAACCAAACTACAACTGGTCTCTTCTGGTGAGCTTGTCAAATTTATGTTCATATAACAGCATTGAATTTATGTGGACAAGTTACATCTGGTTTTTAAAAATCCTCTCTCTTTTGAAATTATATGTGAAGTCTCTACATGGATAACATTTTATTTCCCGCAAGCTTTCTTATCTTTTCAATCTTTTCTAATTATTTAACACCAGGCATTGTGAAGCGGATGAAGAACCAAAATATAACACTCACTCTACCTTTAATGACTCCATGTCAGCTAACCTCTAATTAAAAGTGAATTGCACCATGTTAAAAGGATAGAAAATAAGGCTGGGTAAGAAAGAACAGTACAGTGAGAGTTAAATCACTGAAGTCTGTGGGAATTTCCCTACTTCTGCTTGCTTGCTTTTTTCATGACCATTACTCAGCTCTAACCACAAGTATGTTTCATCTAATGTCTAGCAGTGGTACCAATATTTCAGATAAGAGTGCAAGACACATGTGGGATAATCTGTTTCTTTAATAGTTAGAGGTGGGTGTAGGCTCTGCAGCAATAGATGCAATATCCTTTCCTTACTTTTTGTCATAATAAAATAAATGTATTTTGAATGTAATTGATAGCAGAGAAATGACAAATCCCATTTTGCATCCTTTTCATTTGAGAAGCTTAGGGTGGTCACAGTTTCTCCATTTCAAAGCCAACTTTTGTAGAAAAAAAGTATTTTATCAACTTTGTTTCTCTCTCTAATTTTGTTGACTGGTGTTAGCTTTTGGGTTTTGATAAAGACCAAACATGTTATTCTTTTGTACACTTTTATTTTTCTTCTTACTTATCTCTTTTCTAATCCACAAGAGGAATTTAACATATCTCCATTCAGTTACTTATAAGAAAAAAAATATAAAAAAATTTAAATGAAGACCTTAATTCTATTGGTGATTGGCTTTAGATTTTTGCTGTTATAGAATACTTATTTTACCTGAAAAAAAGTTTTAAATTAGACTCTAATAATATTGGAGCATGTGGGAAGATCTTCACTAAAGATGACTGTGGTGTTAAGGAAGCATATGGTGTGCAATATGTTAAAAACATCTTGATGACGAAAGTACATAAATTGTGAAAGATACACAAAGCTGTAAAATACGGATGTCCTATTTTTAGTCAATATTTTTTATATTAAAGATTTGAAATCTGAAGTAGCCTTTTAAAAAAAAATAATCAGATCAGTAAGAATTTTTAGACCTGTGCCCACTGTAAACTCAGTCAGCTCCATGTTTCCCTTCAGGCAGGTCCTTGAGCTGCAAGTTACCTAGTGCACTAGAGCAGGGAAACCCGTGCTAGATCCGTACGAGTCCAAGTGACCCTGAGACTTTGCAACATAGGAAGATGATATTTACTTGTTGCAGTACAAAATAAGATGGAAGATGCTTAGCTGCTATTTTTTTTCATGCATGGTATAGACCAATCACATGGCCTCTGCTGCACAAGCCCTGTGTCTCTTTAAAACATTCATAGAACAGAAACATTTGGCTACACAGTGCAGAAATATGAGAACTACTCACAGTCCATTCTCTGATAGACAAAAGGAGTTTCCAGAAATGAATAATCAGGTGTTTATCTATATAACCCATATTCAAGGAGACCTTATGGAGTCATGGACCCATGAACACTAACAGTAAAACGTTTTCCTTTAAACAACAGTCTAAAGGTGTGTCAACAGTTCTGACACCCAAATGGCTCTCCATGGATTTAGCTTGAGTCTGGTAGGACCTACAGTAAAGTATTGCTAATAAACTTTGCTGGATCAAAAATGATTATGAATACAGACACTGTAGACTACAACGTTTCCCAGCTTGTATCTAACCTGTTTCAGGCATGTCTATTAGTCAGTTTGACTGTTGTTTTTTTTTTTTGTTGTACAAAACTGATGCAGCTTTCATGACATACTATTGGAGAGTAACAAAAAGACTGCCAAAGTAAGGAAGAACTCTGGATTACTTTTAGCACTCCAGCTTAAAGGTCATTTAAAAACAGAAATCAAAGTGATTATGATAAATAAAATGGACTTGGGTTTTTAGCCTGTAGCAATATGCATAATAATTTCTATTCTTCTCTATGAAAAAGTGAACTGTAAGTCCCTAAGCCAAAGTGGAAGTCACTAATAAACATGCATGTGTCTGCTTCGATCACTAGTTCTTGTTTCCTTGGTGAGCTGAGCACTGGATTGGAGACTTTTAATGCTAAGCATTAACTGAAAGCCTGTAAGTCTTCAACCCTGTTTTTGAGGTCTAGAGAGGTGATAGGTAAGGATTATTAAGATCAGGAAGAAATAGTAAAATCCTTTTACATATTGCCTGAGAAATCAGTCAGCATGAGAGAAAATGGAATTCCTTTGTAACCAAAACTCATATTTCACTGGAAGGTTTAGAGTTCAAATAAAATAATCCGCAAAGAAAATTTGTCTTTGTGGGAATTATTAGGTAGCAAAGACAAGAAAAAGGAAATGTCACACTAATTGCATATCTGGTCTCAGTAACTTTCTTTCCTTCCCTATTCAGAACTTAAGACATTGGCAAACATTGACTGTAGGGTATTCAGATATTTGGCGTGGTAAGCTGCATTTTTTATTGAGCAGAATTCATTAAAGATTCTATATGGTAATATTGTTATATTTCCAAAAGAAAACTGGGAATATTGCTATGACAAAGTGACTGGAAGACAACAAAGATGAGAATTCAAAGACACTCTGGAACAAGTATGATATAACCCTTGAATACATCGCTCCCACTACTATCACTGTATTGTCATATTCAGTAGTGGTGTTCACATACCAAGTGCAAGGTCACTAGTGAAGATAGGGGCTTTAGATGATCTGTTGGTGTTGGTCTTTGCAAAAAGATCTTTAAGATAGCTTCAGATGATGCCTTATTTAAGCTAGTGCTTTCATTATTATTGCCACTAGTAAGGCTGAAATGCTGGGAGCCACAACTGAAGCAAAAGCAAACTTTCTGAGCACAGTAAAAACCTTACTCATGGTGTTCAGGGTAAGTCACCTGAATTTTCTGTCTTTTAATGAGCCAACCTAGCTGCAGTGCAAGCACAAGAAATTTAGTACAAAAATGTAGTATGCATAGATCAGTAGGTATACAAAGCCACAGCAAATAAACTCATGTTATTTCTATTTACACTAATGTAGTGCATCCCTGGATATAAAACATCACAGTCATTCCTGATGAGGATGTCATGCATGAAATGCAAATTATAAACTAGTTCCAAACAGCAAAATTGTAAACCCATGCGTAGCAACGCAAGGAAATAATATTGACGAAATTGCTCTTATTGAGTATATTCCAACATTTTCCATCTAATGTCACAAATTAGTCAAGGAAATTACATTTAATTTAATTTTATGGTTGTTTTCTTTTTTAAATCAGTACTGAATAAGATAACTCTTGACTAAGTTCTTTATTCATAGATGTGTAGCTGAATGCTCCCATTGAGCAAACAGCTTATGAATAATGTGAAGGAAAATATTTGTGTACTGTATGTCAATATTTTAGCAGCAGTAGATTTTTTTTTTGGGGGGGGAGGAAGGTGGTGAATGCCACATAAAATATTCTGGAAGTCTGTTTAATCCAGTAAAGTTTTGCAGATATTTTTGTGTCTTCTTTAATAGCATTTAGAAGGTATGATTAAAAAACCTTTTTTAACTTTGCATTGTTTACACCATATTGGAATTCTCCACAATAATGCAAGCAGTATCACTTGATTATTAGCTATGCTAGATCAACAACATATGCTGCAACGAAATGGAAAACCCAAAGAAATAAATTGTGTAACACTACAGCAGTTGTTTGGGAGTCCAGAGAGATGCAAGTGATAGAGTAAAATAAGTAGGTCCAGTATTATATTGTCTTGGTTCAAAATGAGAAATTTTAATCTGAAGTGTTATCATTTCTCCTCTTTCCGCAAGCAGTAATTCCCTCATGAAATTTTAGAAGGAAGTGACTATAAGTTCCCAAAAAGAGAGGCTGGAATTCTTGAAGGTGGATAGCAGGTGAGCACAGCTGAAGGGGCTGGGAGTCCCAGGCTGGTGTTTTATGAATCATTCTCATACAAACTCTCCTTTCTGCACTCCAATATTTGCTGTAAGGTAAACAAAGACAGGATACTGTGGAGAAATATTAAATCATTTTGTGTTGAGAGTGGTAATGTGCCACAGGGCTGGTGTATTTCTCCTGACAGTCTGAGGTTTGCCTTTTGTACTCATTTTTCACTTTATTTATTGATCTCATGGCGGGACTAAGACAAAACAAGATACTTACACATGCCTATTATGTCAATTACACGTTGCCACGACCTCTGCTCTTGATTAATGTAGCAGTGGAGGGGCTTCCCTTCCCTCTATTTTCTGAGAAGAAGTGGAGATGCAGGAATATTCATGACTAGCTATACTAGAAAGCTCATTCTGGCTCCCTTTGTTTCTCCTCTTTTTTAGCCAGCAGCGCCTTTGTGGATATTATAAAGATATATTGAACTACTTTAAACCCTCTCGCTACAAGGTACAGTGAGACAAGTAGTCAGGAGTCAGTAATTTCAACAAGCAATGTAGCCCCAAACACGAGCAAAAAATTACTGCTGAATCTTCCCAGAACCTTTGGATTTAGAGGAGCTGTTACTCTGTTACTCACTACACAACGACACGACAGTCACTGAACATCAGCAAAATAATGAAGCGTTTTACGCAGAAGAATCTGCATCCAGAGTAGCAAGATTTGGGAAACTTCTTGTAGTTCATGTAGTTCATGTTTAAAGTCTCAGTAGTTACCCACACTTTCCTATTACTGGATCTCCTCAGAGAGCAGCATAATGCAAAACAGCTCTCCCTCTTGGTCTCATATGCTTACCCAAGGTTCAAGGGAACACTTAAACCAGCAGGATGTTTTCTGTGCACTCTTCATTCAAATGCATAGTAGACAGAGCAGGAGCTGTTATTAATGGGCTGCCTCTCCCTGAGAAGAGAGAGACCGGTTCCCTCCCACTACCTTTTGCCTGTGCTTGGTAGCTCTCTTTTGTGCAGTAGTTTGGCCTACAGGCTTTAGAGAAGTCACATGCTCTTGGTTCTGACATCTCTCCTTACAGATGTCTGGAAAAGATGGCTAAAGACAGGCTCTGAAGAAGGGAGGTGATCTGAGAGATGCAAAACAACAAAGCAAACCTTTGTGAGGATGTGACTTCTCTGTGTTTTGCCTGAGAAATAAAAATTCCCTTTCTTCACACCAGTTTCCTAACAGAACATTAGAAGCTCACTGCATTTCAGAGGGCAACAACTAACAACCCAGGCACTGGCTTGAAGGTGCTGACTATCATGTCCTGGTTATGGGACATGTGCTTATTCCCAGCATGGCATGTCAGTGTTAAAATGGGGAAATTCTACACCACTTTGGTTGTTCTAGTCATGAAGGACAGGAAGACCTGTTGGTGTCAGTGTCTCCCCTCCAGAACAGGGCACAGAGGTAGAGTGCTGGGCTGATGCAGCAGGGATGCCCTGTGATTTCCATTTTTGCAGAACCTCTAAAAGTTCTCAAAATCTATATTAATATTAAGCAACATTTTGAAGAACCAATTCTGTTGGTGTTATAAAGAAAAAAAAGTGCTCTAGTGTTGTATAAAAATGTGGTATTTTGCAAAAACAAAACAAAGTACTGGTATTCATCCAGCTGTTCAATAATATTATCTTCAGTACAATATGTAGTATCTTCCTTTACTTTTACACTTCATTGCTACTTGAATAAAAAAAATTAATTGGCTCTTCTAATTGCCAATGAAAATAATGTAACTTTCGTTGTAAAGGATAAGGGGAGATAATTCTTACAAAAATGTTGAGAAAAAGGTCTTGTGCTGGATTTACAAAATATTCCAGCTGCAGGAGGCTGACAGTATATAGCCCAAAGCCAGTGACTGTCATTGTATGATATGTGAGCACAACAAAGACTCCAGCTGGCTGCTTTCATGGCTAATAGAGGCATTTTGGCTCATCTACCTGGTTAGGCATTTGTCAGGATATCACTTTTCTGTCCTCACCTTGAAGCCTGTTTAGTTCTTTTATTTCTTAACATCTTCATTTAA
The DNA here is from genome assembly GCF_001604755.1 of Lepidothrix coronata. Classification (NCBI taxonomy): domain Eukaryota; kingdom Metazoa; phylum Chordata; class Aves; order Passeriformes; family Pipridae; genus Lepidothrix; species Lepidothrix coronata. Next base: position 473,791 of record NW_016690352.1, on the reverse strand, counting down.
TTACACTGAATTAGACTGAATGTCTATCCAAATCGAATGCCCTAAAATCAACAGCAGGCTTGTTAAGATCTATGAAGGATTAGGTTAGGAATAGTGGAAGGAGTAGCATTTTGCTCCCTCCTACATGTTTTCTCCCAACACCTGGGGGATATTAAGATTCAAAAGTACAAGATATTGCGAGATTTTTAGCTGATGGTAGTGAGATAGAAACTTGATGTTAGTGGGTGTACAGTATGTCTCTGCTGATTCACTAGTGTTCTAAACTATTATGGCAGCTTTCAGATTTAGTTTGTGAACACTTCTGCTGAGAAGAGCACTCAAAATTATTTTAAAAATCTATTTTTAATCATATGTATAGTTTAAAAAGGTATTGTTATATAGTCTTCTTAGGTAAATAAATATTTGCATTTCTTTTCCTGAGACATATTCACAAATGTAGTCAAATCTACAGTGATAACAGCAACAGATTAATATTGGTTATCAGGATCTTTATAATGTCCTGAAAATCACTGAAAAGTAATTATCCTCTGCTGTGTGTTTTTGTGCGATTGAGCTGTATCAATTCAAAACCAATGATGTTAGTGCAGTCTGTGCTGAAGATTGAGATGCTCTGTCATCTTGATTTTGCTGATAAGATGGCCTCACAACTGACTTAAATCATGCCAAGAGGTGTTCTAATTGCAGGTGATTAAAGCATTGCGCACATGATTGAGTAAGTCCTCTTGCCCTGCTCTACCTATCTTGTGAATACCAGAAGAGGATCAGCTTTAAATTCTACTGCTAATAGACCTTGCACTGCAGCTGCTTACACAGGACATAAAACACACTGACATTTGCAAAGAAACCTGGATGATCCCACTCCACATACGGTGTGGAAAATCCAAAATAAAATATAAAGGGTATCTGATATGAATAGATGAATGAATGAATGAGTAAGAATGACAGGTAAGAATATAACAGGTTAACACAGGAGCTGTCTTAATGAGAACAGCTCCCATGTTAGCCTGCTTTTCTCTCAACTTTCTCAATTCTTTTCAGAATATCTGTCTATTTGTAAATAGATAATTGCGTGGATCTATGTTGCATGTTTATATTGTTCCTTTTTTAAGTAATTGCAATTGTTCACATGACATTGGCCCGAAGAGCTTTCTTTTAAACAGTCAGCAGTAAGTAGTGAATCACTGAATTAATCAGATTTTTTTTTTTTGTAGAGTGTAAAAGCTGAGTTATCCCTCACAGATTGCTTGCAAATTAGAGAACAGAACTCAGTTAGTTATCTGTTATTGAGGAAATCCATTGAAGTAAGAAAGTCAGGTTTGAAGGTACTGAAGGAAGATCAGATTTGCTATGAGAATAGTCATCGAAGAAACTCAAGACAGTCCCGTGTGGTCATCATACAGTTTTAACTATTACCTTATTATATAGATATCTCTAGAAACCTACATCATCATGGGCAGAAAGGGGTTGTATGTTCAGACACCTCAGGGATAAACTTCCATGGCAACATTAGGCATTGAAATTCCAGCACATTTGCCCTATAAGGACTCTTCATTTTAGGAACCTACTGTGTAAAAGTCTTCACCCGAACTACTTATGTAAACGTCTTTCAAATTCAACAGAGTGAAGCAAGTGCTTCTAGGGCACAGACTTTCTCCTCTGTGTCAGAGCTCCAAATTAGGATAAGATGGACTGTGCTGGGCCTCCACTGACTGTAGTCCACAGACTAAAAGAAACCAAGAGAATGAACTGAGATACAGATCCCATAAGTTGCAGTCCTCCAAAGTCAGGTGAGATGGAAAAGACATAAAGGGGGATAAGCAAAAATAACAATGAGGAAGGGGTTAAAGGAAGTATGATTCCCAGGTGATGTATTTAAGACACTAGTCATAGATTTTTTCCCTTTTCAGTTCTAGAAAAACCAAAATATTTGAGGTGGGAGAAAGTGTAGCTTAGCAGCTGTTTTGATCAAGAGGCACACTTTAAAATGGAAGGCAAAGGAGTTGGGGTAAAAGGAAATAATTTGTTCATTTCTTGAATGATAATGTTACCCTTAAAAGTGCTGTAAAACTGTACAGTTGAAATAGTCATTAGAAGAATTGTCTTTGAGAACTTTAGTATCATCAATGTTTATAGATCTGCCTCGATAAATTCTGTAAAAAAACCAACTCTGTGTCTTAGATCACAACTGAACAATGAACAAGTGGTTGCTATCTTGAATCCATCTAAATTTAAATAAATATTGATTGTATAAATCTTCACATGCTTGTAGAGATTGCAACTTTAAGGATAGGAGCAACTAAATTTAGACATAATAATATAGATAGGATTATTTAGGAGAAATATATTATTATAGGAAAGCTAAGGATATGTCACTGTGATGCATGAAAACTGATAGCAGGCTAATCACACCAGGGGAGGATTTTTGTCGTGCTTCACTGAAGGGGCAGTTGCATTAGGGTTCTCTTTTGCAGACAACAAAGAAAGTATTTGGAATGATCTGTCCTTTTAGGTCAAGTAATAAGCAAAAGCAAAGAAAATGGTCTAATCTTTACTTTTGTCTGCAAGTACCTTTGACAGAGCAAAGGGAAGATAGAAAATAATTTTAACACCTCTTCTTCTGTTTTGGAAGGCATGACATTTAGGGCCCGGTTTTCTGAACTCTTGATGTGTCCTTCAGGAATGTGAATGCCTTCTTGGGCACTGTTGTCATGGTATCACATGACCTCTTCATAAATTTGATTCCTGTCCTCTTCTACGGCACTTTGATAATAGAAATTTATAGAGTCACAATCCACATACAAAATCAGAACTGAAGGACTGCCATTGTTTAAGCCCAGATGGTAACTAAGCACCAAGCAGGTCCTTGCTCAGCTCTCTCCCAGCCAAAACTAGGACAGGGATCTACAGAGAAATTGAGTTCAACATCAGAGTATTCTCACAGGTGGTTCCCCATAATGCTCCCTGAGAGCACATAGTTTAGATTTGTATCAATATTCAAATGTAATGGCACCATTCTGTTGAATATTACAGCAAAAGCTGTGTATAAAAACAGGTGAGATGTGAGGGACTGGATAAAGCAAAATGTGAATTGAGTCAATTTAAACTGAGGTCACTCTGAATGTGTATTCCATTAATTGTCAAGATGATGTGCTTTGTCATTACAATCTTTTCCACAGTCAAAATGGGAAAGATATTTTTTGGCTAAAAATGTTCAGCTAATTGCATGAGGATTAGTAAAAGCTAAGGGAAATTTCACATTGCCTTTTGTTTATTTTTAGGCTGATGAAACATAACAATGACTTGTGTTGTTTTTTTAAGAAGGGTTTCCTGGCCACATGATTGTCCCTGATATAAATGTGGGGAATGCTTTCCTCTCTCCTCTAACCCAACACCCTCATATACCTCCTTGGTTTTGTATTTAAATCCTAAATCTCTTCCTTGATTAGATTCAGAACCGTGACAATTCTGCAGAATACTGCAAGGCTCATGTAAGTAACAGCATAAAAATCTGAAGTGTTCAACCTGGAGGCTGCATTGACAGCTTTTTGAGAGTTGGCTCAGGCTTTGTATTCCATTGTTACTCTGCACAAGAGTCAGCTGTAATCTGATTTCTATTGATTTGCTAGGACTCTAAATTAGTCCTGCAAGAAAACTTCGATCAAAATAATACCAAAACATTTTTGAATTGTGGGTCAGTTAACAGTAAAACAAATTATAATAAAGAGGGAAGAAAAGTGTCCCTGCTTTGGGCTGTTTTTAAAAGCCTTATTAAGAATCATCTCTAAGATTTTATGCAATCCCCTCACCTGAAAATAACTGCTTTGTGAAACTCTGAGAGAGGTGAAAAGATAAATGAATGGCTGTTGTGTAGGCTTCAGAGGTGGTCCTGTGAAAACCTCATGAAGCTTAACAAGGCCAAGTGCAAGGTCATGTACATGAGTCAGGGCAATCCCAACCACAAGCAGAGACTGGGTGGATACTGGATTGAGAGCAGCCTCGAGGAGAAGGACTTGGGGGTATCAACTGACAAGAAGATCAACATGAACTGGCAATGTGTGCTCATGGCCAAGAAAGCCAACCTTGTCCTGGCCTGCATCACAAGCAGGGTGGCCAGCAGGTCGAGGGAGATGATTCTGCCCCTCTACTCTGCCCTCATGAGATCCCACCTGGAGTGCTGCATCCAGCTCTGGGATCCCCAACATAAGAAGAATGTGGACATGTTGCAGAAGGTCTAGAGAAGGACCATAAAGATGAACAGAGGAATGAAGCACTTCTACTGTGATGAGAGGCTGAGAGAATCGGGTTGTTCAGCCTGGAGAAGAGAAGACTCTGGGAAGAACTTACAGCAGCCTTCCAGTACCTAAAGGGAACCAACAAGAGGCTGGAGACGGACTTTTTACAAGGGCATATAGTGTTAAGACGAGCAATAATGGCCACAAACTGACAGAGGTTGCGTTTAGATTAGACACTAGGAAGAAATTCTTCACTATGAGACTGGTGAGGCACTAGCACAGATTGCCCAGAGAAGCTGTGGATGCCCCATCTGTGTAAGTGTTCAAGGCCAGGTTGGATGGGGTTTTGAGCAATCTGGTCTAGTGGAAGGTGTCCCTGCCCATGGCATGGGGGTGGAACTAGATGATCTTTAAGATCCTTTCTATGATTCTATGATTTGGTGAGTTCAATAAATAAACCAGTGTGTGTTGCCTATATAGAAAATGTAATTGGAGATCCACATGGTTCTAGTATAAATGGAGATATTTCTTTTCAAAACCAGCCAATTTGGCAAGCACTGAACTTAGAGGGTAGATTTTGTTGACTCACTTTGGCCAGTGTTTGCTTTATTTGGTTGCAGAGCAGATTTTTCAGAAGGAGACAATCAAGGTCTGAAACAGTTATGAGCTTGGAAAACTCCATGGAACAAGGAATGGCAGAAACTTAAGCTGCTTGTTGCTGGTGGTAGTGTTTCAAATATATTAGTTACAGAGATATCCATCTATGATGGAGCTCCATCTGTTCCCACTTTTTTTTGCCCATATTTACAATTATTAAAATTGTATTATGTTTGTCATCTCAGGTAGCTCTAGCAACAAGGAAGATACCTGAGCAGACTAAACACACTTAATGCATGCTGGAATATCCTGTTTCTCTCTGTTTTAACAGTTGAAATTGTGTCTTGGCATAGCAACTACGTGAAACCACTGCACCTCTTAAATCATCCAAAGACCTCCAAGGCAGAAATAGCTTCAGCATGACTATGGAAAGAGGTCTCTGCAGCTGTGTGGCTGTACGTGCTTTATGTGATGTGACCTGCAGAGGATGCACTGAATTTGCTAGTGCTAGGAATCACTCCTCCAGGTTCCTTCCATGCTGACATGCATCTGTTCTGTTATTAGCCTTTCCCTTGGCTAATTCACACCAGGCAGAATAAAACACAAACTCACTAAAATGCATGCAAGTCTGTGTTCTTTGATTATGTTTTCAAGTATAATCTGTGTTAAAGTCGTCACAACTTGAATAGCTCTTTATTAAGAGCAGTATACGACATCAGTAGGATTTATAAAGTTTTCTGTTGCCAACCACATTAATGTCTAAAGACAGAGTATTAGTTTCCCAGCTGCTGTAAATGGAAGTCATTTCTCAGTTGTTTAGTAGAAATGTATTGATTTACACTGATTGTGGATCTGGCTCAACACATCTACCTGTTAAAGTACTAACAATATTTCATGAATAAAAACTTTGGCTGGCAGCAGATGATGAAATCCACAGGATTTATGCTGGACCCTTCTCTTCTGAAATGGATTGCAGAACCTGAATGTCTTGTGAATAACATCCTAATAATCATTGTTCTCTGTATCATTATAAGGCTCTCAATGCATAGCATTTTGTGAAGCAAGTGCTTTACCCAGGGAAGAGTCTACATTTTCTCTATAATTTGCTCTTAAAACATTAAACTCATTTTTTATCTCTGCAACACAAAGACAAAACATCAAGGATGTTAAGCAGCCTTTCTTGAGCTAGTGTCTAAGCTCCATCTAAATTTGCCTGGATTTGAAAGAATGTCTGAGAACAAAGAACTTCAAATTGGCTTTGGTAACTCTCTTGTTCAAGCAGCATGCTTTGGACACATGTCAAAAAGCGAAACCCTATAGCAGCAACTTTAACATTGAATGTGGCTGCTCTTTTAGGAGCTGTTGGGAAGATTTATGGGCTCTGAGGGTTTAATCCTGCAATGTTCTGAGTGTCTCTCCACGTGGCTGAGTGCCATCCCCTCACATAGCATGCAGTGAGAACAGAGGGTGCTGGTACTTCCAAGAGATGTAAATACCTTGGAGGATTTGACTCTAATCCTTAGTCAAGACAAATCACCAATGGAATTTAATGTGCGTTTGGCCTAAGCAAAGCCATGGGGTGGGGTAGAGATGTATTAATCTAACTGTGATTTAATAAATAGAAGGTACCAAGACAGACTTTTTCCTGGTTTATTCTTCCTTGTTCTTCTCAGGCATCACAGAGCAGATTTTAAAAACAAGGACCAATTTACAGCCCTCCTAAGTTTCCCACTCCACAGTATTGTGCAAAAAGTCTTGTCTAAAAAAACCTAAACCCTGTACCACTCACTTTGTGAGAGCACTAGACATCTAACCCTGCGGTTGTATGTGAGAACATTTTGGTACAGGATGGTGTCTGAGTGACGAGTGTATCACAATTATTTTGTGATTCTTTGTGAATCACAATTATTTTGTGAGAATGAAAGAAGGAGATGGGGACATTTTTGAAAATTTTGTAGTGGATGAAAATGTTCATCTACCTGACTTGAGGAAAAGCGTGGGATGTGGCCAAGTCATAAGCAGCATACTCTGGTAGTTACATGGTATTTCAGTGTTGAAGAGTAGATTGCACGCATTTTATTTACCTTAAAATACATGTAGAATAAAAGCTGAGGATGTTATTTTCTACTTGTTGTTTTTACTCTGTTTTGTGGGCTGGCACTGCAATGCAGACTGAAACATCTGGTGTTTGCTTTGTGGCATGTAAGAGAAAGCAGAGACAGAGTATTAGTATAATCCAGGGGTGTCATTCAGAGAGTTGGAAGATGTTTCCCAGCCCTTTCTCTCCAATAACTGCAGAAGTATCTATTATCATTAGCCTGGGATAGATCTTAACAGCCTTGATCAGCAGTATCCAGACCCAAAAGAAGCCCTTCCTGGAGGTATGTAAATCACAGACTGCAGTTTCACATAATTCTCCCTTGTAGGTGAGATTCACCTCCTTAGCTTCCTAAATAAAGGTGATGATGCATGAGAGTCTAAGTCATGACCTCAGAATCAATGGAGAGGTGTTGAGATTAGCTCAGTTGGTTAGAGCATGATGCTAATAACACCAAGGTTGTTGGTTTGATCCCCAGATGCTCCATTGACTTAAGAGTTGGACTTGATGATCCTTGGGGATTCCTTCCAACTCTGAAATGGCATCTGAAAATCTGGCAGGATACTCTGAGGTGCTTAAAGAGACTTTGATGCTCTTTTTGGTCACCTGTATCTATTTAGTCACCTGTATCTCAGCTATCAAATCTGCCTTCCAGATGCTCCTTCAGAAAATCAGGGAGTCTTCAAAAAGTCTGACCTGTCATATCTGCCAGCCTTGTGAGTTTGTCTTGAACACTAATGTTGCACCAGATGGCTGTGTTTGAGCAACTGAAACAAACTGCAGCTATTTGCTGACTCTAATGGGAACTTTAACTCATGTGTAAACACCTACACCAAGATGCCTAAATGGAACTGTCTACAATGCACTGCTGACTCCTGCTCTGCAAGTTGAGTGACTTGTCCATGCATGGATGTCTAGACCTATTTAAATTATCTGAGATTGCACAAAATTAGTAGGTAGAACACAGGACCCATAGAAGAGCCATCTCCTTCTGCAGAGGCAGATGGGGACCAAAAGAACACTAAGGCATCAACTATATTTAGTAGAATTCAGCTCTGAATGCACTCTCCACAAGTAAACAACAGAAAAGTTAGTAGCATAGCGAACAACTTTATCTGGCATTTTATTCCTTGCAGCTGATTTGGCAACAGCATTGCAACTGTTAATGTGCCTGAATCATTTCAAAAAGCTAAAAAGGCAGAGTAAACAGAAGTCCTGGTTTTCCCCAAAGAAGTCTGCTGGAGTGCTAGAAAAGAGAGAGCCCTCAGGCACAGATTTGTTTATGTCTGAAGTGCATCAGATGTGGATATGTCTTTTCATTATAGCTGTCTGTTTGTCTCATTTAGTCATATCAAGACTTTTTGTATGTAGAGAATCCAAGTCAGTACTAAGGAACAGGTCATTCAGAATTGCATCAGTAACAGATTGAAGCTATTTTGTTTTGTGGGAAAAATATTGAAAGTGTCAGAGAATCTGGATATTGCGTAAAGGAAGGTGATTCTATGTTACCATACTTTAGTTCATAAGAGATAGAAGTGACAAGTCTTCACATTTGTATTAAGTGAGAAATATGGGTTGACTTTTTGGTTTTTGTCCTGGATTTGACACTAATGACAGAAAACATAAAATTGCCAGTTTTATAGCAATCAGCATTCCTCGGCAGGAATGTTCGTCATGTAGAAACTGGCTGTCTTAAAGAGTCTGTAGACCCAGTGATGGCTGAAAGGCTTGATAGTCTTGGACAGATAAATCTCACCTGCACAGTTCTGCGTGTGTACAAAAAATGACCTTACATCAATGTTTGTAGAGTCTTGTTTTGTATGTGGGGCACTAAATCAGTCTATGTAGGCACAGGAGGCTGGGCATGTCAGAATTAGTGGCCACAGCAGATCAGTGGCACTGTACATGCACCACAAACATGACATCTGTGACATCTCCTGCAGTGCTTCTGTTGCATATGTGCAATTTATCACCACTTGTTTAGGCACTATTTTTTTCCCATCAGTACAGCTGGCAGCTGCAAAATTGTGGTAAAACAAGAGTACCACATATTTTCCTTCTTCCTTTTCATAAAGAAGTTGTTCATGAATGGGAAATGAACAACATGAACTCAACAATTTTACCTATCTGTGAACAAAGAGTATTTTATCTGTTTACCTACTACATGCATATTAGGATAACTGTAGCATATAACAAAGCAAGTGAAAGCTAGCTACACTCTCTATATCATGAGATCTTCTTCAAAATTAGGCTTGCTGGATATAAATATGCATAGCAAGTCATAAATAGATACAGATACTGTCTTTAAAAAATATGCAGCCTTTTTTATCTAAATAGTAATGTTATTGAATATAAGAGTTATATAATTTAGCTCCATATCTAAGGTGATATTAATTAATGGACAGAAAGTCCGCTTTGATTAACTAAAACTAATTATCAGTAAAATGAACCCTAAGAAAGTCAGCTGTAATATCCTTATCATTTTTAATTTAGGATTGACAAGAATTTTGGTCTTATATTAATTTGTAATGGCTTCTACTCTTCCAAGTGCATGTAAAACCCTTTATTTTCCTATTCTTTTTAAATCTTACACTATAATATTTGAGTGCCCTGCATGTTGTTTGCCTTTGGTATTGTACCAAAATTTACCCCTCTCAGCAGCATTTTGCATCTATTACACTCACACCTGACTGTCTGCAGTGTTCCAGATCCATCAGATTGATAGGAGCCTGAGGTAAAGCAAAAGGGCCCTGGATACACTGACTAGGCAGCAACAGCAAATGACAAACAGGATTGCCTTCCCTGTCCCTGTTTCTGGTTCTTCTTTGTAACAGCTGTGTACAGCAAGATAAATTTGAATAGAACATGATACACATAGGAGAAAATAGTTCTAACGAAAGTGTCACTCTTGCAGCTTGAAATCAAATCTAAGTTTACAGCCTATGTAACTTAGGTAATTAACTTGAATCCATATATCAGGCCTCAAGTGAAAGAATTCTGCTAAAAGAAGGGTGGTATTACATCTAAATATAACCTATTCTCTTCAGTGACTATACTGTGAATGTAAGCATCAGTTTTAGGTAAGGGCTTAAATGACTACCTTAAAGTTCACTGGATTTTCCTCCTAGTTATGCATATCTAGCCATTTAGAAGCCATTGAGATGCCCTAGGGTATGCCATCTGGCATCAAGGTCTCATTCCAGAATGGCACTTCTGTATTTCTGTATCTGAAGTGGCTGTCGGCCCCACCTGAATGCCCTAGGTATCCTAGAGCATTTCAAATGGCACTAAACGGCATTTAGGCAGCCGAAATGAATCCCCACTGTTCTTTTGGTACTTAATCCCAGAGAGATTTAAAAACTACCAGTTTAATCAGTGTCTTATGAACAAAATAAAAGGTAGTTTAATGTATATAACTGAATGGAACAAAATATTACCTTGTAGACATAACAGCAATTGAAGTCAAAAGGTGGTTGTTGAAACTCTCCAATGTGATGCTGATGTCCTCTTTCACTAGGTATTTAGAATTTACATGAGAATGCCATAGATGCATATATACTTCTAGGTGTAGCTAATGTTGTCATAAACATCCCCCCTTTTTATCAATCCAAAAATAACAGTGAAGTCTCATTTCCACATGAAGATTGAGAAAGCAGACAGGCAAATAACTCCCACTGTTGTAATAAGCTATAATTGTGTGCATACTTACAAGTACTTCCCAGTATAGCATACTAAAACCATTTCTCCAGGGGGTCTATCTCTGAACAGAAACATGCTAAGAAATTAAAAGCCAAAGGTAAAATATCTCTCAATCCTACCTGGCTATTGCAAGAACCTCTAAGTATTACAACATTCTGTGTAATTTGCTGCAAATGAGGCAATATCTTAATGTAGTAAAAGTAGAAAGGTGGAAAAGGTGGAAAAAGGATATAGTTGTAGCTCTGATTCATAATTTTCATGCTTTCGTTGGACCTTCTAGAACTGCTGTTAGAACAGGGGAATAAATAGTGGTAAGTTAAAATGTTAGATGCCATAAAGCAGTCCCATTTTGAAATGAATAGGAACACTTAAATATTTCAAAAGCTGCACCTTTTAATGAGGCTATCAATGACTGTGACCTATGAATCAAAGTTATTCTAATTTCACAAATTTCACAAGTTCCCCGATAGTTACAGAGTTTGCAGATAACGTTGGAACAGTAATTCAGTGCAGACAGTTTGACCCAGTTGAAAAGCGCCTGAAATATAAATAAAATCTAAAAAAACCTCCCAACCAAACAGATGAGCAACTATACAAACAAAAAACCTCCCGGTTCTGATCTCTCCAGTAGGTAGCTGAAGAGAAGTTGTTCTATATAAACTCATTCAAACTAATCTATCTGTTGCATCCCAATGTCCTTTGTTGAGCCTAGGTCCCTTAGGGCAACATCGCCTGTATAAAGGACTACTGCTGTGCAACTGGAATAATCCCATATAATTCAACATGGAAGAGAAAAAAATATATATACCTCTCAGGGAAAGCTCTTCTTTAGTTTCTGGATTAAGGACAAAAGGCTTTTGCAATCCTCAGTGACCAGAAAAGTCTGAAATGTCAATCAACCTCCTTTCTAATTACTGTCTCTCACTGTGACATGTTTCTGCTTTCTTTGAATGATCCCTATTTCAGTGCTGTATGTAGCAGTTTCCAGCTTCTGGCTCTTGCCCAACTGACTAGCACTGAGGAAACAACCTGTTCACTTTCTTACATTTGGGAAGATCTCTGAGGAGTGAGACACAGACATTTTTCCTGCTAGTTTGATTAACCATCTCCAGGGAAGAAAGCCAGCCTCATTACCAAAGGTAATTCCAAGAAGAAAACCTGTATCTTTCTAGTGTTCAGTGGGTCCCAGAATCCTTATGGAACTTCTGCAGGCTAGGAATTAAGTGCCTATCCTCCACTGGCAGAATATTTTAGAACTCCCTCTATCAGTTTGAAGAGAAACCAATCCAATTAACTCTCAGCTGTTCTACTAGTAAAAATACAGGGAATAATTGTAGTTCCACTTCATTTATAATTTAAATCATTATTTGACTGTTTAAATAAAGCTTTATTTTATTTTTGAAAGGGCTTTATTGTCAAGTTAATTGACACTTTAGAATCTGCTGCAAATCACAGGGAAAATGCTATACAATAAATGGTTTATTAAAATTTAAAGAAATTTTAGTTCATAGGAAATTCAACCAGACCATATATGTCAGGGGAAGAATTCAAACCTGAATGGTTTCAGGCATGAAATAGGGACACAGCTCTTTAGCCCAGCCACAAAGGTTGGAAGGTTCAGAAAGACCATTTACACAAATCCAGGAATCTATAGAACTCTACCACTAAAATACAGCTATCTGCAGATGTTCAGACACCTGGATAGTGTGTGAGGTTTATGGTCAGACCTTAGTCTCAAACACAGTCATAGAGAGTGTAGACCACAGCTTAGGTCCACAGACAGCAAGTGATGGCAAACTTTGTAGTTTGCCTATGCTTTAGTCTGAAGAGCTCATCCCAACCTCCTGTCTGCACAGCCCTTGCCTCCTGCTTTTCTATTACAGACATATAACAGTGTATAAAGACCTAGGAATGCAAGAGGGCATATTCCTTTTGAAGCATTAGTGATGAACTTTGCTGACTGCATTTTTTTTCTGGCTTTTTGCGGCTATTAGCCTGAAACAAGATTAGGAATGCACAGACAAGGAAGAGAGGGCAGGAAGGAAAGTAAGGTAGTCTGTAGCACCCAGGCTACAGATGATTTCAGGGAGGTTTCAAGAAAGAAGAGGTTTGAGGGAGATGCAGAGAAATGATCCAAGGGAAAGGAAGAAAATTAAAGTAGATTAGAAGAAGAAAAGAAAGTGAAAAGGGTGCTGCTGCAGCAGATGCAATTCACAAATTATATCCAGAGATGTCTATGACTTCATCATTAGCCTTGTTCCCCTCTCAAAATCCACTTGAGGCTCTCACAACAACTATTATATACTCATATAATCTAACAAAAAAGCCATGCTTCTTATTTTGTTCATGTAGAAGGTGAAATACACCAAGATGTTCACACTGATGCGGCTGATCATGCTTGCTTGTGATATCTCACACACTCATGCAGAGGAAGCTGCAAAATAACAACAGTCTTACAGCTCTAAGGCACATGGATTTCCTATTTACACATCACAAAATGGAGAAGGACAATTCCTGCCAGGCCAAGAAACTCTGACACACCAAATCTTGTAAAAATTATTTCCAGGGAGTACCACCTTTTACAAATTTAATTTAAACCTCATGTCCCCTCCTATTATATTTCAGTATTGGAAAACACCATTGCTTCACTTCTCATCCTTTTTTTGCCCCCTCTTAACCAGTCAACAATATCTGTCCTATGTAATTACTAGATGTCATAGTTTGAAAAAGGCTTTCCCCTGGAGTTGGAAAGTGGTTAACTCCAGGGGTGGTGGTCTTGGTTGACCCAATCAGTGCGCCCCTGCAAAATTAGCATATTACACAGACTGGAAGAGAAGTTGTTGGCAGAGAGAATTGGAACCATGAGGTAGCTGAGGGGAGCCCCTGAGTTTGGGGGTGCCCCTGGGCACCCCACGGCCCCAGCGCTATGGCCAGGGCTGCAGCAGTTCCTTGCCATTTTCCCCCCTGTGAGTGGGGGAGGCAGCAGTGGCAATCGTGAAGCAGAGCAGAAAGAATTCCAGGCAGAGGAGAGAGAAACTTCAAGCAGTCTCACTCCCACCTCCCCCGCAATAGCTCCTTCGAGCTGAGACTGGAGCAACAGAGAGGGGCTGAGGGGCTCAGGGGCACCCTATGTGATGTTTGGACGAGGGCAGCCGAAAATGAAGGAGGAGGAATGTGAGGGATGCCCCCCCCCCTTGCCACGTGACAGTCAAGCTGATGCTACAACTGAGACAGAACGAAGCCAAACCAAGCAGGCTTTTTCTGGGTAAGGATTTTAGTGAAAGCTATTTGGGGTAAAGACTGAGCAGAACCCAGAATCCTGCAACCTAGGGAGAAGAGTGGACCCAAAGTGGAGAAGCCTCTGAATTTTACTCCTTGGTAGGAACCTTCATGAAGGAAGGGGAAAAGACTCAAAAACTTTGACTCCCTGTAGCTCATGATGTAGACCTGGTGCAGCAAGTGCTCCCTTGCAGTCCAGGAGGAGCCCTCGGCAGAGGCCAAGCAGCTGGTGGGGGTGCAGAGGAGCCCCCCCGACCTGTACCCCAATGAGAGAGAGAGACTTTAGCTATCACCCTGAAGGTTCTTCTTCTGAACTAATGTGGGAGGAGATTGAAGGGTGGTAGAAATTTTATTAATACGGTGTATTTATTTGTTTTTTAGTTTCTATAATTTTTATTCTGTTAGTAATAAATTTTGATATAATTCTGCCGTGCTGGGTTTGTTGCCTGTCTGAAAACTTTTCCCAACATTTTAGCAGATTTGTGGGGGTTTGAAAATTGGTTGTCGGGCTCAAAACACGACACTAGAACAAATCTTGACTGATTCAAAGCTTCTCTCCCCTAAGGACCCTCTATATGCACATGTGTATACCTATATACATTCCTGTACACCTTGGATATTAAAAGGAAGGCTGTTAATGATGGTGTAGTTCTTGTGCATAACTCTCAAGAAGTAGCTGGGAACTCAGTACCGAGATTGCAGCGTGTGGGATTTACTTCTTTTATTTTCTCTTCACAGGTGATATTTTTGTTTTAGCTGCCCTTCTTTAAACTTGCCTCTCTTTTCAGCAGAAAATGTAAAGTGAAGTGCAGGTGCAAGGGAACTGCTAGTCCTGACTAAGTGACTGATAGGTCTGAGAAAGAAGAAAGACACAGAGAAAAATTATTGACAGCCTTTATTTCTCCATGATTCTTGCTGTAGACACTGGTCAGAAATGTTGCTTTCCTAGATGCTGAGAGCTACAGTCTGTATTGCCCTAGATTAAAGCATGGCTCTGCTATCCTATGGAGGAAGTAAAGACCTTTGGCTAAGACAGTAGAAAGTAGTCCAATTGGTATTTTCTTAAAAAGGTCAAGATACAGAAATATTAGGATCATGTGGCTAAATGATTCCTGCTTATTATCACACTGGAACAAATAACTTTTGATTTGTATGTCTAGGCATAGTCTGAGAATGAAAATGTCTGTTTTGTTTTATTAAGCTGTAGTAAAAATTCAGTATCACTCCACTGTTTCAAAGTTCACGATACAACCTCTGAGAGATAAAGGTGTTAATTTCTTATAGTGAATTACATCATTTTATGTCTAAAAACCTTAACATAAACAGGATATACTCCTTGCCTACCCCTTTTTCTGACTTATCTTAAAACATTTTGCTGTCAGGAAAAAACCAGAATCAGACTGCCTCAGTTTTACATACTTTGGCATATATACCTCGTGCTTAGCACATCAAAAATAAGAAGCAGACTTCAGGAACAACCTGGGAAAGTGAGTACTCATCCTACCTCTAAGAATACATGACTGCATCCAGGATTTTGAAAAGTGCCTGGTGTTTTGGAGAAAGGTAAATTATTAAGTGGCAGACCAGGCATACTCTTAAAAGACTTGATTTTCAATAAAACATTGAACATCCATCTTTTTATAAACAAGTCTTGGCAGGGAATTTGAAGTGAGATGGACAAGAAGTATTTTTTTATTTCTTTTTGACAATATTTAGACCTCTTCAAAGCAGCAATTTAATTCAGTGATGTTATGACTTGGAAGAGACCCATATGTGGCTCACCAAAACCATTTGACTAGTGAATACAGACTCCAACTCACAGACACTTGGACCAAAACTTGTTTTTTGTACTTCACTGCTCCTTCATACTGTTCCATTCAAATCCTGTGGAGTTCACAAGTGGTAAACCTAAAGTTACATGCACTGTCAAGCATATTGTGGGTGTGACACTACATAGTCATTTACCTGTATGTGCCTGTTTGCTCCAGTCATGCAGCAGACATGGGAAATATCGGGCAGCCTCTACCACCGCTAGAAGAATGTATGCTTAGTACTTCATTCGGTTGGTTAGGATGTACATTTGTGCTTAGTTCATTAAATTGAAAGGTTGAAATAGGATTGCAGCACCTTGTGCTTGTTTACCGCTTAAAACAGCTTTGAGCTCTGGGCCAGTGTGAGTAATATGCATTGACTTAGTCAGCAAAGTTGACAATTAAGGCATCAGCTTATCAACGTAGAATAGATGGTTTTCTTGCTTTCCTTTGCAATAAGATAAAAGACCCCCTCACCTAATGCAATCCAGCCAAGACTCTCTTCCATTTAATCTCCAGCCTTTCACATCCACTGTTTGCGAAACCAAGCCACTTCCTTGGCATCCATCTGTCTTACTTTGTCTGACTAAATTCCTTGAGGCACTCTTGTGGTTCTCCACAGAGAGAAGAAATAAGTTTTTATGTTAGACAATACCCCACAAATAAGTGCAATTGAGGGGAAGAAAAGGTAAAAGAATTCTTATGAGACATGAAATCACTGGAATTTTAATCTTCACATAAAAGTACTCTTTTTGATGTTTCCTTTTACTCTCAGTGCAAGCACTAGTAATAATGAACAATTTTGTAACCACTTCATCTCTTTGAATCAGATGGTCATTGTCAGGGCTGTGGAATTGAGGTAACCATTATCTACAACATAAAGAGTTATTCTCTGCTGTGTGTTCCTTTTTTATTAATTATTTTTAAGTAACTCATATAATCCTATTTCTACTACTTTTCCCAAGGAATCTTTCTTGGAGTATTTCATATCTGCATGTTATTTATATATAATTTTGCTTTGTTTATTTTTCAATATTTATGTCTGATTGTACCAACCTAAATTATTTCTCTGAATTATTTCTTTAGCTTTATATTTTTTTCATTTACAGCAATAATTTACCAGGAGTAAAAATGACAAAAGCCAAACCTACAAGAGAGGTGGGACCTCAGCTGTATGTTTAAAGTATATACAATTATAATCGGATAAACTCTGCCATGAAGAAGCATGATAGGGTTAACAGAGAGCAGCAAGTTACCTGATCACTGTGGCTCAGTGACTGACTCACATGAGCTGGGATAGAAGGTTCCAGACCAGAAGAAGTGGGGGTGATGTCCAGAGAGGTTAGGACTTCGAGGAGATCGTGTAGCTATAATTCAGTAAAGTGCTTTGGGAATATTTTGAGAATAGACTTAGGTATGCTGGCTGGGAAAAGGCTGAAGAATATAATTTTTTTAAGGCTTCTGCTGTGAGTCACTGAAGGATATCTGATGTGGGCAGCAGGCCAGGAAGCTAGGTTCTTTGCAGGCTGAACACCCTTCCTTACTTTTGGAGTAGGCTTAGGGATATTAAACTATTTGGGTACTGCCTATGTTCTTCTGCTGCTTAAAAAGGAAAGTACCAGACAGAGTAAAAATTTTAAGTAACTAACAAAGTATATAGGGTACCATATCACTAGCCAGTAGCAAGTAAAGGGTCTGTATTCAAGGAAAGTGAAGTGATCTGAGCATCTCTCTTATGAGTCTGACCTAAATAGGAAAGCATAAGCAACATCTGAGCAAACAGACGAATGCTAAGTATATGTTCACCAAAGGTAGATGTGGCAAATTGAGCTGACTTGGATAAAAAGAAGAGATTTTTATAGACAGAAGAAATCTGTCTATAAATCTACATGACTTCAGCAAAGTAGGTGATATGGAGATTGATGAAACAACTGAAAGGTGTATAAAATGTGTTTCAAGGATAAGTCTGTAGTGACAGGAAATTATGGGTGTTCTGTGAGGTTCATCTTATTTACTATTGTCATTTAGCAGTCTTGGCACAAAAAGTATGCTGATGTTACAAGGGTAGGAGACAACACTAACATGAAAGAAGTGCAGCTTATTGTACAAGAAGAGTTAGACTGGAGTATCTGAAGTAGGATAATTTTCTATACATTACAAGTGCAAGGCTATAGCTAAGGGAATCTCTTCTGCTGAGGGAATCGGAAGAGAAACCAGGGGGAGCTCATCACCAGGAAACTGGAGTATGGAGAGAATTGATTATATAATGTCTGAATGTTGTCACAGGGTGGCTGAGATACACTTGTGGAAAAGGTATAGAGGTCTGTTGAGATCTTCCCAGGAAAAGGCACAGAAATATTTCTGATGTTTAAAATTTGTTAATCAGACCTCATCTTGAATACTGCCTGTAGTTCTGATTGCCCAACTTAAGAGAAATTAAACAAGTAAAAGAATTACAGTACCTAAGGGTACTTCCAGAACAGTACACTTCCAATATCTAAAGGGGCCTACAAGAGAGCTGGGGAAGGACTTTTTTACAGTGACGTTAGTGACAGGACAAAAAGTAATAGCTTTAAAGTGAAAGAGGGTAAATTTAGATTAGATATAAGGAATAAATCCTTTAATGTGAGGCACTGGCACAGGTTGCCCAGAGAAGTTTTGGATGTCTCATCCCTGGAAATTGTTCAAGGCCAGGCTGGATGGGGTGTGGAGCAACCTGGTCTATAGGTGACATCCTTGTCTATGGTAGGGAGACTGGAACCAGGTGATTTTTAAGGTCCAACCATAAGGTTGGATGGTCCATAGAATGGACCTAAACCATTCTATAATTTTATCTTTATTGGGATGACTGTGGAAATGGAAAGAATTACTATCAGAGGAGACTTAAAAACATGTGTTTAGTCTAGCAAAGCAAGACTAATTTCAGAAGGGATGTGATTGCTCTTTATATACATCAAGGAGGTTCAAGAACTGTTTCAGATGAAGTACAGTGCTTGCACAAAAGGAAATCAATATAAAGTAGCTTTGAATAAATTCAGATTGGAATTAGAGAGGAATTTAAAACATCAGAGAAAAGAGTATCTGAAACTGAATTTCTAGAGGAGTATTGGTAGTTTAATTGATTTTAAAATTAAACTAGTTCATTTCAAGAGGAGATCATACCACATAATGTTTATGATTGCTCAGGACTGCATTCCCTTGATAACTGAAAAGATGCCTTGCAGTATCAGAAGTTCCCTAAGATTCCCTGGTGTTTGACTACATTCCCACATTGCGATTCTGCCATATCAATAATTCTGAGGGGGAAGGAAGGAAGTGGGAGAAATAGTGATCACCAGCACGAGTTTCTATTACCAGCAGCCTCCCAACATGAGTGTCAATTCTGTTTTTTGGAGAAGTCTTGAAGCTGTTGGTGGTTATCTGGCTTTTGCCAGCATGTGCCAAAATTTTCTAACATCAGTCAGTTATCTTTAATCACATTCAGTTTGGTCCACGTTAAAGAAAACACTGATACAATAATATAAAAACCTTGTAAATTCTTAAATAGGTGGCACAAGCACAAAAGTTTCTGTATATCTGCCTTAGAGTAGAAGGCTCCAAAATTTTCTGCTTTCTACAGTAAGAACTACCCATCTGATACAACTTTAGAAGTTCTGGGTTGAAGTTACAGCACACTGGGAAACAGAGTTTTCAGTTTTCACTTGTGGAACAAAAAATTGCTTTCATACAGTCAACCAATGTTTAGGACAGAGGCAACAAGTGCAAATTCAAAATATTTTCTCTCTATTTTACTCTTTGTTTCCAATGACTTTTCTTAAGCTCTTCAGCCAAAATAGATTTTTACTTTTGCATCACTGAAAATGTCATGTTCATGGTCTGTACCCCTTTGGTTCTGAAAATACCAAATGACATTTAGAATCGCTAAGCGCAGTTTTCTACCTGCATGGGAAACCCCAATTACTTGGGAGATTGCTAAGTTAAAAGTGAATTGTTAACTTATAGTGTGATACAATGCTGTCTATTACCATAAGACATTACATTCTTGCTTCAGACACATAATACATAGAACTCTGCTTTTCACACGGATTTGTTCACTGCCAACCATTGCTTGAACATGCAACTGAATGAGACTAGAACATGCATGTCACTGTAGTTTTGATCAAGATGGTACAGTGTTGACCAACACCTTTGAGCTAACAGTGTATTTGGGGAGATTTTTAATTTTTTGAAGTTATGAGTGTATGTTAAAGATGTATTTGAATATAACAGCCTCTGTCATATAGATATGAACAGATATTTAAGATACAATTTTTTTACGGAAAACTTTGTAATAAGTCTCAGGCTGTATAGACGCAGAGAAAACAATTTCAATTTCACTGTTGAAAAGGTAAACCTCATTTGGATTGTGAACCAGTTTAGTGCTACTTCTTCTAATTCTAAAATGTAATTTAATTATTTAAAAAAGAACTGTAGCTCTGTCATCTACAACTCCTGCTTCAAATAGTAATTTAGGGAAAGCAGTATGTTCAGGGCACAGGAAAACAGCTAACTAAGGAGGGAGCTTGATTTTGTGCTATTTGCAGTATAACTTATGCTCTGAAGAGTCCAAATGGAATTATATTGTGTCATCCATCCATCCGTCCATCCATCCGTCCGTTCATCCATCCGTCCGTCCATCCATCCATCTGTCCATCCATCCATCCATCTCTCCATCAGCTACTTTCAAACTGCTTTGCTCCAGAGAAGCCTAGTTTCATTTGGTATTCATTTTACTTTCAAATTTGACTTCTTTGATGGTTGATAAAGCACCAAAAATGCAGATTTATAGTTTTTATAAACCTTTTAAAATAAGCACAGCTACAGAGCTTGTAAATCAAAAAACACTTGTCCACCTTTCCATCATAGTACATGTGAATTTCTCACACCCTGCTTGATGAAAGTCTGGAATTCACAATAAACCTTATTGCTGACAGAGGAGTGTGATTTCTCATAATTCCCAGGCCATTTACCATGCTTACCAATGGCCAGGACTGTGCATATTATGGCATAACTACAGACAAAGGAGAAAATTCTACCACAGCCATCTGGTCCCACATATTTTGCAAAAAAACACAGGGTTCAAATTGCAGCACAGCACAGCCCTATCCTACCAGCAAAAGGTGCTTCTGGTATTGGAAGTAGGGCAGCTGAGATAGACTCTTTCTGAAGGGCTGTTCTCCTGTTCCAATTGTCTGAAGGATTCAGAGCAAAGTCTTGTAAAACCCCCCTATATGTATGCTATCTGGAAGTTTTAAGCATGGTATATACTAAGATAAGTGACATTAAATTACTGGGCAAGCAGTCTCCCCATACTGTCTGGGGTGAGTCTGATTACTGCACAGTTCATATTCCCCTTTTGATCCTGGTGAATCACAGACTTGGATTTTCCCTTTGCTATTTCTTTCTCCTCATAAAACACTTCCTTCTGAACTCTTTGGGATCATTAACAATGTAGATTGATGCAGACAGACTACACTGCAAATGGAAAAGGCTGATTAAGTTATCATGCGATGCTTCTGTTAAGCAAGGATTATCCCCTCGAGCTATTCTAGAGCACTTTGTAATAACAGTTTTAAATAGATATAGGGCCAAGTGATAAAATTCAAATGAGGATCCAAATCTTGTCTTCCTGAAGGTTGTAGTATTCAGATCCAGGTTTCCTTCAGGGTCACATTAAGGTAATTCAAGGACACTCATGACACCAGAGTATGAGGGTCTTATCTAGAGTTTTTTATACAGCTGTGCCCTTGTCTGAAAAGGATCCCTCCTCTGCTACTAGGGAGAAAAGTCTAGGAGCATGGTGACGGAAGGAAGAAAAGGGCTCAGAATGAAATATTATGGCCACTTCCCAGTAGTGGTGCCCAAAATAATTTCCATTTAATTTGGAAAGATAATTGTTATTTTTAAACCATATATGATTTTTTTATTGTTACATACTAATGACTGGACATGGCACTTAGTGCTGTGGTTTAATTGACATGGTAGTGTTTGGTCAAAGGTTGGACTTGATCTTGGAGGTATTTTCCAACTTTAATGATCCTATGATTCTATGTTCCATAAGATTTTTGTGTATTTATTCTGTTTCATTTGGGTCACTATTCAGGCTGTTCTCATTTATTAATTCTAACCCCTCCCAGACTGAACTTCTTGATCTAGTCTAAAAACCTGTAAAGGTACCTAAAAATATAAACACATTCTCAAGCAAAATTTCTTATTAGTATTAGAAAAATGTAATCCCTCCATAAATAAAACTGCTGTGGAAGGAACAAATTATAGAATATTAACAGAATAAAGAGACAAAACAGCATTGTTAATTAGTTTGCTTAGTCATACTTGTATGTATTTGGTAATAGTTAATCATATCACATTAATGTAAAATCATAGCAGTAGTTGTAATGTCATTACAGATTTTTATTTCAGATGGGAACTTCATGTCTTCCAATTGCCTAATGCAAAATAATTTCTAATTAATAATTCTCTTGGAGTAATTAAAACTAGCAGTGTGAATGTGGGGAAACTAATGAATTAGGAAGAAAGATTACAATTTGTGTTTGGATCTGTATGCTAGAATGATTTAGAGTTTTTCTGCTTACTCAGGTAATGGCTATAATTTAATTATGACAACTTCAAGAAATGTTCCCTTTCCACCTCACCGATTCTATTTTTCCTGAAGCTGTCATTGCATTTACTTGCAGAGATTGAGTTAAAAAGAATAGCTGCAAGAGGTTATGAGAAAGTTGCTTCACCTTCTGCAGTGGAGCCTATACCAAAGGGCTAACTTCAGTAGTCTGACCTCTGTAAGATAAACTGTAAGCTGCCAGTAATGAATGTTGCCTCTCTGTCCCTTCTTCCTACTATTTTGATCTAGTGACCTTTACAGTCCAGTAATTTATTCATTGAACTGTGTTTCCCAAAAGGGAAGACAGAGTAGCTCATCGTCATCACTTCAAGGCTCCAGTTTTCAGCAGTGGCATATAGAGGACAACTTGGCTTCCCTCTGCCATTATTTTCCATACCCCCAGGTATGTCTTTAAAATTTCTTCACTGGAATAGGATACTATGACCCTGAATACATGGCATCTTTCTTTTCAGACATGCAAACATTTGTTTTAAATCTTACTGAAATTGCCATTGTAGGATGATGGTCATACCAATACAATGACTTAGCTGCAAATTGAATGTGTCTTAATTCAGGTAAATTTGCGTGTATAAAAAATTTAGTCCTGGAGATCTATTTCAGGGAATGCACAGTCACTGCTCAAAACTAGTACTCTATGAACAGAAACAGAAAGAATAGTCAGGCTAGGAATCCTGGGTAGATCACCTGATCTACCATGCTTTGTTTCTGTGAAAGGCAGACTGACAGCTGTGACCATGCTGCTTTTGGAGCCAGTGCTTGAACACAGTACAATTTCATATTACCTCAATACGTGTTCTGCTAAATGCTGGAATTATTTTTTGTTTTTGCAAATGTTCTCTGACTTTTTAATAATGTGTGTGTATGTAATGTCTTCTACTCTGAAAAATCTCCAGTTTACCCTGGAAAAGCTAACAAAAGAGAAAGTTGGCACTATAATATCACCTGTCATTTGGAAAGGCCAAATACTAAGTAAGGTGTAAGGTTTGGATGCCAGGTTTGCTGTGCTTGTTCTTAGAGTTAGTATACAATTGCTGAAAGGCAGAAATAATTAATGACGTCAGCCAGGTGATGTGACTTGCATTAGGCATACAAAAAAACCATCTGAACACATTATGGTCTGTAATGCCAACTGTGAACTACACTACACTACAAAAGTCCAGCAAACTAGTAACTCCATCCTTTTAAAGAACTGAATTACTCCTATGAGATAATGATCACTCTCAGATAGTATGTCAGCTGGTCATTATGGACTTTTTTAATCCTAGCCAAGATGCTATCTGAGTGGTACTTGTGCAGGATGGCAGAAGGTGTAGGACAGGGCAAGGGGAAGCCAAGGGAACTCAGTGTGATTATGTTTTTCATCTTGTTCCTGGGGCTGCAAGCTGATTCGGCCCTTTAGGCTGCCTCAGAGTTGCTCTGCCTGACATCTGGATGCTCATGTCTTCAAGGAATCTTTCAACACACTGCTAGATCTCCTTAAAAGGGCCAGAGCAGTTGCCAGATCCTTGAATGTAAAGCAAGTTTAAAGATCATTAGCATTGTTTTGTATAGCATATTTGAGAATGCTAATGCATTTTAATTTCTGACTGTTGAAATATCCTATGATTGCATCGATAGACTTCAAAAAAATTCTTTTGTGTTTGTTTCACCGTTTTTAAAATTGCATTTCCTTTCAGCACAGCTATTCTCATCTGTAAATACATTATTTCTGCTGAGATATCAGTTTTTATTAGAGTTGGCTTGCTAGCTGAAGGCTCTTGGAAAAGCAGTCTGGACTTCAATCGAGGCTGTGGTCAGATATTGTTCTGTCCTACTAGCTACCTTACAGTGTGTCTTTTCATATTTATCAAAAGCTTCTAAATTCCAAGAACAGAATTTTCATATATGTCTCTTCAGTAACTACAGAAATAACATAAGCCTAAAGTGCATTCACTTTGGTCATCCAATTATGTTTCCAAGCCACTATAAGAACGGAAAAGAGTAGTAATATTGAGTTGACAGAGTATTATTCATTTGTCTTCTCTCCCACATGACACTCACCTACCTACCCTGACTCTGACACAAGATATACAATTAAACCCCTGTTTTAATCCCTGGGGACTCCACATCCCCTCTCCTTTTTTAAATCAGAGTAATGTCTGCTTCTTTCTTGTCAGGGTGGGAGGTTTCTTGTCCAGTCCTTAGAGTAGGACTGGGGACCTTCAGCTGGGAACATGTGGGAGGCAGCACCAGGCCTAACTGGTAAATCTAAGGATGCAGAGGTTGCAAAGTGCCCTATTTGGAAGAGGCTGTGAGTTGTCCTGTGACGGTTATAGCCAGGTTCCGCCAGCTTCAACATCACCAAGACTAAGCACCTCCTCAGGCAGGTAAAGGAGTCCCTGGCTGTCTGGCTTACATATGTTTAAGAAAAGAGTGGCATCTGCCAGGGGCAGGAGATGTGAGGAGGTATGTGACAAAATGTATTTTGAAAATGGAAGGTGAAACAAAAGGAATGTGTGGAAGGGGACATGTGATGGCACATGTGATGGCACATGTCCACTTGGCACAGATACACTCTTGGAAGAAGGTGAATCACACCAAGGCAGAGGCATCCCTCAGTCTGGAGCTGTGGGCTATCTATGACAGTCCTGAGGGACTGCAGCACAGAAAGGAGGCCCTTTCTGTGCTGCAGTCAATTAAGAAGCAACAAGCAGCAGATGAAAAACATTTCTCAGATGACCCTAGCTTCTTGCACCTCCCATCACCTTACCAAAGGACTTCAGAGGAATGAGTGCATTGCACAGCAAAAGCAAGGGAAATTGAGGCTAGGAAGTGGGAAGAAGAGATATTTGACTGAAACAGAGAGTAGTTTGCTTTTGACAGAAGTGAGACTTCACCAGTCTTATTGAGAAGGGAAAAAAATTATTTCCTTCTCTTAGCACTACTCTTATTTTCATTTATTCCCTAATAAGGATCTTGCAAGAGCAAAAAACTAAAAAACAAGGCACTCTCCAGAGATATTAGCAAAGGTGACCCATTTTGGTCAGGGAATCTAGCTCATGGAACAGAACAGGGCCACAAGGTACAAAAATCTTGCGGATTTTGGGAAAGCTATTATTTCATTAGCAAAAACCTGTGTATTTTTTTCTATTCTGTGAAAACCAAATAATTTCAATGCAAAATTGGGTTTTCACAATTTATTCATTTCCAAGTGGGAAATAGTGAATCAGTCTTGCTTGGAATCTTATTCCAGTCCACTTATATAGAATATTCATTAGAGACTTTCCCCAAAGATAGTTCTGTGGAAACCCAACATGATCATGTTAGAAATAAAGATGTGGTGCTAAGAAAGAAGAACTAAATAGTCTAAGATAGATTCCCTCCTTACCCTTCAGATGGAAAGATGGAAGGTGTAGAGGGTAGAGAAAACCACTTTCATAGATGATCTCTGTTTACACTCAGAACAAGATGAGAGTTTGGATAAAAGGCTAAGATATTATTATATTCTCTGTATTTGATACCAATTTTGACTGAATAAAGTAAGTCTTTCATAAGTAAGTGGAATCCCTCCAGATACTGCTTGGACTTCATACTATTCTGTATGATTCAGGCAGGACACCCTGAAAGACAATGTTACGAAAAAAAGATAAATTACTCTTACCACATATTAGACATACAAGATCCTCACAGCGGTGGCTTAATTTCTATCATTTGTCTCAGAACTCTGAGTTTATAGGCAAAGTAGTAACAGAGAACACATCTAATTTCAAGTCTAGATTCTCATAAAGACTTGCAGAAAGACTACATTTTCAGGAAAGTGTCCAGATCTTAAAAATTACTTGAGATGCAGTAGCATGTGTCGAGATGCCCAGGAACATTTCAAAGCTGAGTATTTTCCACTTCAAAATGTACCTGTGTGGGAGCTTTTGAAAATGTAGTTCCTGTTAAAGGAAACAAACAGGAGAATTGTTGCATTTCTGAGAACCTCTCTTGTCCATCTCTCAAACTCCAAGCACGTTGGTAGTGATATAGTCTGAAAACTAAATGAAATGTGTAAGTAGACATTTTGTCAGACTCTTACCAATATATTATACCTCAGAAACATTATACTGCAGTGTGCCATATCCCATAATGTTTCAGAGTAATTCAGTAACTGCAAAATTAACTTGATGATTAAAGTACTGAAAGCCCCTCTGGTCTCATCTAATGTACATGATTTTCAGAAGCTAAAATACTGTCACAAGTGAAGCTTATATTGTAATTTGAGCTCTTCTTATTGAAATCTGACTGTTATAAATAAATCCCTAATTAGAATTGTTTTTTCTTCCCCCAGAAGATTTAGTAATAGATCCAGGTATTTTTAGAAGCAAAGTGTACTCAAATATATTTTAGTCTCCTGTTACAAAGCACAAGTACTCCTCACATGATTATGCACCTTCTGCAATGTCAACTGACTTTTCTTGGCAGCTTAAACATATTACCATGAAATAGAAATTTATAAATAGCTGTTTAAGAAACTCCTTCCACCTCTTCTGATTTCTTCTAGGGTTTTTTTTCTCTCATTTCTTCTTGAAAAGACCAGTTTAAAGTCAGATTTCAAAAGACCTCCAGGACTAGATTTGTGCTGAACAGACAGTATTTTAATTATTTAGATAAGAAAGAGAGCTTTATAAATAAAAATCAAAAAAGTAGCTGGTATCTAGCACTGTGCTTTTATAATGTCCTCAAGAGATGATATAGAAATTTTAGTGAAGTAGAATGCGTTTTAAATGATGTTTAACTTACCACAGAAGCTTACTGCTGTTGAATGCTATTAAAGTAAAAATGAAACAAGACAACAACTCAGTATGATTTCCGAAAGGCATTAGCTACTTCTTCTTCTCAGGTTCACTCTGAGACGAAAGCGCTGCACAAGCTGGTATAACAGCACAGAGTGGGCATGTTTGGTCAGCTCGTTTGTTGGGGGCTTCCCGGTCACACTTTTTGCATAGGAGCACCTCCTACAGAAGACCTCACGCTGGAGCAAATAAATACACCTGGAAGGAACTGCAGCCCATGGAGAGCACACACAGAAGCTGGTTTCGGCTGAAGGACTGAAGCCCATGGAGGGGATCCATGCTGGAGCAGGGGGATGGTGTGCAGAAGAAGCAGCAACAGAGAGGAGCTGTCATAGACTGATCACAATCTCCATTCCCCACTCTTTTGTGCTGCTCAGGAGACAGAGGAGTCTGGAGTGAAGAAGTAAAGTTGACCCTGGGGAAGCAGGGAGGAAAGGTGATGTATTAATTTATCTTTGTTTCTCACTACCCAAATATATTTTAACTGACAATAAAGTAAATTAATTTTGCTCAAATGGAGTCTCTTTTGCCCATGACAGTAATTTGTAAGTGATCTCCTAGTCTTTACCTTGACCCACGAGCTTTCTCATCCTATTTTTCCCCCCATCCTGATGAGGAGGGTTATCCTCCTGTTCCTCTTTCCTCTTAAAGAACAGCTGGGTGGGTGACTGGCAGCCAACTATGGTCAACCTTCTCATTCATGCAATACATTGCAATCAATTGCTTAGTTGTGGATTTTATAGAAGTTCACATTCCACAGTCCAGGCTTGCAAGATGTCAGTATTTGGTTTTACCTGAACTCTTCAGGAAGAAATGCTCAAATTTTTGCTGAGAAAGGGCACACAGTATCTCAAATTGGCTTTTCCACTACTGTAGAAGCTTACTGTTTTAGAATATAAGTCCAAGTTTAGAAAGCGTAGGGACATGATGATGCCAACTTGTCCTATTAAATTCTCTTTCAAAGGTTTGGCATATCTTTAAAATTGTAATAATCCTAATGATCTGATACAACAGCCTCCAATAAAAGTGCTGAAAGACTTAGGGAAGCAAGAAAATTTTACTTCAGCATTTGCAATATTTACTGTTCTTCTGTAAAACATATTTCCAATGAAGTGATAAGTAATATTATTTAATCTAAGTCAATTAGCCAAATGGTCTATATTTCTTAAATTTATTTCCCATCAGGGATACAATTTGCTTATCATCATTATATTTCATCCTGTACTTTTGATTTCTACAGAATTTTAGTTTTCTATTACCTTAGGGAGTGAACTGAAGTCTACACAGGAGCAATTTTGCTTTTAGCAAGACCTAAAAAATTAACCTTTCACTCAAAAAAGACAGGAAAAACATGAATTGTGCATTCACCGTCTTTATGAAAGAAAATTACTGAGCTGTTTCTCCAGTCACAGCCTATAAATGGAGCTATAGAGAGGAAAAGAGTACACTAAAGAACATAATGAGATCCCAAATTTTAATCCAGTTCAGGGATTGTAGCCAAATCTCCCATGTATTTGACTTCTGTAGAACTTATGCTTAAATTAAGAATATTTTTAATTGTTTATGCTAACGTTTTCCTTAGTCAAGGCCTAAGGAACAGGGCAAAAAAATGAGAGGGCAGTGTCAGGGTGAGCTGCTGCCTACGTGTTTGCCACAGGAAGGGTGCATTAGCAATCCAGAAGTTATTTGGGACAGTGGAGGGCCAAAATGAATGAAGAAAGAGGGGCAGGCAAAGCTCTGAGAAGAAACTCTTTAAGGGAAAGCAAGGGAGATGACAATACAATTGACGGTGACAAAGAGACATGGCTTCTGTTTGCAGACCAGTCTTGCTGGAAGACCTCTTGAAAACTTGCAAAGACCTATCATTTGCTTGGTGCTTTTTAAATTAATCCAGTGGCAAACTCATACTGCACAGTGAACTAGCTGCAGGCAGGCATTTTGCTAGTGGCCCAGCCTGTTGCTTTCAGCATGTTAATTTGCCAGTCCTTATCTGTGAAACTCATTCCAATATTAAAGGAAAAGCAGGAGTAAGAGGTAAAGCTGTGTATTTATTGTTTGATAACTAATTTTAAAATTTCTCTTCACATCAGCAAATGTCTTATATTATTTAGAAATGTCACATATTAATATAATTTCTTAAATAACAAGTGTTTATTAGCAATTAACAAACATGAGATGTCCTTTCTTAAAATGTAAAAGAACTTGTTTAAATAGGGACTTTACACTGTGTTTTCTGAACCTGGCCAAATGGACATGGTTTGAACAAAAAATGGAAGGAAGAACAAAAAATAAAATAAATTAGCCTTTTATCTCCAATCACAGAATATTCTGAATTGGAAGGCACCCACAAGGAACATTGAGTCCAACCCTTAGCCCCACACAGGACTATCCCCAAGAGAGGATCATCCAGATCATCCAAACCCTTCTTGTAGTCTGTCAGGTTTGGTGCTGTGACCATTTCCCTAGGGAGCCTGTTCCAGCACCCAACCACCCTGTAGGTGAAGAATCTTTTTCTAATATCCAACCTAAACTTCCCCTGACACAACTTCAGGCCATTCCCTCAGATCCTGTCACTGGTCACCACAGAGAAGAGATCAGTGCCCCTACTCTTCCTCTCACAAGGAAGTTGTAGGCTGCAACGAGGTCTTCCCTTAGTCTCCTATTCTCCAGGCTGAACAGACCAAGTGACCTCAGCCACTCCTCTACGGCTTCCCCTCAAGGCCCTTCACCATCTTCATTGCCCTCCTTTGGACATTCTCTAAGAGCTTTATATCTTTCTGATATTGCTGTTCCCAAAACCGCACACAATATTCAAGGTGAGGCTGCACCAGCACAGAGCAGAGCAGGACAATCCCCCAATCCCATCCCTTGACCAGCTGGTGATGCTTTGCCTGATGCCCCCCTGGACACGGTTGGCCCTCCTGGCTGCCAGGGCACTGCTGACTCAGATTCAGCTTGCCATCAAACAGGACCCCCAGGTCCCTTTCTGTGGCACTGCTCTCCTGCCTCTCATTCCCCAGCCTGTACGAACATCTAGGATTGCCTCATCCCAGGTGCAGAATCCGACTACAGCCTTATGAGCCCAGACAAACTTTGTTGCTCAAGGATGCCTGGCTGCCTCCTCTCTTTAGCAAATGCTCGTGGGGGGGCTGCTGGAAGAGCAGCTGCGGGAAGAGCAGCCACACAACTGCAGCTCTCTGCGTGGAAATGAGGGTCAGGAGTGGGAAAGGCCCTTTGAACCATTTTAGCCACTGGGCTGGACATCAGTGGTTTGCTGTGTGCAGGGCAAGTGGCTGGTGGAGTTCCTATTGACCACGAGGAACTCTTTGAGGAGGAGGTGACTGAGCACATCAACCAAACAGTAGCTATGTACCGAATAGAAGAGAATAGGATGTAATGTTGTACTGTCACTCATAAACTACATGAATGATAATCTAACCCTTCATGACATCAGTGGGACTTTGGAGGAGAGATATCCTTGAATTAATGCATTTTTACCCATTTTATTCTATAGTGTGATAGGACTGCTGTGGGGTCTTCAAAAGAATTTCAGAATTGGTATCATCCGAGGCATTTTGAATGTAGTAGATGGCTGTTGTGCTGTCAGCTGGAGACTGAACAGAAGCTGCATTTCTCCAAGATGTTTTACTTTTCCTTTTAAACAATATGTAAATGCATATTCTGTAGGAAGCTGAGATACTTTTCTCCAAAAGCTTAGAATCAATTTAATGTTAACAAGTTACTGTACTGACAAGTATTGGTTGCAATGACCTAAGATACCTTGTGTAAATATTTTCAAAAGCAGTTATTATATATTCTTTCTATCTTTGAATACTCCTGTCTCATTTGACATGAAAAATACTTTAGAGTCACATATCGCTTTTGAGCTGCAGATCAAGGGGCTTGTGATCCATCTGGAAGAAGTGGTGCTGCTGTATTTACATTCACTATCATCAGCAGGAATTATGCCAAATGCATAATGTCACATTCTGCAAACACAACTTTTCCCAAGCTACCACTCAGCTACAACTAGTTTATTCTATACCCTGGTGCATTGTCACTACCAAGAGCACAACATTCATTAAAAAGTCTCCTGTCACTGCATTTTTACTATTGCCCAGTAACAGAGTATTTATTTACAAGGATTTCCTGTAAGTGTGTAGGTAGTAAAATGGACTGCTTTCATTTGAATCAATTTTCTCCAGGTTGGAGAACACTGATAGCAAACACTAAAATGATTTCCATTCTGCTTTAACATACAAGCATATGGATGGGGGCACATACCACTATTGAAATGTTGGTCCTTTATGCCTATCTCACTATATTAGAAAGGATGTGTCATCCCACAGGCAAGCTGTGAGTTTTTATCTGTTTGACTGGACAGGTATTCTGGAATAATGATATGCCTATTATGTGTATTAACTATATTGAAGTATAACTCTGTATCATAACAGTGCTCAAAAGCAGTTTCCTTCCTCTGAGCCCTATAAAAACCAAAACCAACAATAAAAATCACAAAAGCTAAGAGCCTCCAAGGTAAACTTACACAGGTTTTAATGAAAGATAAGAACAAGTGAAATGGAGGCAGTGAATGGTCTGTAATGCAGTTTACGTAAATGTGACAGTTACATAGAAAAACCTTGTATTAAATTGGCAGTTTTTCTGTAAAAATATGTATGTAATACAGAGATACATGCTTTATTATAGAATGAATATATGTAATATAAAAGATTGTTTATGTGAAAAAAATGAGGTTCTTCATATTAAAGTGTGTTTGTTTCTATGTTCAATGTGCCAGAGTAACTGGAGGAAATTTATGTTTCGTGTTTTAATAACCTGGAGCACAGCCATTCAGCCTTCCATGGGGAAAGCTATGAAAGATATAGGCAGGCCACCTGATATAAAATAAGGCAGCAGAGGATTACAAAGCATTGTTTTCCTGTGAGAGGTGCTGTCAAGAGTTTGTTACAGACAACACTAAAGTTCCGAATGGAGATTCAGCTATCAGTGATACTCCATTGCTGCCTGAGTTCACTTGTTCAAGGCAAAGTAAGTCTTCCTTGCTGTTTGTCTGTCTTTCCTTCTCTCTGTCTCTCTCTCTTTTAAAATAATTATGTATGTACCAACAGAGGTAATACTTTCTATAAGGAAAGCTGAGATTATAGCTGATAAGTAATGCAATTAGTTGTCCGCATTGTTCCCAGTATGAAACATTATCCAGTCCTGTTTCTTCCTTCCTGCATCATAGAATGGGGTTCATATTACGTGGCTTACACTACCAAAAAGTTAATTGTTCACATCTTGGCCTTCATCCAGACTCTCTTCATGATCAGTGGAGAGAGAGAGTCACATTGAGGGCAGGCCAGCTGTCCTATACTACTATTCTAGGATGAGACGAAGCACTGGTTGAAGATGCTAGTCTGTCTTCAGTGTCTGTATAGAGAGAATGTTTATGTCTCTGTATCCAAGCTAGATTTAGAATTCTTAAGGATAAATGATACAAAACTATATTCTTAGTCATTCTACTACCAGATCACACAACTGAATAATACCTCATAAAGGTGTTTATGGGAGCTATTTTTATTACAGCATTTTAAGCAAAACCATCTGATGTGAATTAAATAATCCAACTATTAGAACAATGCAGATACCTTTCATTTAGTGCATAAAGTCAGTATACTTCTCTTTCTTTTAGGATTGAAGATGTTAAAGGTGAAGTATTTAGTCACATTTTCAACTGGAAATGTCAGAAGAGTAGAAAGTTAAGATTTGGAGGAAGATATACTCTGTATTACATTCCTGGTATGTATTTCTCAAGACATCCAACTGCAAGGTGTAGCAATGCAGTGATGCATGCTGTGGGAGATTTTGAGTACATCTGTTCTTTTATGCCTTTATGAAACATAAGAATTATATCAGTTATGCCACTTTGTGGTTCTTTACAGCATTTTCAGCCCATTATGTCTAAGAAAGCCTAATATTGGTATAAAGAAGGTAAGTAGGCAGGCTACTAAGTGAACCTCTGAGCTAAGCAGGGCTCTCAGCCTGCCTTGTCCCTCTAACCCGCTCTTCTTGGAAGGTCTAGAGGACACAATTCCTATGCATGGGGACCCCAGAGACCTCAACTGAGTACTTTACAAAAACTGTCTGCTTCTTCAGACAGTTGGTTCCTGCTTTGACTTACTTTCTAGAGGAACAAAAGGCTTTAACTGACTACAGAGACAGCCTGGTGGTCCTGAAATAAACTTATCTATTGTGAGTGCTCTCCTTTACATGTTCTTTTGTGGTGCAAGGAACATGCTTACCCAGAGGAGGCTGTGGGTAGAATCTTGTTCTGAGTTAGTGCAGATGTGTGCCACAAGAAAAGACAAACCAAAATAATTAAGGTTTAAAATCAGCATCTTATGGCCACTGCTGTGGAGTAATTCCATTTCTGGCACTGTTGAATGCTTTAATCTGTGTTAGTGTTTGTCTTCAGAATAATGTATACAGTATGAACTGGGAAGCATAAATATCAAAAATATGTGTGACATAGGCCAATTTTAAATTATTAAACATCTATTTTTATATTGTAGTGTCAAAAGCACAAGCAGTTGGATTGAAACCCAAAGGAATGCAGGGAAAAGGTATGCATTTTTGTCTCACTCAAACTGGGAATGTATTTGTTGATAGAAGCATTTCTGTTTTAAGCATTTTCTTCTCCTGGTCGATGATGCAACCTGTTCAGAGGTAACCAATGAAAAGCAGAAGTATGTAAAGGGTAGAACGGCCTTCGCACTATTCATCCCAAGCTATTTGCACATCTACAGAGTAACTCAAAGGAGGGCATTCACAAAGACTGTCATTTGGCCCTTTAGATTCCGAGTACATTGTCTCATGAGTCCTTCACTATAGTCGAGGAAAAGAGAAAGGATCAGAGGAAGGGCTCACTGAAGTCTTGCTGGAGATCAGGATCAATAAATCTTTAGTACAAACCTCAAGTAGCCTGTAGAAACTTCAAAACCCAAAGGAGCATTGCTTTATTTATGTTCACTAACAGCCTTTTGCTAGTATGATTCAGTCAATACACCAATTACTAACATAAACTTGGGTAGCCCTCCCCTAACACTGGCTGTCGTGTTCCATTGATACCTCACACCCTTTTCAGATAGCAGACCTTCCTCCACTTTTCCTGCCATATATGACATTGGTCTATTCCAAAGGGCTGCCCATATGTTTCTGACAACACAAAAATTTCTGAAATGAGGCAGCAGAAACGCAAGATGGACAGTGTTACGGATCAAAGCTGGTCTTTAGCTGGCATCCTTAGGCATTGTTTCACCAAAATAGCTGGTAGTTATTAGTTCTGCTCCCTACCTAGTGCTCTGCCACAGTGGGAAGCTTGTTTACTTGATTTGTGAGTATTTCACTATATTATTTAAGTGGAGGGTTTGGATTTCCTTGTAAAGTTCTATGTATTCTAATCAACAACTTGTAACTGATCACACTTCAAGATTCCTATTTCCTTTTGATTTCTCATTTTTTATTTGTCAGAAAACCAAAAAAGTAGGAAGCAAGTTCAGAGGAATAGGATACAAAGTAGAAACCATACTATTCTCCTTCAATCTGAGCTAGGTAGAGAGTAAAATCAAGCTACTTGGAGAGTCCAAGTTCTCTCCTTTTTTGATGCTAGTATAATTTAAAGAAAACCAACAACCAAACCAAAGTAAAACAAACCCAAGAAAACTAATGAACAAAACCCTCCTTGTTCATGCTTAACATTTCCAGCATCCGGATTCTGCTTCCCTTACTAGCTTGTGCAGTGGAAGCACGTTTTGGCATGGATATTCTCAGCAGCTGCCATTCATTACTGTAACGTTCAGTAGATACAGGATACTTATGGTCTTCAAACTCTTAGTTTCTTAAAATGCCAGCAGCTGCAGGGAGGACTAGGATATAAGAGTATCAGTAAGATAACTTTAAAGTTCAATGGTGCAGAGCAAAGGAGGTGGTGTGGCCAATGAAAGGTGAGTAAAAATAAGTGCAGGGGGACGATGCAGGGCACAGATTCTGCTTCCTCATTTTGACTGGAACACAGGCTAAATTCTCTGCTTCAGGAGATGGGGGAGTACAACTGAATCTCACTCTGGTTCTTCATAAAAAAACCTCATTGTGGCCACTGGGGAATGCTTTGAAAATGGGACTTAAGCCTGATCGGTGTTAACCATAGTGCACAAAAATCATAGTTATGATAGCTAAAATTATCTCTGTTCATTTTAGCTCTGCTTGATATTCAGCTAGGGAATCTCAGGATTGCCACCTCAGGCTGCAGTCTAGTCTGTTACTCCCACATCATTAAAGCTTCACTGAAGTTGTAGTGTTTAACAGATGCTATTCTCTTAATTTCTGGCCACGTTTCTGAAGAGAGTTTCCTTTCCTTACAAACTCCCACACAGAGTCAAGAAAAGCATATTGAGAGATATAAACATTTCTTCCAAAAAAAAACCAACTCAGCATAGCAGAAAGCTGTTACATATAATGTATGCTCACTTCCCTGTCACTTCAAAGATGGAGATATCCATGTTTTGCTTAGTGCCACTCCAATTCTGGCTTTTTTTATACCATATATTGAGACTTTTTGATTTGGTAGGGTTTGTGAAGTTTTGAATTGTACCCTGAATCATAAACGCTGCACTTAGAGCTTTCAAAAATGCAGTAGCAATATCTATGAATATTTTTGTATGCATTTAATGAGTACCAAAAGCCACACTTGTTGTTAGTAGCACTTTATGAGTAGCATATTGACCTCAGTCTTTCTTGGTGGACCATTCAGTTTAATAGCACTTTTCATGCTGACCTAGTTTGAAGATGAGCCCTCGGGAGTGGGACCAATTGGGCTTAATTTTAGAAGTCTGGTAGTTCAGTGTGAAAGTATGAACTAGTCACCCTAAGCCTCCTAGCAGAGAAATAGGTACCTCCAGAGGATGATTTATCTGGCCTATTTTAGGATTAAATGAATCACTACCTAGAGGTACCTGGTTTTCTCTTTTTTATTAAAAAGGGAGCCTGCAATGATGAGCTTTAGACCTAAACGTCAGACTTCTCAATGCTTAAGTAGGAATTTTAACCATCTTGAATATCATCATGATCATTGAAATATAGAAGCTTAGAGAAAATGGAATAATAAAGTAGAACTAAAAGGATAATTTTTTTTTATTAACAAATAGTGTAAACACTTTATGTTTAAAAACCCTTTAAGGTACACTTGATCCTTTTAAAAAAGACTAATTTTCAGTGGCTTTGCCTTGTTAATGAGTTACTAATCTCTGCTCCAACAGTGCTATTAACAAGTTATGTTTTTACCAATTATTTTTTGCACAAATGTGATTGTTTCTTAAAAAATTTAAATAGTTTTTGGTGCTTGCCTAAATTGTCCAGCCATAAATTTCTACTCAAGGAATTAAAGTACTGATCTGACATTCTGTAAAACTGAGGTGGCAGAAACTCCCAGATATGAGTAATCAAAACATTTCTGGGGGGATGATGCTAGAGGGAATAGATCTGTCACTGATACATGAAAAAGTTTTATAAATCAAAGGTAGTTTTAGATCCTTTGCTATTTGCTGGATGTTTCCACTCCCTTACCTGCTCTAAATGCTAATAAACTATTCATGTCAACAAGCTACATGGGGTGAAATTTTCATGGGGTAGGGGGAGAGAGAAGAATGATAAATTCTTTCCGTTTTTTTCAGACTGATTTTTTGGCTGTACTAACCTGGCACAATCAACAACACAAGGCTTTGAATGTCCAGCTCCATTCTATAAAGGTTAGAATGTCTCCATGCTTCCTGAGTTTAAAAAATAACTGCCAGGGACCAGACACCAAAAAGTAAAATAGTGTATTTGTTCAGCTTTTAGTAATATTGGGATTCTGAGTTAAAACTCATTGGAATCAAAGCAAGAACTGGAGTTTCATAAGCACTATCAGGATTTTCTTTTATTTATTTTGATAATTTGGTACATTGCTTTAAAATAACGTTTTATATAAAAAGTAAGCTAGCTGAGCATTTTTAAGCCTTCTCGCTTCTCCAATTAAAATAATTTGAGGCATCTCATTTGTTTCCTACAGTTTTAATACCGTGTTTGTTACTGGTGAGAAAAAGGTAAAACTAACAGCAACCTTCTGCCCACAAAATATCAGCTGATGATTCACACACAGCATTTTAGGAAATTCTCCTTTATACAAACATAGTTCCTAAATTTTAGTTCAGATAGTAAGAATTCATACTTTTGATGAAGAATGCTAGCTTTTTTATGGTGTTCCCTCTCACCTCATGACTCCAGCTAGGACCATTAAGAAAGATAGCAGAGCAGTAGCAAGAACTTTGTTATGGTGTTATTGTACGCACTCATTATTCTTTTAGTGCCTTACAGTACATTATCAAACTACCTTTTGGTGCTTTACAGTACAGTAGTAAAGAAGGAGTAAAGGAGTAAAATATTTTTAATGTCTTCTTCGATATGCATAGCTATTTTCTAGCCCTGTAGGAGAGAACTAAATTATCAATAAGGGCAGCATTTTGAAGAGTCAAAACACCCTTACAAGATACAGGTATTGTTAGGAAAAGATTTGAATATTTGTAATAATACGGTGATCCTCTGAGTTAAATACAATGCAGAAAATGACATGACCTGATAGACAAAAATCAAAACCTGAATATGGAAACATCAGAAGGTCCTCTGGTAGAGCAGGAATTTGCTTTTCATAGTGTTGCAGACTGAGCACATATGCTGCTTTATTTTTTCACAGGAGTTGAACTAAACTAAGTAATTGATTCCTGTTATAAACAGTTAAGCTTTTCCTCTAGTCCCAGAGTGATATCTGATTGTCTGTGGTGAACAAAAATAATTTTTTTTCTCTTATCACTCCCTAGAGAAATGTTTGTCATTGGCTTGGTTGATTACCTCTTAACGTTTTCCTGCACTTACCTGGCTCTGTATCTCGGTAAAGCCTGCACTGTTGAACCTCAGCTTATAAGGAGTTAGAAACACACCAGCTTGACACGATCATTAAGTAACCACACTTGCAGGCTCTCAGAAAAGCAGATATATAGCTTAGTCATAGAGTAAAACCCTGCCAGTGGATTACATTTCTATAAGACATCTAAGCCTGAAGAATAGTCTTGTTGCACTTTCTCTGCACTGGGAACATCTGTTTATGAATCTTCAGAACTCATCCTGGTCATCATGAAATAATTGACTATCTTTGTACAAATGTGGTAAGAATTCCTTTTTTTAATAAGCCCGATATGATCTTAACAAAATATCTTCAATTTACTTGTGGGTGAAAAGAATTTTTAATATTTTTTCCATTAGTTTTTGAGATTTCTTCAGTAGGAATCCAGTGATAATCCAGTGATCCTAGATGAGTTGTTTACTGTGTGATGTAATCTGGGAAAAAATAATTCAGTTGAAATTATAGTATTAAACATTCACCCATACTCCCTTCCTTGATCAAAGATTCCCATAGATGATACCTTCCTAGTGACTGTATTTCATTTGATAGCTTTTATCATCAAGTGTTGATATTTCAAGAGATTAAATAGGAGCAAAAACTCCATTGCATTTATAGGAAGTGAATGGCCATTCCTATATATCTTTACTGGCCGTCTCTAGTACCCCGTTAGTATCAGTTGCCTAATACACAGCTGGCTGAACCGTTCTGTAAGGGCTGCCTGATCAGTCCCAAAAATGACATAAAAAGAAAGAAGAAGCAGTTTTCCAAGACAAGTCACAGGGATGAGAAACTTAATGCAGTGAGTTCCCAAGGGATATAGCCATTCTCCAACATATCTTAGGACTTTTCTAAGCTCTTTCCTAACTCACTGGTATGTTGACAGCATCCAAAATACATTTGCACCTTTCTCCCCCACGGAGCACCATCAGTGCCCACCAGCAATCAAGTGGCTACTAATATATATTGCCTTGCACTAGGTATGGTATAAGTGAATAAGCTTCCTAAAGCAGCCATGCTTCCCTTTGTCTAGCTTTGGCTACCCATATAGTGTCTGCTCCTTCTCCCCTCCTTTGAGAGCAACGATGGCGGTAGGGTGACTGGGGGTGTGTGGAAGAGGATGGTGTTTTTCATAAGCAGCCTTGTAGCTCCAATGACTTAGGGTGCTCTTTCAGCTAGGTAGAGGAAGCAAAGGCCCAGATTCATCATTAAACTCTGTTGCAGACTTCTACACAATAGCTGTGGTGACAGAGGACATAAATAGCTATTTTTGTCTTAGAACTGATTCAGCTGCAATAGCTGCACTGTGACACACTGACTCTGCATCCAGCCATCCCACCTTTCTTCTTCTCATTTGGGCACTAAAGGCTTAGTTACAGTTGTCAGCTGTATCTCCCTCTTTTCTCCTTTCCCTTGCCACCTCCCTTTAACTCTGTACGCAGCTCAGCCAAGCTTCATCCTCCATAGTATCACCTGCCACACACTGATAGTGACAGAAGCAGATACCACTGCAGGCAGTGACATCCCTCTGTGTCAGGCAGAATCTCCTAATCAGAGCACACAGCCCTGTGCAGCAGAGCCATCTAATTGTTTACCTTCCAATTTTTCCTGCCCTAGGGAGACAGTGCTCCAAAGAATGGACCACCAGTTGAAGCCCTCAAGAACTGGAAACTTGCCATATGCATCCAACCTGACTGCTGGTCCAGGGGCTGAGGCACAGTTGCTGAGAGAAGCAGGTTCTACATGTCTGAGCTCTTAATCTCTCTTCCCTTTGTTCTCTAGTTTGTGATTATGCTCTGACATTGCCCTCAAGTGCAGTGCTTAGGCTGTAAGGCTGACATTAAGAACAGCAATAACAATACTTAGCAATAATCCATTGCGTTTGTAGAGTGTTTTCCGCCTACAGACTTCAAGTGCCTTCAGGAAAACTTGTATTGTCAGTATCCTCATTCTACAGGTCAGACAGATGCAAAAGAGATTAGATAATAGCTTCTCATCTCATTTCCTTTAAGCTATTCTAAAAGCAAAAAAAGCACAGAAAAGAATGTGTGAGAGAGAAGGAGAGGAAGACAGGAAGGAAGGAAGGGGCATAGGAAGAGAGAAAAAAAGGAAGGAAGGAAAGAAGGAAAGACGGATGAAGCTCAGCCTTGTCATTAGGGCTTCAGTCCCAGGTAGAAGAACCGGAATGATAAGTAAATCAAGATTTAAATGAAAGTAACACAATTAATGTTGATTCACATAAATTGATGGTAAGGAATCGTTGTCAAGCTAACCTGATACATACTTTTTTTAAATGAAGCTAGAAGTTTGTCTGATAAAGGTAATTATATTTGCATTGACTTCTCTGAGGCATTTGATTTGATAGTACACAACCTTATAATTAAAAATGAAAACAAGAGAAAATCAACACAATGGATGTTAAATGGAGCAAAAACTAGGGAATTATCATTCAAATATGTGAGTGAGAAGTCATGACCAAGCAAGTGTCATACACAAGATCCTCCATGGATCTGTTCTCAGGCTTTAAATTGCTTTTTATCAGTACAACTATTTTAACTGTTCTGAAATGAACATTACCCCCTACTAATTACACTTGTGGGTGATCTGAAGATTAGAGAGCAGCTAATAATGAAAGAGATGGATAGGTGAGATTAGGCTGTCTTAACTTTCTGGCAAATTAGCTGCAAGTAAAAACACTATTTTTAATAGATGTGATTGTGATAACATATATTTAAGAAAACAGAAGGTAGACAACAATTACCAGATGGTATCAGGATATGGTGTAGCTGTCATGTGGGGAGATGGAGATGAAGACTGACTTGAATATTTGGGGCTGCACTGCCAAATGGCAAGAAAGAATAAAAAGGGGGAAAGGGACACAAACAAGAATACAGTGCATGAGGTTCATCAAAAATCTGAAAATGATCTGCAATTATTTCACAAGCATATTTAAAAACTCATATATACGCATTACCAAACACAGATGGAAGTGAGAAAATCAACTGAGTGAGGAAATGAGGAAAAAGCCAGTAGCAAACACATATTCAAAGCTTATTTTACATTCTAGTTAAATTCTTGAAATCATAAAGATTTCTTCCTCCCACAACCCCTTCCCCTAGAATCTTTGGCAATCACTTGTTTTAAAAGGGTTGGGATGCTCTAGTTAATATCTCTTTGGTTCTTTTATCACTGTTGTTAGAATACTGAGGCTAGTTCATTTGCAAAGTCCTCAGAAAGACTGTTGAGAAATCAAAAAAGGCACAAGAGAATAATGCAAAGATTAGAAAACATGCCTTATCTTGAAAGACTCAAGGGCCTTAGTCAGTTTAAATTATTGAAGGAGACTTAAGTTTTGATTTGTTCAGTCCATAGGTTACCAATGGAAATGTTGATCAGCCAGGGCTCTTAATATAACTGTTTATAATACAGTAATGGGATGTTTAGCTTGTATCAATTCAGACTAGATAAGAGATAAAATGAGTTAATGGTGCAGGGAAAACGATACCTGGAGCACATTACCAAGGGTTACGGGTAAACTTCCCAACTACGGAGATTTTTCAATCAGTATGTGATGAGCTTCTAAAACATGTATTCACTAGTTCATCTGTGACTTAGATCTGAAATGGGAGTTAGTTTGATGGAAATTCTGTAAACTTAATCTTAAAGGAATAGTCTGTGTGATGATATTTGAAAACCATGGAAGCTGACTAGGCCTCTGTTGAACGAGTGACTTCTCAACCTGAGTGAACATAAGTGAAGATGGGTGCCTTCAAGAGACACATCCAGACCCTCAACAAGAGAGGCAGAGCTTGGTATCCAGCAGTGCAGTGTCTTATCC
Source organism: Lepidothrix coronata (assembly GCF_001604755.1). NCBI lineage: Eukaryota > Metazoa > Chordata > Aves > Passeriformes > Pipridae > Lepidothrix > Lepidothrix coronata. The sequence continues at coordinate 431,748 of NW_016690352.1, read as the reverse complement.
TTGGTCAACTATGTCTCAGCTGTACTTTTACTGTCAGTGTTTCCCTACCTAAGGACATTAGAAGCCCTATTTCAAATATCATTGCCAACTACTGCAGTGGGAACTGAGCTGGGTATTGAAGCAACAAAAGGCAACTCACATTTATGCCACATTTCTTCTTTTCTAACAAATGTTATGTCTCTTTATTACACCTAGAATTTCAAACACCTGTCTCTCTGAGCCTTCCTAAGACTCTACCAAACTATGTATAAAAATAATAAGCTCATAAAGCAAACACAGGATGAACAAGTAGTAAAGAATTACAAAAATGAACATCATAAAAAGTTAAACTAATCCCTTGAGCAGCAGAGGACTTCATTTTTCAAAAGTATGTCTGACTACACTAAAGAATTTACAGTTTAAAATCCCTTCATGGCAGTCACTTTGCCAGCAGACAATAAAGCCGCAATTTAAAACTGCATTAATCTTCTGCAAAAGGCAGCAGAGAGCTTTCAGTGTACTTTTAACACCACCTTTTTTCTTGTAGCACCAGCTATTCCATGAGGGGAAAAAAAGTGCAATTAAAACTTTCAGTTATCAGGACGTGGCCAATAAACCTTTTTTCTCCTTCTTACCCATCACATCTTCTCTTTTTCCCTGGTTTCTGAAGGGATACCTGCATATTTGTTCTTGTTACTTGAGCTATATAATGCAACTGAATGTTTTCCAGACCCAACATGGCTATCTCCCAACTCAAGCCAAGGGATTCCTGTCTGTCCATGTATGTAACAGATGTATCTCAGTTCAGTTTGTTAACAACCATCTTCTGGGTTTTTATGCCTTGAGTAACCTGGGCTAGTGTAAAGTGTCTCTGCCCAAGGCAGGAAGATTGAAACTAGATGATCTTTAAGGTCCCTTCCAACCCAACCCATTCTGTGATTCTATGATTCTATGATTCTATGATTCTATGATTCTGAAATCTCTGAGGGAAGGGTTTATGTTGCTTTTGTGGATGAGCAAAAAGCTCCTTGTATCTCACAGCATATGTCCTATCAAAAACTTGTAATTGTCCTGTAATTACCTGAATGTTACAGTAGGAAGGTGTTTAAAAAGGAGAGGGGGGGAAAAAAAAAGGGAGTAATATACTGGGGAAATATTCAAGATAGGAAAAAAACATCTTTGACTAGGTACCATTAAGGTTAAGGAGCCTACATGTTTCTCTCTCTGGTCTCCTACATTTGATTGAGGTGTAGGACTGTCAGACTTGGACGAAACAAGTCATTTAAGGATTAAGAAGTCTATCTGACTGTATTCTGTGGTTGTCATTATCGCAGCTGCTGAGTGCCTTACAGGCTGTAATGTATCTATCCTCCGAATAGCTCTGAGAGTTGGGTAGGTCTCCTGGCACTCTTTTTTTTTTTTTTCCACGGCAAAACTCAGTCTTATAGAGTTAAAAAATAATTTGAAGATAAAGGGGAGCTCATTTGACCCCTCAGTAATTACATTTTTGGTACTTTCTCCCTGTTGCTTACTGTACTCTCCGTCATTTGCAACGGCCCCTTGATCTGAAGCACAAGGAAGAGACCGTCTTGCCTGGGGCAGGAAAAATCCTTCTTCACTAAGCTGAATATTAGGATCACATTAAAAAAAACACAACCAAGATGATTCATCACAGCTCAAGATGTCTGATTCTCTTAAGCCTCCTGGAGATGGTGTACTGGCAAGGCAGTATTACTAAATCCTTAATGACAAGCCTCTCTAAGGCGTGATTTTTAACTTTGCTGGAAAAGAAGCACGAGCAACAAAACCAGTGTTTTTCTAATGTAATTATTTTCTGACAATACTCAAGCTTGTTTTCTTCCATGCATTACTGGTTTCCCCTTATGTATACACTGAGGTTGTGTAAAGTAATGGCCAGCTGGAAAACTACAGAAGAAAAAGAAAAAAGATGATCTAAATTTTCTGCCTGAAATTTGAAGATTGTTGCATAGTAATGTGTCTTAGTAGGAACGACCAAAAGGCATGAACACGTGTTAAATATTCTGTATCGTGATAAAGTTCTTGGAAAATAATCTACTCAAATTACTAAATTCCAGAGTATGAGTGTCCAGCCACTTCAGTGTAGCAGTGTTTTTGCAGAAGTCTCACTCAGTTGCCACTAATATATGTTAAGTCATTCGTTTCTTGTGAAAATGCAGGCAACAATGGTGACTGTGTTTCCTTTGGGTTTTTATAGTAAATTAGACAAGTAATGGCAGCATATGGAGCCTTATAGATGGCAAAGAAAAGATAAAAAGACAATATCTACTATTTTGTTTATGAAGTCATGAAGGAGATTGTTTGTGCCTGTTGCTTGGCAGGAGGGGAGGAAGACATGCTGGTTCTTTGGTTAAAAGAGACTTTTACATTTTTGTATGTTAGTGCATTTACTTCTTTAAAGGTAATTCACTAAAGCAATTTTGATACTTTTTCCATGCATAAGGAAAAAAACCAGAGGGTTTACAGATTTTCTTCTTTAGCATGATCTTTTATCACAATGTTCTTAATGTTATACTTTATTAGTAGATTGAAAACAAGGGGGCTCATTTATACAGCTTATACAGAGACAGATCCTAAATTCCATCTGTGCTGATTGAAGAAACAGTAATGTGGGACACTTATGTGCTTTGGTATGAATTCCCTTGACTGTATTCATGGATCAATGAGCCCTGCAGAGATGCAGAACTAAGCACTGAGTTGATCTGGGCCAGGCTATCACACTAAATTTAATCCAGAGGTGAGTTTAAAGGTGATGTGACACTATGTGGATGTGACATTACCTAGGCAAGCCTCTTCACAATGTCCGGTATAAACACCTATTTCCAGTGCAGTCCCAAAAGCCTAGAATCTGAAAAATTGAACTGGATGTAGTGGAATGGTGTAGCCTCATTTCAGTCAGACTGTTTAAGCCCCTTGTATGTATATTCGATTTATAAAAATTTCATTGAAATATAAAACAGGCATTCAGAAGGAAATATATGATTCATACACTGCACTTTTGGGGTTGGTTCTTTGTTCTTTCAGAAGAGAAGATAACCCACTGGTATCTCAATAGCTGTCTAAAGTCAAAAGGAGGGTGAAAATCCTTATCAGGTTGGAAAGAAAAAAAGGCTGAAATATAACGTATTCTTTCACCTCTAATAAATTACTTCTGTGCTAAATGTACTTTTCAGACATAGTCAAAGTATGTTTTCCAAATAAATTTGAAAAATCAAAATAAAGCTGTGAAGTTTTGCCTGGTTTCCAAACAAAACAGGAAATCCCTGGATTTTGCTTGAACTCTTTGGTTAGATTGACACAAAAGGCTTATGAACCAGAGCTTCGTCTCAAGCTTACAAAACAGCCAGAGAGGAGAAACAAATAGTGTCTGATAAGGATTTTCATTAAAACTGTTTAAGATGCTTGTAATTACATTATGGTAGAAAACTGGTGAGAAAGGCTGAACACACAGCAGTAGTGGAGAAGCATCTGAATTTCTAGACATGCAACGCTTGCCAAGAAAATCTGAAGTCTCCTAAATAAATTGCATGTGCATGTTTCGGTGCAATCTTATCGCACTGTGTTGCAAAGTGTTGTTTTTAATAGGTAGAAATATTCTGGAGAATAATTAAAATCTTTGTTTAAGAGTCAATAATTTAGTATTAGAAGACTATGCTTATGACTTCAGAGGCCTAAAAAGCCTTTTGGTTTCTAACAGGCAAGTTGGCCACTGCAGTGAAATACTGCTTTTTTCCCCAGAACAGCCTCTGGGCAAGGCTCTAAATGACCCAATAACACGTTTTATCTTTGCTTTAGTATTGTATAGTTTCATTATAATCTTATCTGATCAGCTTATTCATCTTTACAACTCTCTCTGAGCTGGGGAAATTGCATTTTTTCAGATATCTACAGGGAGATGAGACACAGATGCACTAGAGATCCAAAAAAAAGAACTTCACTGTTACAGTGCCACATTATTCATTGTCTATAATATTAGCACCTGGAAGGGCCAAGTGCCTAACTTTACACTGGGGGACCTGGGGAGAATGACAGGCATCAGATAGGATAACAAAAATGCTCAGCATGCATCCAGCAGACTGAGGACCTGAGACGCTAAAGCTGGCTCCCAGGAATATGCTGTGCAGAAAGGTGTACTATAAACCCCATAACTACCCAGGATTTTAAAAATTATTTCCTGTGGGGACATTGTATTTTCTTAAACTGGTGATGCTCTAATTCAAAATATCCAGAAGCTGGATCTGAGTTTGGTTCATTTCTCTTTGTGAATGTCCTGCTTACCAGGCTTCAGACTGTGCAGAGGACTTAAGGTATAATAGGATAGTGACGGTAAAGATTAGAGAGTAATACGTAGTTCAGAGTTTGGAGAAATCAGCTTGCCATGGAGAAGTTCCAAGTCTTCTTCAAAGAGTAGGTATTTTATCTGAAGATTATTTCATTAAAATAGGAAGCAAAATCTAATTCTGGGCACATTTGTCTGAAAACTTAGGCATTTCTGCACACAGGATAAAAGAGAAATACAAGCATGAAAATCTTCATCCTAACGATGCTTTTAAAATCATGGAAATCTAGATTAAAATAGGAACTTAAATTATGGCCTTCAAAAATCAAGGCTAGCACCATAATCATCACCATATATTATAGGTTTTCAGCTTAATCCTACATGTGCCTAGGCACTGGGTTTGGCCCTATACAAATCTTAGCTGTCATCTAACTTACACATCACACCAGTCTATTGAGTTGATGGTTTTGGAATAGGTTTAGGAACAAGGCTATTAATAAGTGTAAGTATTAACAGAATTGGGCTGAGAACTGTCCAAGTAAAAACCCTACTAATGCTCTAAACTGGACAGATGGATATGAAGTGTTGTTGGCAGGCTTTTGCGTTTCCTCCTCAAACAGGTCACAACTGCTTATAAAATAGGGCTTTACTGCAGCACTCTCTTATATGATTTATTTTTCCTGTGCTTAGAGTTTATAACTCATTTGCATCATTTCCTGTCAGTATTTTCTTCTCTCTATTTATCCCCAAGTTGTTTATATATGTACATATATTCCTTTACATAAACAAATATAAATGTTCTTTCTCAAATACTGTTCTTTCTAAAATTTTCCTGTGAACAGTTTATGCTTTCTCTTCTATCAAACTCTTCAGATAAAAATTAGGAAGATATTAAATTTTAGCTGATCTGACTGCATTCTGTCATGGATTTTGCATTCTGTCATGTTACACTATGTTGCATATTGTGACCAAAGAATCATGACAGCAGGTAAAGTCAGAATGTGCAATATTCACTACATACTTACATTATAAACCTGGGAAGGAATATTTGACAGAGTAGATAAAAACCTGTCAGAGACAGATTTGTTCTTGTTCCAATTATTTTTTATTTTTTGTTTCATATAGAGGAGGATCGTGGCATGTGGCCATTCCTTGATTACAATTACCTGTTTCCAATTACAGGTCTGGGATCATCCCATATAACTCAGGGTACTGTCTCTGCTACTTCACCATTACAAACTTAGAAATTATCTGGAAGTCATCTTCTCTCTTTCTGCTCACCTGAATAAATCGTACAGAATTTTCAGGAAACTATCATGATTTTGTTGAACTATCCAGCTGTAAGTCGTTATTCATTTGCAGACAACTCCAGTGATTTTCTGCAGGAAATAATTGTTTCACCATTCTGACTTTGGTAGTACTCTTCTACAAATGGATAGAGATACTTGTCTAGGCTGATCAGCAGTAGCAGAGCAATTCAAGGCCATTAAGGTAGGATTTTAAAAACATGTTTTACTAGAGTAGGTTAGAGGACAAAATTGCAAGCCAGGTATCTTTATTGCTGCCCTCAGTCTCAGCTGAAGTCAATAAACAGCCTCCCATTAATCTCACTGGGAAATAGATCGGGTCCTACATGTTTTCCTGTGCTCTTGGAAAAGCTGTTTCTTGCACAGTGATTCTTGCCTCTAAGATGAGATGAAACAAAGGAAAGAGATGTCAAGGAACTTTCTCTGACTTTGGAATATGTGGTAAGCTGAGCCCCAGCAAGTTTTGCTCCAGTGCAAATACTTTTCTGTAGACCTAATGTATTGATGAAAACACCAATGCAAGCAACTGTACTTCGTTCCATTAGTATTGAATTTCAGCTTTTAAAAAATCACCTGGAAAAGCTCCTACCATCTGCATCTGATTCTGCATTAAAGTAAAGAAAACGAGACTGACTCATGGAAGCAATTGTAGTTTTTGGCAGTGTTGTTTTCCATTAAAAAACTGTTCCACATTCCTTCTATACTTTAAAGCACTAGATGACTTAGTTTCTTGCCTCCATTCTTAAAGACACATCTATGTACTCAAAATACCTATGTATACCCAAAAACATCAATTTTCTCCAATACATGAGAATTCAGCAATAAGTAGAATTAGATAACATGATTATTTTTCTTCAGAGAACTCTGTGAGTATAGATACGTACTGGTGACCCCATTTCCTTTGCACTGGTGACCCCAGACAAAAACCAGGATGCTGTGGGAAAACTTGAATTGTCATATTTTACCTATTCTGAGCAGAAAAAATGTCAGTTTTCAAAACTGTCTTTACTACCCAGCAAAAGCAGAACAATAGATGAAGTACTAGCTCCACAGTACTGCTATGTGAATAACCAATTTTTCAACTTTCTGGCAGATCTGAATTTGTTTTATGTTAACCTGTAAAGTAATTTGTCATGCAGAGCATTCAGGTAGCTAAGAGCAAAAGGAAAAACAATTCCAGTACTGACAAATGCATTTCGTTAAAACAGCTGGTATTGCTTTGCATAGCTTAAATAAAATTTTTAAAGAAATTTGAATTTTTTTAAAAAAGTTAATTTTGAAAATTTTTAAAGCAGAATGTTTTGGGACTTTTTTCAGACTATTTAAGATTTTGAAGCAATTGGTTTATACTATATTTGGTCACCAAAATGTAGAAAAAAATAATGAGATTTTACTGGAAAAAAAGAATTCTTATATCATCCACAGGGTCATCAAGCAGTTTTAGTCAGAGGATCATATCTTCATCACATAAGTGCTCCCCTCAAAACATCTGTGATTACGGGGTTTGCGACATATCCAATATTCTTTTCAATATCCCATTATTTTGCCATATAATATTCTCATAACTACAAGAATTGCTGACATGAGAATAGATAGTCTCCAGTTCAGGCTGTCTTTATACATCTGGGGTCTTCTTATCTGTCTGAATAAATGAATGGAAAGAAGAAGGAATCAGCGCCAAGAGATCTTCCAGCTTTGCGTAATTCACTAAGAGAACTAGATATTTCCACTGCAAATGGCTCAAAGGCTGTATATGGGGAATTGTGCTATTTCCAGCTTTGTGGTGTTAAACACAGAAAAGAAGCTTTGTGATTCCGCTTATTTGGTAATCCTTTCTTAATTATGGGAATACATATGAATCTAAAATGAAAGCCTGTGCTCTTTTAACTTCCCATTTTTCTGTCTACACATTCCTCCTAAGCCAAAGAAACACCAAGAGTGGGATACATCTCACCTGATCTCACAAGGCTAAAAAAGAGGAACCTATTCAAAGCTAGTCTCAGTGGGCGTCCTTTATAATTAATAGAAAGACATAGGTACCTTCACAGAAGGATTCGTTTCAGATGAATTGTTCTGATGTCTACATTAGGACGAGATGAATAGCCTTCTGAACTTGCCTATCTTTTTCCATTGATTTAAAAAGGACCCCAGTGTGACTTAGATGCCTGAGGTGAGATTACACCTACCTTGAACCTAAAGGGACAATATTGTTTGGTTTCTATAAATGTACATAGACTTAAATAAGACTAAGAAAATTTCCATAACAGATCAATAATTTCCTACACTACATATTTTCTGAAGAACACATTTATAAACATATGCTTAAAATATTTCCTAGTAGCTATTATAGATGAGAAAATAAGAGAACAGAACCTTTCTCTTTCCCACCCTGTCCTCAACAGGATGCTTTTGAGCATCTACATTTACATTTTGCTTGACTGATTGAGCCAATTATTCTAGTATGCAGAAAAGCAGTGTTGAACTCCAAGGGGGTAGGATCATCCAAAAAGAATGTCCCTAACTTCTATAAAAGAAAAAATGATGATTTTATTAATATACTTTTGTAGTCAGACTAGGATGCCAGGGTGAACAAATGAATACCATTTTTGAAAGGCTATGCATATATCCTGACCTGGGAAGTGCCTAACAGTGGGTGCAATTACCTTTTCTATGATGGCATATCATTATTTTTCACTTAGTTGTCACCTGAGTCACTTCACAAAAATTTATTTCATGTTTAATACTAGAAACCAAGCTCTGGAAATACTTGTGGATTAGAAAGGATTTCCTTTCCAGGGGCAAGAACTGCTAGATTTCCATGCCTAGGTTTAATCACACACAGATTTACAATCTACTGCTACTTCCAAGAGATGGTGAAATAGCTAAATGTGTATTTCTGAGAGGAGTGGCAAACAAAAAATGAATCCCTGAGCTATCTATTTTCAGAGACAGTGGGAGAGAGGAAACAGTGTATACATACTGCCAAATAAATGTATACTAAAATAAATGCAATTTGATAATTATACTGTACACAGATTGGAATTTTTTATAGTCACAATGTATATACTAGCAAAATTTAAATGCAGTGTGATGCAATTGAGCTCTTCCTCATTGTTCCAGCCTCTCCCAGCAGCTGGGGTCAGCAGTAAGGACATGGAGCACATGAAGTATGGTTGGCCACAGCAAGACCCAGATGCTAAGCTAGGGATGATATCTTTTCAGTAGCTGCATCTGGCTCGTTGGCAGGCTCTACAGGCTGATCTTCTGGCAGGCCTGGATTTGCCTCTGGGTCTGTCATCTGTCATGTTGTTACACTGTTGATGGGCTGTCTCTGCTGCCTTGCCCTCCCAGGCTGGATTTGCCTTTCAACTATTTTGCTGCTGAGGATTATGCTGCTGTTCCAATATTTGAGGACAAGGGGATGGCAGTACATTGCTAAGATGTGTAGTTCAGAGTGCAAGATCAGGACAGCATTCTCGGAGTCAGAAATATGCTCAGCACATGCTCATTAATGCATGCTTTAAAAAACAGCCCTGCAGGTTTGAAATTCACTTGCAGACTATTTGTTATGCTTTGCTGCTAGTTAGTAATTCAGGGCTCCAATGACTCATGCACCTTTGTTTTTAATTATGACACTTTCATTTCAGCATATACCTGATGATGACACATACAATTGTTGATTAGCAAAGCCAGAAGCCTTAATGAGCAGGGGGTAGCTTAGTGAGCTGGCTGTAAAATAAATATGAAATGTATCACAGATTTCTCCATTCTCTGCTGCATGGTGCATAATAACTTGAAGAAAAACAGTTAAAATAAAATATTAACAGGCTCGCAGTACTGGGAAAACAGCTCACTGTTAACATGCTCAGTATTGAGAGAAAATTACAGGTTTCATTGTGTATGCTGCACCATCTGCCTACACAGAGAGCCGAAGCTGTAGGCTCTCCCAAGGGAAATAGCTGTGGATAAGTTATTCAATTAGAACAGTATTATTGGCCAGCTACCTTGGAGAATTGGGTTGATGATGTTGTGATTATCCTGCTCTACATTCCTTCATGTCCCAGACAGGCTGCATCGCTTTGCAACTTCCTTAAGTGCTCACTCAACTGTACAGTAGGTGAGCAATTGAAACAGGGAATATCAGGGATGCCTGAAAGAAAATCAATTTTGAATGAACTTTCTCTGCTTAGCTACAGCCTACATATTCTGAGTCATATTGTATTTTTGTGGACTTCAATGTAGTAAGTGACAGAACTGGCAGTGGGAGGAAAGAGAATTTCATTGTGTGCATTTAACCTGTGGCTGGGCACCAGATTTCGTATGGTAGGTTACAAAACAGTACAATGCTCCTTCAAGTGTGACATTCTTATTAGTGACACAGAAGCTTTCAAAAGCAAGACATATTTTAAGAAACTACCTTGAACCTTTGTCACCAAAGTTCCAAAATGTTTTTTCTCTTCTTTGGAACTTTTTTTTGCAAAATAGAGCAGATCATGGTCTGATCGCAGTCTTGCAAGTGCATTTTTTGCTGACCTCCTGCTCAAGTTAATGACATGTGAGAAGCTCCATCGTATTCTAAAAATAGAACTCACTCTACCTGTGTTACCTTCATAGGAACAGGAACTTGCTTTTAGATTTTTTTTTTAAATAAGCAATGCTTCACCTTAAAATTTTGTTTTAACTTAAAATAGTATTATAAATCTTCATCATTTTTCATCACCTAGTCTTGCTTTCATCACCTAGTTGTCCCTGATCTACTTTGATGTCATGAACAGTGGGATTTTAAGACAATGGGGACTTGCTGTATCATTTATTGTGATGCCTTGTATCACACAGGCTGTAGAATTTTTTAATATCATTATATGAATTCATACTCCTTTTAACTAAGCAGCAAAGGTTTATGATTTTACCATTAACACTCAAAAAATTGCTCTTTTTAAAAATTGTTTCTATGTTTAAAATTGAAGTAATATTTCTTTCCTGGTATGTCATGCACCGATATAGTCTGGAAAATCTAACAGAAAATGCTACAAGGGGAATTCTTGGGAGAGGCACATTTTTCAACTCTGCTTTAATTAGAGCTGAGGTCTCCTGGAAAGGTGACTTATGCCTGCTCTGAGTTCACATCACTATCAGTAATATTTTTCTCCTTCTTCAAAGCTGGATGTCCTGTTAAACAAAGATGTACATCGTCCACAACGCTCACAGGAGGGAGGCATTTCCTAGGTGACAAATGAGATCATTGGCTTCGCAGCTGAAGCATCCTCAGATGAGTTCAGAAAGGTGCAATCTCTGAAAAAGCAGTGATGCCACATGACCGATAACACCAGGTCAGTTCATTTCCTTGCCATTTAGTTTTCATTATTTATTATGGGTGCAGGTTGGCAGCAGGGAGGTACCCTGCCTGTTCACCTTGTCCTTGGTGCAGTGCCTTGCTCAGAGAGAGAAAAATAGTCAGCCATCCCAAAAGCCCAGAGCAAAGCAGGTCCTGAAGGACAGAAAGGAAGGACTCTCAAGCTGTGAGAGCTCTTGTGCTTCAGGAAAATTTGAATCACAACAGTGAATTCTGTGTAAAGTGCCTTGAAGGGAGAGGACAAAAACCAATGTCTAGGAATGAAGTAATAATATTTATTAATGTCTGCTTGCATCAACTGTTTCAAGTAATTTCCTGCAAATCCTCTTCATGCTGCTCTTTACTTGACTTATCTCCCAGATCCCATCCTCTCTTTTGTCTGAACAGCTGGTACCTCCACAGGGCATCTGCTGACCAGGGTGGTTTGCACCACTACATCTGTGTGACTTGTAGACAGTGGGACAGTGGCTTTGAGCTTCATGCTTGCAGGGCATCAACACATAAAGCATGAATATTGATGAAGTGCTGCTGCGCCGTGTGTGCTTATGCTGCAAGTGGGTAAGGCTCAGTCCCCTTGTAACACTCCTACCTTTGTTCAAACTGACAAGAAAGATGACCAAGCTCCCGAAACCCAAACTCTTAAGTCTTTATTTGAACACATACGCTACTTTTTTAATCTGATTCTTTACTGTGGTCATTTCCAGAGCAGGATAAATTCCAAACTAAACTTGAGAGATTTTGGGGTATTTTTGTAGATTCACTTCCTCAAGGATTCCTTTGCACCTGAGGTCCAGACAAAAAACCAACCAACCAAACAAAAAACCCCAACTATTTCAACTAGTTTAAAAGAAGCAGTGTTTGACAAAGGACATAATATTACTTAGGCCACTGCAGCCACTTATTAACGGTACAGTCAAAAAAACGTCTTCAAAGTTACTCAAATAATCCTTTACAGGCTGTGGGAGGAAGCTAGATGTCCCTACTGGACAATATCTTCAGCAGCCTGTCATCTGGGATGTGTATTTATTATTCTAACAGAAGCAGGCAAAGGGGTATGTAGTGCAAAGCAAATGGCACCTCTCTAAAGTGTCTCTTTTACTTAATTGTTTTAAAATCCTATTTTAAAATGTTCTATTCATCTAAATGTTGTGCTTGGAGAGATTCCAGGGCTGTCTAATGTTAGCAGAGAACAAGGAGATTTTTTTGTACACATCTGCCTTTGAGAATTGTACAATAATGGATATTTGTGTTGTTTCATTTTTGTACATACTTCCCCCTCGGGGAGAGTTCTGTATCTGGAAGCACATGTTAATTTAACCCTTGAGTAGAGCTGCAGCAAAAATAGTTTGCCCCTTTGGGAAACTGGTGGTTATGGTGAAGAAACAAGCTGTCAAAGACTAAGAGTATATTGTTGTTTCTGTCACCTGCTTATTTGAATTGTGAACAACAGTGCATACACAATTTACGAGCAGAAGCAGGTATTAATATATAAGTAGAAAACCCCACTTGCTATTGTGCGAGTGAGATAAGCAGGATGTTGGAGAGACAGGTATCAACATTGCCACAGAAATGTAAATTTGTTGTCACAAATACCAGAAATTTTTTAAAGATCCTCCATTTTATTTAAACAGACTCTAATACTGACACACACAAAAAAATAACAAGAGAGAATGCCAGAACATTGCTGAGAAATTAAGTTGGTTTTCCAGGAAAAAGTACTGAACGGGTTAGTTAAAAGGGAGAGAAATAAAAAAATAAGAATCAGAACACATAAAATTTTCTTAATTTGTAATGCAGGCTCCACATGGGAGAGAAAGGATAAGACTTGGCTGAAGAAAAAACTATTCTCTCAACACTTTGTACTAGCCAAATGTCTTCCCATTAGTTGTTACAAACACAGCTAATTGTGTCAGCAATGGGAACCTTGCTGAACTTATGGTAGATATTCTTTTCACGGTTGTTTTTGCTGTAACATGTTTGATGTGAGTGATAGTTTGCAACACAGTAAGAAGGAAAGTGTCTTCCAGCCTTGAGCCCAGTTCATAGTTCTTCCTGATGTCCAGCTGACTCCAGAGAACCCAAGAACTACCCTGGTAGTTGATGCTCCCTCAGGATTAAGGACAGACTAATCCCTGAAAAAGAGATACCTTTTCTTAGACAAGATACTGAAGGAAAGCCTCTTTAGAAACTTTTAAAACATTCCTGTAACTCAGGCATCATTTGTGATATAGAAGACCATGTCATTTGTGCTGGATAGATGATGGTGGGGAAGTTGTTAAAATGTGCACAGTTAACAGCTGGAGCAGGAAATGTAAGCAGGACACATACTTTCATCTGAAAGCCTGGGGTAATCGAGCCTTTGCTTTGGACTAATGCCCCCCTCCCAAGACTACCACATTCCTTACAGTCAGAAAGAAACAATTTGAAGATGCAGCAAATACAGTGTGTTCAATGTCTAACTTTGCTCTGGCTCTGGCTTCCACCTCTGGCATCTACCAAGTGGGTGTGCTGTGCAATAATATCTTTCAATCATAATGCTGGCAATGTGGTAAGCATAACCAGATCTAGCACACACAACTATCTTAAAAGTTCAAGGTAGTGTCTCCAAAAACAATCTGCATGCAGCAGGAGGTAATTTCTTTGCACCCATTTCTAAGCCCACTTCAGCTGACACCTCATCCCAAAGCCATGCTCTCTCCCTTTCTCAACATGATCAGGCTACTAATACTTACATATCTCTACATCCTTACTATCTTATCAGCATTTTTCTGTGCAAATCTTTTCTACTAAAGGGTTCACATTTCCAAGCAGCTTTCCATGTTCCTTTCTTAGGTGATGGCATGAGTCAGTGTTCAGAGAATCACATACTCCTTAGGCCTCCTGCATAATTTTGAATACTCAGAAAATAACCTTCCTAGAGGAAAACAGTTGGTAACCAAAACCAACAAGCACCAGCACTATTCTGAGCTTTTTCTCAATCAGCCATTCTATGGGCCACCAATGTAAACAAAATATTTTGCAATGAAAATGAGACACTTAGAAAGCAGGACTGTATATATCTAAATTATTATAAAATGATAAAAATGTTTCACACCTGGGCAGAAAGAATGCACGACAGCAAATGAACTGCAGTTGTTTTTCACACCATAGGTCATTTGTTCTGCTTGTAAATGAGAAATAGTTATTGTCTGTATCTGACAAATGAGACTTTTCCTATTCTAAGTTAACTCAAAAGTTTATTCTTGCTGTTCCAAAAATTTAGTGTCAGCACGAAGATATAGCATATCTACCTTAAATATTCAAGTAATATTCAAGCCTTGGCAGGCTTTTAGCAAACAAGGAAAATAGAGTGATAATCAGCGTCTGGATCTGAGTTGTAGCAGTGACAAGAAATACTTTTTTCCACACTAGTCAATTAATCTAAGCTAATTTAGGACATTATAGGACCTGCAATTGCTGGGATCACATTTTCTTATTCAACTTTGCAGTTTTCTGTCATACAAGCTTTGCACTTTTCTTCATTAAATCCGCTGTAACAGTTTTTGTCGTGGTCACTTAGAATAAAAACTGAAAGGAAGGATTAGGGAGCAGGAAAATATATGTGCTTATCAGCTCTTAAAGCTGGTAAGCAGAAGTCGAATTTGCATTTAATTTGTGGATTTATTGTCTTCAGAGTAAAAGCTCACCTATGGAGCACAATCTGTAATAAATTACACACTAATAAAACACTTCCCAGAATATTTAGATGTTAATTTGGCACTATTTGACAAGTGCATACCAATTCACATTAATGACTAAAGCAGAACTGTACAAATGATCTTCCAAAGGACAGAACCAGAACATCAACGGGAAAAATCCCACAAACTTTAATAACCCCTCCCTGTCATCCCTAGGCAGTCCCTCACCAATCTTGGTCTTGGCTGATTTCTGGTCCTTTCTAAACAAAGGTGTGCTCCCCCTGCTATGTGTAGGGCTTCTGCATGTGAATAAGACCCACGTGTACACTCAGAGAGAGAGAAAAAACAAAGCTCATTTGAGGACATTAGTTCAAATCGTGCCTACACATTTGGGATCCCTAAGATCAAGAGCAGCAAGTGTGCAGGCTAAGGTCTGAATTCCCAAAGAAACATACACATAGAGATCATAAATTTAAACTCTAACATTTCACAGAAAATAAAATACTCAAACATTGAATGTAGAAGCACACATATTTTTATATGTTTCCTTAAAAATAGGAGTAAAACAGGATTTCTACCACAAACAAAGAGTCAAATCTATCAAGTCTTTTGTTCCTTCAAATAGAGGCCATATCCCCAAGCTATATCCCTGCCGGGGTTTGGAAGTTGTTAATTCACTTGTCTACCATTGGTTTCTGTGTTGCCATAGTTATTATATTGTCTCCTTGCATTGGCTAGCCAAATGGCCAATCCCCTGCTTGGCCCAGCAGCCCTTATAAGCTGTGGGAAATTTGAATAAAGTCTCTTCTTTGCTGCTGGATTCCCTGCGTGGTCTCTTGTCTCCTGGCTTAAGTACCTGCGCCACCTGTCCCTGCCACGAGGGACGGGCAGCGGGGGGATGATTCCAGCCCTGAAAACCTTCACAGAGCGGCCGGCAGTGACCCCCCAGAAACCCCTCAAACTGCGACCTATCCCCTCTGACAAAGAGGTCCCCCAGCATCTGGAAGATGATCCAGTTACAGTTTAAAGAAACTTACAGTAGGGATGACTGACTGAAGATACAAGTCTCTGAGAGTGGGGAGGAGGGGGAATATAGTGGATATTTTCTCATATGAGTAAAGGGAGGACAGATATACCTGTTCTTCAGTTTTGTGGGGAGTGGAGTCAGGTCCTTGGAATCAGGTTTGGACCTACTTTCTTTCCTTTATTCTTTTCTTCTACTTCTCCCTCTTTTATTTGCTATGTATAGATCCCATATGTATATGCAGTAGTTCCTTTTACATTTACACATATTAACAAAAAGGAACCCTTAACTTAAAAGCTCTGTTTGAGGTAGTACTGGCAGGCAATGAAAGATTGCCGTCAGAGGACTGGTAGATGACTTCTGCTGGGAGGAAAAAAGGAGATTTCAGTGAACCTTTACCTCGGAAATCCCACCCAGGGCAAGATCATACAGAGCTAACAGCTCGTCCGAGTTCTCTCCATGTACTGGGAACTGTCAACATAACCAGGAGACTTCATTATCATGCTGTAATAGTGCCTGAAAGGATAACTGTATGATGATGCATTCCCATCACTTGCTTGTCACAGGTGTTGGGATCCTTGAGCTGTCATGGGAGCGTCCAACTGATGAGGAAGCATTTGAGGTCAACTAACTGCTGAACAAGCCTATGTATTCCTATTTATTGCTAACAGGTCTTGCCCAGATACCTTTAGGCATGGCTGGGCCAATCTTAACCCTTGCAGCTTCAGATCTTCAGACTTTCTGCTTCAGCCAGCATGACTGTGAGTCATTGGATTTCCTGGACACAACCTGAGGGCTTTACATTACAAGGCTCATGGCATAAGAACTTTCAGCAGCTGACCAAAAGAACTTGGCAGCTGATCAAAACTTGAGGTCTTGTAACTTTTTTCCGTGTAGGAAAGAGATTGATGATGGAGTAAAGATTTCCTTGATGAAACTATAAGTATATAAAAGATATATACACAGTCTTCTTTCCTTGACTGCAAGAGGAATCAAACAAGAAATTATTTCTTCAGTCCCACTTCCAAACCTATTTTGGCCATACACACAACTGAAAACTATTGTTTTTTGCTTTTCACTCTGCATTTTCTCTGTCAATCTACCATTATATCTGATGATTTCTTTCTGCTTTCTTAGTGTTTTTCTGTATTTCCTGTGCAAAGCTCATCAAACAGTATTTTTCACACTCCTTAGGAATTATGTTGTAAAAATAAAGAAGTCTGATTATACTTCTGTTTCCTCTCCTCTCACTTTTTATTTATTTATCTATAGGTTTTGGATTTGTTTGGGGTTTTTTTTGGCTTTTTTTTGTTTTTCTTTTTTAGTTTTTTAATACTGAGATTTAAAATAGCAAAGAAGCACCACAGGCCTTAGCCAGCTCTTCATTCCCATACTACACTGTAAAACTGCATGCTGATCTTGATTACACCAGCACAGGTCTGTAGCCATTTCATGGGCCACCCCGAGGATCAGTCTCTCTACTGTTTTTGTCTACAGGACAACAACAGTGGTTCTACTTACTTTTTTTTTTTTTTAAACTGTCAGTGCAACTGCAACTACTGCAATTGCTTTCATAGCAAAAAGCTGTGAATAGTGAAATAGCCACTTATAAGAGAAGCTTTAAATGTCAAGAATAATTCTCTGGCCTTGAATCAGCTTGTATCCTAGTAACAATTATTGACTTTGACCACTTTCCTGAAACATGTCATAAATTTAGCAAAGTATTTGCTTTGTTTTAATTTGTCTTCTGTTCTTCAATTAAGAGGAGTTAATCTTGCTATTGAGAGTCATGATTACTGCAGCTAGATATTCTATCTCTGCAGGAATCTGAATAAACAGAAAAATGCCAGTATTACAGAAAGACACAACTGGAAACTTATATTGACACTCTTACACTGTTACCGTTCTGTACATGGGGTGAAAAAAATCCAAGATCTTGTAATGCTACAGTCAGGCAAAAACTGAAGGATTCGATGGAATCAGATGCTGCTTTAGTCTCACTGACAGAAATTTGACATACTAGAGAAGGTTAATGGGATAAAAGAGTAAGTCCTTCACATTGAAGTCATATTGATAGGGGTGCCATCTCATAATCATAGATCCATACAGTGCGCAACATATAGGGGCTGCCAGGCTAATGAATGAAAATTAAGTATTCCCATCATCCCACTATGAGCACAGCAGGGTTCATCTGACCAAAGAAATATCTGCAATGTTAAAAATTACATCTGAACTCCCATTATAAACCCAGTGAAGAGACCATACTTCAAGGGCACAATTCACCTCACCCTGTAAGAGAGAGGTGAAATAGATGAGTTCTAAAAGTGTTTATTTATTTCTACTGAAGTGGGTTACGAGGATAATGAGCTTAGACATAGGCATTCAGAAATAGAGGAGGTTTTTGTCCCTGGGACTGAGTCTTTGAGCACCTGAATGTCCACCCAATGGAACATGGAAAAGAAGCAATAATACATAAGTTGCAATAAGGCAAACTTAGCACTGGATTCCTTTGCAGTTTTCAAAACACTCTTTCTTAGGTGACTTGAATTTTCTTAATGGCACTCTGCCTTATATTTAATATCAATTGGCAACAACTTTGGCAACTTTTTGTTCAATGACCTTCTGTAGTCTCTCACAATTTAAAAAAAAAAAAAAGGAAACAAAACCAAAAAAGCCCCAGAGAAAATAAGCATTTTCAAATGGACATAGGAGATGTTCCTTTTCCCCCAAAGTTTATTTGTGATTTTAATGCAACTTTTACTAAATGTCCAATGTAGTTTACAATGAAACACATATGTTTAAAATGGTAAATCAATAACAAATTGGGGAAGTAGGGACAAGAGTTACAATCTTTCCCTCTGAAAATGTGTAAATTTCCTCTGAAAATGTGAAAATTTATAAAGCAAATGTGTACCTGTCAGTGAGGTAGTAAAACAATCAAGAATTAAAAATGTTTCATCTCTTCACTGATTTCTACCCTTTTAATTTTTTTCCAAGTGCTTGCCAGAGGATCGGGGAAGCCAGAGCAGCCTCTTGCTGAGCTCACAGAGCTATTTTATGTTGAAAGTGCTGACCAAACAACCCTCAGGTGCACAGCTATGGTTGGGAAAATTGTGTTTATTGTTCTAAGGCCTTGCCATGAGGAAGCTAACCATGGATTCTTAATGTGTACCAGATGGGACCACAGCTTTTACTTTTTACAGAGCAGTATTTAGATGCAGTCTGAGAATAAGTAAGATAGTCTGCAGATTAGTGCTAACATGAATTTTGTGCGAATTAAAACTATTTACCACTGCCAGGAAAAACACGAATGGAAGTGTAATGAGTTTCTAGAACCATGCCTAACAGGTTTTTTTAAATGTTCAATAAAATGAAAATTTAACCTTATGAGTTTCTCTTCTTTAGTATATTGCTTCTGTAAAGCCACAGAATAGTGGTTCAGGTACTAGTAGAGTAGTAAAGCACTCAGCTGCCCGCACATTCCGTCTGCAACTAAGATGCTCACTTTCAATCTTCTCATCTCGCTCTATAGTAATGGAGAGAAGCAGG
Organism: Lepidothrix coronata; assembly: GCF_001604755.1. Classification (NCBI taxonomy): domain Eukaryota; kingdom Metazoa; phylum Chordata; class Aves; order Passeriformes; family Pipridae; genus Lepidothrix; species Lepidothrix coronata. The sequence continues at coordinate 412,541 of NW_016690352.1, read as the reverse complement.
CATCCATTTGTTGCTTCTCCAAAGTATTCTGAGGTGAACTGAATATGTGCCTATTCTCTCCACTGTCCACCTGGAGAAATGTCTTACCCCAGAGTCCTCTCTTTGTTGTTACAGGTGGAACTGAAAGAATAAATGTGATGGTCTGTTCCTCCTCTTGTTTCTCTGCTGAGCACATGGATGGGTTTTGCAACAGTGGTGTTTGGCAAATAGGTTCCAGAAGCTGTAGGAAAAGTATGAGTTTTCTAAAGTCAGGGCATTACCAACTAGCAGCAATCATTCCTGACCAAACGTTATTGAGGTATGCACCAAATCAAGATAGCATTTAGACACATGCTTAACTTTAAACATGCAATTAGCAGTACTGACAACTTAAGCACTTGCTTAAGTGCTCTGCTGGATCTAAGCCCTCCTCTTTTAACTAATATCCACCTTCACCTAGACAATAGAGCTCTGACAGGAATGAATTACTCGGTTGGGATGCTCTACAAAAGAAAATCACATCTTCCGTGATATGCACAAAGTTACCCTTTGCGTATCAGTGAGAAAATGTATTTTGAAAATAATAGGAGGAAGAAAAAGATCGGGGAAAATTTCCCTTTCAGCTTTGTTCTGAAAAGCCACTAGTCAATATTTTTATTAAAACAAGTTGTGTTTCTTTCATTCTTTCCCCCTTAACTTGTAAAATTCAAAGTACTTTTACAAAGAAAATCTACAATTCTGTTTGACATGCAGAATGCTAGAAAAAAGTGCTAAATTGGCAATGAAGGGAAATATTTTACTTGTCAACTTTACTGAATGAAAAATAGAATTTAGAGTAAAAAGTCACAAAAATTGTTCTGATAAAGAAATCATATGACAGAAATGTTTTGCCTAAAGGAAAACTGATTTCTGATAGACACAACCCATCCAAACATTTTTAATATATTTTTGATTTTGCTTGCTAGATATTTAGTAAATTTCTTCCTCTTCTTCTATACTTGGAGTTATACACATTGCATTTAATCTAAGATTGCACCACGCAGTGTTCAAATTCATGCTTAACATGCAAAAATTCAGGAAATTCATATTTGAATTTCCTATATTAACTGAATCTCATATTGAAGATATGTCTCCAAACTCTGAAGTTAGCTTTTAAATTATTTACCTCAATCTATTGAAAGTTAAGAGATCAGTCTGTTGCTGAAGATGTTCTTGGTTTAATCTAAAATACCAATTAAATCAAAGTGCTCCCATTGCAATTCCAATATTTCTGTAATGCTCAGATAGGAAAAGGCCCAGACAATAACTGGAATGCTCTTATCTCACCCAAAAATCTACCTGCACTTAAAACTGCTCCTATCCCTCATAAAACAACAAAATCTTTGATGGAAATGAAAGAATTTTGCAATATGTCTAAAGATTAACTCAGGCAACTCTAAACAGGGAAGGACATCAAGGTGACTGCGTGCAATTTCCAAAGTTAAAGGGATGTTGTGGAAAACACTACACAAGTAGCCATTTTTCTTTTTGTAATGTAGAGAGTTCAGTTTCAGCACAATTGCTGACTACTGCTGTGTCCCAGCATAATATCCTTATGCATGTATAAAAACAAGTTACTTCTCATAAGAGAACTTTAAGAGAATTTCCTGACCTGTATAACAAAAAATAATCCTCATCCACCACAGTGCAAAATCAGTTTTCACAAAAACAAAAAGTATGGAATTTTGAAACTATTAGCAGAGTGCACATTAAGGGATTAATTGCCTGCCCTGATAACTTTGGGCAGCTGCAGCTTTTTTCTGCATGAGTCTGGAGTCCCTGGGTGTACGGATGTTAGGGTTTTATCCCCATGGCTGTATGGAACTCTGGCAACTTTGTAGGGATTCCAGACTTCCACTGGGTTCAAGATACCAAAGAACTGTGTTCTTAGAGATAAATGTACTGTATTCCTTTTTACAGAGGACATTGTCCAACATCTATCTCTCAAAGTTATATATTTCTAAAGCATTCATCCATTTTAGTGAGATTTTATACAAATAGATTGAAAGTAGCCCATACATACCCCTTCTGTTGACCATTTCTGCTAGGGCAGCTACTATTGTTTTTGTTGACACTTTTCTTCTGAGGAATTAGTGAAACAAGATCCAGATGTTAAAGTACTTTTCCGTCTTTATAGACTAAGACACTGCTCCTAAGGACTCTTCATCTATTAATACCTCCAAAGTACTATAGAGTTTTCTATCCCCATTTTTCTTGTTAAACATACACTTAAAATGTATGTATTGTTTGTGATTTGATTCTGCAAGGCTTACTTGCAGATGTCAGGGGAGATACTTATCTCTGTGATAACTGTTCTTCTGAGCAGAATTTACAGCATTGGGTGCTATTTTTTGAAATGTGTACTATGAAATATATGGATACACAAAACAGACACATACAATATATACAATTATATATATACAATATATATACAACATATACAATTATGTTGTAATTGTGCAACCTTAACACCATGTTAAAATAGGTTTCTTACATTTAATGTGTGATATGTTTGAGAAAACATATGGCACATAATCCTTTCCAAATGATTTTAGAAATGAAAAGGTGTCCTCTATGAGCCTCTGTCACTGGGGAAGGGGATGGTTTTTCATTTCTCTGGGTGCTGGAACCCCATGATGAGCAGATTTGCATAACAATTAACCTCTAAAAGTAATTTATAACCTCCTAGATGAGAAATCAGCTTCAGGGTAGTTAAAAGGGAAGATATTCTTTATTAATGTGACTGTTTCTATAAAGGAGGCATCAAAACAGTGTAGCAGTCCCTCAGAATGGGACATAATACTTCCTCTGCACTACAGAGAGTGAACAGGGGTGCTTTGCTTCTGTTTTTTTGCTGCAGAACCATTAGTGTTTCTCTCTCAATAAAGAGAGAGAAAGAAGCTTCCTTTATTAACAGAAACTCATCTAGCCTAATAAAGTGTTTAAAAGATTAAACACTCCATTGTTTTTGTGCTCATGCAAAAGTGTAAGAATCCCCTTATTTCTTACAGCCCTGCTGCCATGCTGACAGTGGAGATGTTCTGTTTTCACTTACTGTCTCCCTGGCTCTGGGGGCGTGGAGAAGGACAAGGTCAGGGCAGGAAGAAGACATGAATAGGACAATTTGAAATTTAGAACTGCTTGTGGTTTCACACAAGCAGGGCTAGTCCTAGGATAACACACCGCATGTGAAGTTAATAACGTCTCTCCCACAGAAGGAATCCAGTCTATTTTGACCACTTGTTCTGTCTTGTACTCTACTGTAGGACTTTCTCTCAAACATTTCTCTTTGTTACTCAGAAGGCAACATCTAATATCCCTCAAAGCCGACCGCCTTTCAGCTTTATTGGAGTGTGTGCTCACTTACTTGTTTTGATAGATATCAATTGACTCTGTTTTGCAAAGCATGCTCCAGACAGTGCACACACTAATGAAACTATTCTATACAAAGACGATCCCATTGCTGTTTCCCTCTGGTGTGACCATCCGTCTCCATTACTCGGCTTGGTATGAGAAGACATAGCTTAGTTTTCAGTGTCTTGATGCTTACCTCCTGTACAACTTCCCACAGAATTCTCCAAGTAGAAACAGCAAATGGAGTGGCTTCTGAGACACAAATGCACATCACAAACCAACAAAAGTTGGTTTTATCTTCTGTTTTCTGAACATTGCAAAATTTTTGACATTGGCAGTGGAGATGTCAAATAATAATAGTAAATCACAAAAATAAAAAACACAGGCACATCAGTTGTCCATTATTTTCAGCCTCAAGATTAGGAAACAGTGAAAATCTCACAAGAAAGCCTGTCATGAGATTTCATTCCCCAGTTTTGCAATCCCAAGTGGTTCAGATAAGCTTTGACCAGTCAGCCAACATGTGACTTACTTAGCTAGGTTAAAACATTTATGATGCTGGTGTTGGGAAGGATGTGAGTAGTGACAAGGGGTTCATCTAGCATTTGGACTGCTCAGCCAGTCTGTGTGCTGCTTTCAGGAATGGGCTTAATGGAGTCTCCAAGTGCTTATTTTGTTTCTCAGAAGGGTTTTGTAATATTTTAAGAACATATTCTGATTGGTATTTATGCTTCTACGTAGTTGTGCTAGATTTTATATATTGTGTATATATATTACATATACATAAATACACATACGTTGAACCTTCTTTTTTAAAGTATGGCCTTCTTAAGGGTTGGACTTGATGATATTGAAGGTCTTTTCCAACCTGGTTGATTCTATGATTCTATGATTCTGAGTGCCAATTAACTCTTCAGTGATAGTTCAAAACATAGAATCATAAAATCATATAGAATGCCTTTGATTGGAAAGGATCTCCAAATAGTGCCTAGTGCAGTCCTTTTGCCATGGGCAGGGACATCTACCATGAGACCAGGTTGATCACAGACTCATTCAACCTGGCCTTGAACACTTCCAGGGATGGGGTTCTATAAGGCATTCTCTAAAGAAATGCTTTCTTCCCACAAGAAAACTACAACTTGCCCTCAGCTTGTTTCTTTTTATGTATTCCACACATCTTGGATTAAGCAAAACAGCAGTCCCCTCTGCTCACACTCACGGGATGCTACTGGATTTCAGAGGTAGCTCTCCCAAATCCTAGGCCAGAGTGAGCTAATTGATCAGGTTTTATGAGGGAGATGGGAGTTGTTATTTTCAGTGAGTATGCAGCAATTTATGTGAACTTGAAGCACTTTGAAATACCCTTAGAGACACTGACAAATAATTTCCCAACTCTGATAGAACTGTCTAAAGGTTGCAGCCTGAGAAGAAGACAGTGGAAAGCTAGGCTTCTTCCTGACTATGTAGCTAGACGTCCTATCAAATGACCTAGCACTTTTAAGAGTAAATTTCCCATTGAGAGTCACAGAATGTAGTAGCAGCTTTGAATCATCCAGAGTCCATAAGCCTTCATTTGTAGAATTTGTGTTTGGATCAAATAATTTTTCCCAGAAGTGCCATTTTGCCTTATACTTGTTTTAAACTTGAAAAAGACAGAGAGAAATGTACAGTTTATATTAACTAGGCCAATGTCAAACAGTAATTTCTGGTTTCCTATTAGGCATATATTATGCTGTTCTCTATCTCAGTGAGTCAATCTTTTTTGCTACTGAATGAATGCTGATTGATACTAGATGTGAAGTCTTGGCTCCCACTGCAGAGATTAGGAGTTGTGCCATTGCTTCAACTGTCACCAAAGTATTATCCATTGAGTGTCAGGACAGGGATGTTGTTCTTCTTATTTATCTTTACAGTGACTCAGCTGGATATCTTCTTATTTGATCAGAAATCCTTAACACCTCTAGCACCTACAGTATTAGATTTCTGGTTTCCTTCTACAAAATATTAGTTAGTCTTTCTAATTGCACAAATCAGCTGGTACATAGCAGAAGTTCCTCAGAAGACTGAAGTATGATCTAAAACTCCAGTGGGTTTGTTTTATGAAATTTGGATGAGCCTCTATACTTCTCAGTAAGAAAGAGATTATCACAATCAATCTGCTGATCTACATTAACCTCTGTTTTTAAGACATATATAAGACAAGTGTTACGCTTTCTTTTCATTCCTTTCACCAATTTTTTTGAAGCAATGACCACGATATTTTAAAAACCTAATCTCTGCCCCACATTCTGAAAGTGTTTTTAAAATGTGAAACTATGTTTAATTTTGAAGGGATTGAATAATGCCAGGTATAATTTGAAAGACTCATAGCTTCAGATTGATCACAAAAGGGCACTCACTCTTCAGTCCTTTTAATCCTTTTTTCTTAATGTGCCTAATTAATTTAAAAGATTAATTCCTTCATTTACATGGCCTCAGTTATTTAAGAAAATTGTTGCTTCTGCAACCCTGTATTCCATTTATTCTCCCCACTTCCTCAGTGTCCACTAGGTCTTACTGGACTCTCAGCATAAGAAAAGAAGGAGAGAAAAAGGATTAATTAAAAAAGAGAAAGATAATTAAAATTAATTCAAGGCTGGTAATACAATAACATCTCTCATCACAGTACCTATTTAAATCTAGTTTAGGATATCAATTCTAAAACTTTTAATCACAGCATACATAAGCCGCAAATATTTGGCATGTAGACTGCTGTTTTGCCTAATCCAGGATGTGTGGAATACATAAAAAGAAACAAGCTGAGGGCAAGTTGTAGTTTTCTTGTGGGAAGAAAGCATTTCTTTAGAGAATGCCTTATAGAAGGTAACAAAAAAATTAGTCGTGCCATCCTAATAGCTTCTTAGCATTGAAAATTTGACTGTACTGTCTACTTGAAACATTGTATAGCTTTATGCTTGATGCACATGACCGACACTTTAAAGATTCATCAGACCATCCTGGCCACAGGATTAGACTTGTCTGCCAAGGCAACTAAAATGAGAAAAGAGGCACTGGAAAGTTTTGTTTATATTCTTACTAACTGGTATATAAGTTTAGATTCTGATGAGCCATTATTTTAGCATCTCTCTTACCAGCAAGAGCATCTCTCCAGTGCAGAACAACTGTGAGTTCAATCATTTGTTCTACAAACAGGGCAACAGTGTTCTACCCTGTGACACAGTAAAAGACATACCTGAACTGAATCTGAGTTATAATTTTTAGGTGAGCAGGGACTGTGAGCGGTGCCAACAAGATTAATACCTCTCTGTATAACATGTGCCATTGTAATAGCACTATGAAAGGAAATTTCAATTCTAAGCCAGCTATATTGTATTGCACTACACACACAGAGCCCAGAAAGTGTTATAATGAGGTTTGCATCTTGGTTTCTATTGCTATACAGCTTGTGATTGTTAATAGCTGTCTGAAATTGTTTTTATGAAGAACATTTTTATGCTCCTCCTCAAGAGCGTTGTTAGAGAGGTTTCAGGTCAGCTACCCTGGAAGAGAAACCATAAACTTTGCTCAAGCACACAAAATGAAATGTTTGTGTTAACTCAGCTAATAAACAACTGAAGTGAGAGTCTTTAAACCAGTCTTCCTTTTGAGCGCGTGCAGAAGGAAGAGTAACGACACATACTTGAAGAAATGTAGCTCAGGAGACTTGAAATCATGCGCATTTAGTGCTGATGGTCTTGCCTGGATCACTGGGCAGCCGTTACACTGGCTGGATACTGTCAGTTCAGGGCCTCTTGAAGAGACGGGCAGACTGTCACTAAAAACAGATTCAAAAGTCTGAGTGCTTTGTAGGAAATCCTCCCTGGATAGTGGTGACTGGAAGAGCATTTTGGAAAGCATTTAATCAGCCCCGTGGATTAACGCAGCTTTCTCTGCAGCGGGAAAGGTGAGAATGCTCAGATGAGAGCAGACACCTGAGCCTGCTTGTTGCCTCAGTCCTTGCTGCAGCCATTGAGTCTGTAGCTGGAGAAAGCAGGGTGCTCCCATCTTTGTCTTGCTATGAGATGGTGCCAGGGCTGACGCATCTGTGCTGGCATACACAGAGACACAGTGTGTGGCTTTTCAACTGTACTGCTCTGAGACCATCCTCAGACCTCCTCCGGCCTCCCATAGAGCTGGATGTGTGCAGCTGCACTAGGAAGCCTTTGACAGCTGCTAGGGAGAGCCAGCACCCTCCCCTCTGTACTTTCCTGTAAACTCTAGAAAAACAGCAAGATCTGGCCCTGGATAGCACTGGCTGCCTTGTCTGCCAGATCAAACTGGAGAGTAGGGAATGGGAAACTGTGAGTTTGTAAGTAGCAATACTTCCCTCCTTCATCACACACTTACACAGGAGTTTCAAAGGGAAATATGTATAGTACCAGCTCATGTAGCAGTACTGTTACCATACACAGCTGAAGCATTGAGCCAATGTAAAAATTGCATGCTGTTACTTGACCTTTATAAGAAAATTGTTACATGTAAAGCAGCTAGGTTGCAGCTGTAGAGACAGCAAAATGTGCCCTAGCTTGAATTTGGATCACTGGTTTTTTACTCTGCAGCTATGTAGATCTCCCAGCCTCCTCTTTTCCCAAATAACAGTCCAAATGTCTACCCAAACTACACATTTAGAAGGGATTAGATATCTGCTATTGTAAAGAAGAAATCCCAGTTTTTCAGTGTTTTTTTGCAGGGGCCTCAAAATCTTTGAGAGGTTTTCAGGGCTTTAGTCCTCATACTCTTTCACACAGGGAGTACCAAGGGCAAGTTAATTCTTCTGAACTTATCCAGTAAGATACTGAAAAGAAAGCTAGCAAGCACCTGGCTGCAGCAGGACTAGAGCTTTCTGAAGACCAAACTCAGCCAAATCAGTCTGCTCAGCAAAAGCTGTCCTGTCAGTGCTGCTGCTACAGAACATACAGTGCTGTGTTTAACATCAGGTGTACGTTGAAGAATATAATGCATTTTACTGCTGAAAACATTGCATTTTTGGAAGCTCCATAAAAATCATAAAGATTAATGAGAATGCATTACCTTTCACAAAGCTCTGCTCTGTGGGAACATCTAGACTTCTGAGTGGGATTTGTCTTACTAACCTCCTTTTGCTATGGGATAGCATACAAATCATAGTGTGCATTCACCTGATGCAAAGGTTTTGGTGTATTGCTCCGCAGACGTGTATGGAAATGAAAATTCCTTAACATCAAAAGTACTGTCCTTAGTATTCAGTTTTCCTATTCCTCTACTGCTTAAAGACAAAATGCTACTGAGGGATAAAGAGGAAGCTGGATATTCATGAGAATGCAGAAGAAATTTTTCTGTTACTCCACATAACTGAAAGACCATGTTTCCTGCTACTGGTGATGTAAGGCAACTCTGATTACCTTAGGTCCCATAGTTGCTGTTGTTGCCTCAGAGCAAAGACAGGATAAGGTCTCAAACAGCTCAAACCTGCATGATAATTGACAGTCTCCACTAAAATCTTATCAAAATCAAAAACCTCTGACTTCAAATAAGTCCACTGATATTATAAATAATTTTGATCTCTTATGGTGTAATGAGTAGCAAGCCCAGCTTCACAGTGGGAAAACTACCATGGTTTTGTTTTGGGTGCAAGTATCTACTGTGAGCACAATACAATCAGAATTTAAGTACTACTGCTTCAGAAGCAATGGAATCTCTACTGAGTGTTGAAAGGAAGCAAGCCTGAACTACTAGAATACTGGAGGAAGGCTTTCACAAATCTGGGGTCCCTGCAGCACTGTATAAGTAAAGCAGTCAAGAAGACAGAATAAGGGGATTTTAAGCTGACTTTAACTAATTTTGTTTTGGAACCTGCACTTGGAAAGGATGTTTTTTAAATGTTTTATTGATTGATTATACCACAAAAAAATTTAAAATATCTGATATAACAACTCAACACTAAATTGTTGCAGCAGCCCTGTAACAAGGGAGTAGGCTTGAAACAGTGACATAGCAGTAGCTGAATTCTGTATGAACCATTTAATTGCATGAAGCATCCTTATTTCTCAGCCTCTTTTGAAAGATTTTTGACGTCTCTGTTTCCTGCCTGTATTATACTGTCTTCTAGAGCACAGTTTAAAATTTAATACATTAATAAATGCCATCAAGAAAAATATCCAGATAATTCATATTAGGTGCCATGAATAATTATAAAATCAATCATCAAAATGATCTTCCCTAAAATTATGCACTTTTCCTTTTCATTGCTTCATTAATTTGAGGTCTAATCCTGTATACTCTGGCCTTCCAACACTCCTGCTGTTGTCAAGCAAACCCTCATTAAACTCAGATGTTCTGCCCTGCTGGTTCAAATTCCAGCATCAGAGCCTATTTTTTCAGTGCCTCAGACCTCCTTTCTGTTTCTTAAGAAGGTGTGAGGAAACCTAGTTTACCTCATCTAATAAAAAAAAAAAACCTTGCAGACTTTATCTACAGAAAATTCACTGTGCTGATTCTGGAAAATGCCTCTTCATGAGCAGTTCTGGGGTGACGGGGAGAAAATATGAGGCTTTTTTCACCAGTATTGCCTTCTAGTATTTGTAGATGTACATGGTGAAATGATGGCCTTCTATACAGAGGCAAATTCTTTTTATTAGGTGAATATTTTTCAGACCTTTCTTCACCACATTACTGCAGACACATCTCTGTTCAAGGATCTTCACATTCAGCATGGGTCAACACAGCACATGTCATATGAAAATTTGAATTCCCAATAACGTCCTCACTAAAAATGAGTAGTTTCTGGCCTTTTCCTCAGGGGGAGGGAGGGGAATAGATGATGAAACTCTTTTACTTTATGCAGTGCATTTTCCCTCCCTAACAGAGTGTAAAGCTGGTACCATTCCAGGTTTCTCTTGGCAGTTTCAGTAAATAGACCTATGGGTCCCATTGTCCACTAGATTAAAGGATCTTCCATAGTTCCTGCTGATTAACTATTTTTTCTGCCCCTTGGTTGTTCTCTGGGTGACATCAGACCATCCATTGCTTTAAAGTTGAAAGAAGAGATGCTGGCAAGTCAAACAAAGACATGCCATATAATTTCGTGTTTTAGTTAGAAGGATGTTTCACTTATTTTTGTAAATAAGAAATTCCTAAGAATTCTTCCTAATTATGGTATAGGCAGATCAGAAGGTTCTAATCCTGTCATGATTTAGTGCCTATTCTGCTCTCACCCATCTGGTCTCTGAAGCATTATTAGCGGTGTTACCCTTCCTTACAAATAACATACCATGTTTTGTTCACCACTTCACAGGAAAACACCAGCAGCTTTTTTGACTTGATTTATATTCCAGGTGACTTCATCTAACTGGAGAGCTGCACTGAAGCCTTCATGAGCATCCACACCAGAAAAACTGAGGAGTACCTCAAAGAAATTAAGAAAAAAACCCATACAACTCCATGTACCGTTATATTGAATACCTGTGTGATATTACATGACATTCGCATTATCATAGAAATCTTCACTCCTATTGATAAAAAAATATTCTGACTAACAGTGGTGAATTAAAATGAAAGCCTGTGCAAGAATAACTGGGTTGCTTTTTATACAGAAAATAATAAAAAAAATCCATTCTTCATTTGCTTATGGGAGGGATTTACAAAAAATTCGAGTTTATTACTATTACTATTACTATAAAAATGTAATTTTCCAGGTTTTAATATATGATAGTTGGTATATTCCAGCAAGAAAGACTGAGATCATAGTTCTTTACTGGTTTTCTAGATACAATTTCAATGATTGAACTGAGAACTCCATTATTGAATCCCCATTTCTGGCACATATGCAGGGGTTTTTGACTTCTCAGGGTGGTTCCGTATCCGCACGTCTCAAGAATAAGGCTGTTTGTAATAAAATCGGATCTTCTAAAATGCAAGAAATATGCATTTTTATTATGTTATCATCATAAAAATAGTTTCTAGTCACGCTTGTTCTGTGTTACAGAAGTATTAATTCTTCAACACTGATGTTGATTTTACCAGCTTACTACACCACGTTAAGTGTTTTGCTCGTACTTGCTCTGCCTGACTTGTAGCTGGACAGATTCACTGCTTCTACCTATCTGTCTGGACATTTATAAATGTTAATCATGACAGTCCTGTGCTCTTAATAAATGAAGAACTGTACCTGGCAGAACTGTCAGACTGCTACTGTCACTCTCACATATATTCTATGAAAATTTACATCATATAATACACTTTAATATTCTTTAATGTTTCTAGGATACCACACAGGTAGTCAGACATCTTCATGATTGTGGTCAATGTAAGATCCTTTATGGATATAATCCCTAGTTTAGTTATCTTCTCTAATTTTCTTCAGCTGCTTCTCTTGTAATTATAATAAAATGAAAAGCAGTATGTTTTCATTCTTTATTTCTCTTTAACAATACCTGGACTTATTTTATTAAACAGTTCTCTTGATATCCTAAAATGATACTCTGTAAAACCCAAAGTCTCCCTCCCCACATGCGTGTCATCAGCACAACATATTGTCCAGAAGTTATGTTTACCATTGATCCTTTTACAACTGAAGCATATTTTCTCCTACATTCAGAGGATAATAAAAATGGTAATTTAAAATCATTCTGTATTGAAGATGATCCCTTTTCCAGTGTTTTCCATCCATATTATTATCTGCATTCTGCTGCTCAATCATAAAAGAGTGAGTTTCAAAAAGGTACCAGGTAACAGCCCTGGTAGAAATTCTTCTGTCAAGACATCAGGCTGGTGTTTTTATCACTACAACTCAATTCCCTCAATTTTGTGGCAAGCTAGTAAGACTGATATAGCCTTAAATTGTTGTATAGCAGGTACTAATTTCCACGCTACAGTATATTTGCTTCTCCCCACCTCCAAATAATAAAAATGAGAGTCTCATCTTGATTCCTTGTGCCTAATGGTTTTGATAGATGAAGGATTGTCATCTTTCCATTTTGCGCCATTTCTCCCTCATAGAATAGGCCAGGAAATGAACAATATCGTGCAAGGTTTATGATTTCTGGCTTTCTCTATTGGCAGTGCTTTCTTATCAGTTGTCACTTATGTCAGAGTCTGATGCTATAGTGTTTTCCCAGTGGGGGACAGGCCGATACCAGCTGAAAGGAGTTCTGCTTGTAGGTCTGGGTAACATCAGATCCAGTATGCCTTTGAAGCACAGAGGACACCAGTTGTCTGAATCAAGTTGAGAATAAGGTTACATCTACACCAGTCTAAGGATGCACATTGACAAAAAGGTAATGAATATACACCAGCTGCCGCACTGCAAAATCCCAGGGGAAGCAGAGGCTTCCAGCTTCCTTTACAGAGTAATGAGCTACAGGAAGGCTCATAGCATTGACTTCAGCTAGACCTGCCATGTGAAAGGTTTCTGAGCCTTGCATGATAGTAACCAGATTGTTAGCTGCTGCATTAAAAACCTCTAGAAATAGGAAAAACACTGTAAAACTTTTCCAGAAGACAGTATCTGTCCCTGTAAAAGCCAGGTTTCTGCAGAACTTCCTACCACTGTGTGTGGCTGCATTTCTTCTAAAACATGTTCACAGTTCTTTCTTCTTTTAGTAAGCCTGGTCTTTCCTCTTTCTTTTTCCTCTCTTCAACTTTGGTTGGGTAGCCATACAGCTGACATACATAATACTAGTGTTTATCCTACACTTGGTATCTGTATCACATCTACTTCCCCCGATCTGAAGGCACTTTTCTGGGGGCAAAAATAGCATGGTAGCAAAATTATATTCATATTTAACTCATGGAAAGACAGCTTCCTGTGTTGTGCTTCCAGACTTCATAGAAACAGAGGAAAAAGCACCTAAGCAACTAGTTGTTCTGGTAGGATTATTCTTCTTTATCTTCTGCTTTTGTTGTAGATACTCTTTGTTAGTGTGTGTATGTACACACTTAAGTATATGCACCATATGCATACAAATATGTGCCAATCTGGTATTTTAGACTAATTTGAGGGGACCAGGACATGTTTCTAAAGGAGACTCCACAACTGCTCTCCTCAGGGACCTGAAAAAATTTCCTTCTTTCAGTGTGCTATTATGTGCACTGGTTCATAATCATGCTTGGAATTCATTAAGACCTCTTCTTGAAGGTATTTCTATCATGTACAGATACCTTTAGTTCAAAATACATTCAAGGACTGTTCTTAAACCTCATATTTACATGAAACAAGCAGATTCTCTTCTCATGTAATTCATATAGCATGGGAGATATAATAGCCAGCTGTGTGTTTCTGCATTTTCAAGTAGGTGCTTAACCCTATGAAAAATCATATCCTACTTTGCTATTTTTTTTTCTGACATTCCTTAAGGCCTGTATTTCCAAACAAAGAAAGAAAAAAATGGGTAGAGAATAACTCTTCCTAACCCACCACACCCAGTTCCTCTTTTTGCAAAACAAGAACTTGAAGAGACTGTTCCATTTTATTAACAAATGCACCAAATGAACATTTTAAGGCATTTCAGCTAATTTCATTGGCAAACTCCTAATTCTGAACATATTTTTACCAAGATTTCCTCCTGAGATGACAGCCTGAACTCATTTTCTCTCCCTCTTTCCCTTGACTCCCCATGTTACCTCCCCTGGAGAGACTGAATGCTGCTGATTGTGCAAATTCAAGTCCATCAGCACTTGTCATCTCTCATGGAATTTACCCTTTGACATTCAGCCTCTATATCCCACTTGGAGGAAGAAGTTTTATCTTCTTCCAGAAGTTGTTTCCTTGGAAAAAGCAAGAAACATGTTCTCCTGTGGGGGAAAAAAGACTCACTTCACCAGAGAGACCTCACAGAGAAAAACCCTATGTTATACTTAATTCATGGGGAGGGGGGAGGTTGCGGGGTGGGTTTTTGTTTTTGTGGTTTTTTTTTTAATGGGGAATCTTTTCCCTTTTTAACTTTAAAGCCTTAAATAGGGACCCTTTAGCCCCAGATTACAGCCATTCACCTCCACTTCCTTGTTTAGGAAATGATGATCCTTGTTTAGGATTGTGATGATATTATCTCACAACAGTAGCTACTCTCCTGCCTTTAAGAACAGCCAGTCTTGTATATATACATTTTAAAAAATTTACTAGGAGAAAAAGATAGAAACTTTCAAGGACTTTTCATTCTTATTCTATTTGACATGAGGAACTCCTAGGTTGTGTTCTCATTTACACCCGTTAAGCCTCATTGAAATCAGTAGCATTGAGCTAATGTAGCTGATTACAGTTTGGCTCATAATCTGTATCCTGTTAACTCACAACACTACTTCCAACAGGTGGAACAAGATGAGATCTGCGGTGTTCCATTTACAGGAATAGTAGCATGCCCATTACTTTTCTGCAGATCATAACGTTGGCTGCTTTGCCTGACAAGGAACATATATCTCAAGATATCAAAATTAGCAGAAATCTTCTTCCTCCTTGTAAATGTGGTTGTTTAGCAATACTGTTTACTAATGGATATGGGTAAAGGAATTTTGGATCTTATTTGCAATTTTTATTTCACTCAGCAAGCAGCAGGATACATTTATACTCTAAATCTATGTTAAGAAGTTAGCTTTGTTATACTTTGTTTTCTGCATTGAATGAAATTATTTTGTCTTCTAACTACAGTTTCACTATAGAGCTTATTATTTGTTGAGGTTATGCTTCAAGGTCATATTTGGGTCATATTGTTAATACTACAGATTTATCCATGAACATGTAACAGGACTTCTTTTAGCGTTCACTCATAGCCAAGCACTTCCTAAATTGTCACACATTCTGGATAAAATTTGGTTTTAGACTCTTATAGAAAAAGTCACTTCTCTCCTCCACAAGAAAAATACTAAATTTTTAGCACCTCTCTTTCTCGGAACAATGTTGGAGAGCAGAAGTACGAAGTAGAAAGCAGGGAGTTAACGTGAGATGTATTTTGTTCTTCTGATGCCATTCTGGGTAAAGAATGACAGCATTAGGTTCATGTGATGAGTCTTAAAACTGGAGTCTTAAAACCTATAACTGTTGGAGACTCTAGAGGTTAGTGGAGAGGTTCAAAGTATGCCCAGCTTTGAGTCGCATTTAGCTTCATTATCCTTATACTAGCATTGCTGAGAATTGCTTAGCTCATTGAATTTAAATAATGAGGTATGCCTGATGCTTAGACCTTTGTAGCCTGGTTTTCTAATAAAATAAGGCTTCTGCATTCTATGCAGAGAGAGAGAGAGACACCAGAGGTTCCTGTAGTCCTGAACCACAGGCTCCTGACTCTTGAAGTTGTGAGATAGCTCTACATGTTGTTGTTACGGTGAACTTGGCAAGGAAGGGACCTCAGGCCTTGTTCCTTCTGCCTCAGTGGGGTCTCATGAGGCACAAAGCCATGGCAAACCAGACCTCAATAGTTAAGTTTTCACTAACCTACACAGGATTTGGTGCATACCCCATGGACTGGATAATGAAACCTTTCCAGAGTTTAGTTATGCCTTCAGTCTTTACTACCCTGCCTGTGGTTCTCTGGCACAGTGATACATATCAGCTGGGGACTTCAATGGGGGTGAGTTGTAGGAATGCCATGTTTTATCTAGGATTTGTTTGTTGGGTTTTTTTTCTCATTTTTCCAGAGTTTAATTCAGTCATAGTGATTATCCAATCTGTCTTGCAGTTTTCTTGGAAAATCATAACTGTAATTGCCATGCTATGCACACCTTTTTGATCACTGTGTTCTTGAGCATAATTGGGAAGATAGATTACAGAGAAACTAAGCATTTTTTATGCTTACAGCTTAGAGCGGCACTAATAAATAACCATAAAATAGTCATCTTGCATCTATAATTTTTCATGGCAGATCCTTATGAAATCATTATGTAATTAATTTCTTCTTCAGTCATGTGAAAGTCCAGGTAAGGAAACTGCATGATGAAATATGAGATCAGCTAAAAGTGTTACCAACCAAATCTTGCATAATTTTTTTTTACTGCTGTAGTTTTCATCTTGTTCTTACATTACAGATGAGTTCTCCAAATATGAAAGTGGGTCCAAAAATCATGATGTTGAACTTCAAGCACTGCAGAAGCTCTGTGGCAGAGTATATTAGCAAGCAGAAAAACATATAATGAAGAATTTCTCATTTTAAATGTACTAATAATCATCAAAAACTATATTTTTCTTAATTTGCTGTGTTTCTATTCATGTTGTGTGAAACTTTGCATCAGTACTATCAGTACTATCAAGATTTACTGAACTTAATTTCAGCCACATAAATGCCAGCTACCCAGCCAAAGCCTGATGTCTAGGTTTCACCTTATAGTAAACATAAAGAGAAGATAAATCAATGGCATTCTAGTGTCATCTCTCTCTTCCCCCCAGCTGTTGAAGGAATATGGGCATTTGGATTACAGCATCCAAAATGCTAGCATGAGGAGACAGGACACACAGTGATATATTTGGGGGTTTTTAATGTGCATTTAAGTACAACTGGCTAGATACATATCAAATATCTTAAGTTTAGCCTAGGTATTACCTGGACCATTTTTTTTTTCATTTGTTTTTGTTCCTCTAAAATTAGAAGTATCATCAGTCTTGAAACAGGATTGTTTGTTATGGTTTCTGTGGAACATACACGTTTATGTAGAGGCACAAATTCCACTGGGGAGAATATACAAGGCAATAAAATACTGTGCAAGTTTAAAAGTTCATGCCATCTTTTAATAACATTTCCCTCACCTTTTTTTTTTTGCCATAGGCAGCTTTGAAAGTTCTGCAGTTTCCAGTAGAATTACTTTGATAAAAATAATTTGAACAAATATTTTCCTTCTTAATTTGACCCTGAACTATCTAATAGATAAAGAAAAATATGCTCAGCTATGGAGAGGTAGAAATATAATTAACTCCCATTGGCAAGAGCACAGTCGTCATGCTCTTCCATAGGATAAGCTCATGCTGTAATACCAATGCTTGTTTATGGATGTCAGCAACAGGCAAGTAAAATTGTTGGATGGGACTCTGAGCAACTCTTCTAGTGAAAAGTGTACCTGCCTGTGGCAATGGAGTTGGAACTAAACAATCTTTAAGTTCCCATCCAACCCAAACCGTTCTATGATTCTATGATACAAATCTGTGCTGTGGCCTTAGCATGAGGTGAAACCTATTCAACTCCGTCCTCTGCAGACAAAGTACTGCATGATCAGTTGAGGGACCACAAATCAGTTCAGATACCTCAAGAGCTGGACCAAAAGGAATTGATCATCTTCTGTTTCTGTCATGTATTAACACTGATTTGTAACAGAAAAAAAAGGTATTTTTATGACCATTTTTGGCCATTTGCCATTACGTTCACTCATGAAACTTACTGAAATCAACTAAGGGTAGAACTGGGCCTTTAGATATGCCCTGTCTTGAAATCTGTGTCAGCTGGAAATTATATTCTCACCATTCATTTGAGGGTCCTTGCTGTTCTCAGAATTAAGAATTACCCTGCTGGAATCCCCAATGCTTTACTTTGTCCTTCCATCTCTTTTACCAGATGTTACAGCCATCACTGCCATCTGTGTCACTTTTCCCCCTGCCTGTTCTTATGTCAGTGGCAATATTTCTCCATTATTCACATGGCATTGAGGTTAGAATTCTTTTCCTTTTTCCTCTTTCACTCTTTTGTAACATCCAGTTCACCTTCTACTGCCACCTTTGCTTATACCTTGCTACTGATGCATGACCTAGCTGGCTACAAGAGTCATTTTTCTGCTGATACTTTAATTCAAATCTACCCATGGGTGGTGGGTAATCTTAATTGCTACCAGCAGGAAGCTGGGCGTACTCCGACTCAGACACCTCTGTCAAGAAATGAGTGGTCATTTGTGACATACTGGAAAGTAAAAGTAGCCAAGGGCATTATCTGACTTGAACTGAGCTGACAGATTTTACGTCTGGAGTCCAACAACCTATTTTAGAAAAAAAAATACATAGAATATTACGTGTGAGAAGGAGAAAAACAAGGAAAGTCACTATATAGAATAAAATGTAGCATGTAACGTCCAGTTCTTATGTGCAAAGGGGACAGAAAACCCACATTGTGCCTATGTTTTAGAAACTTAAGGTATATTCAACCCCGAGTAACACCTTTCTTGCATTTACACATTACTGCATAAAATTTACACAGTATTGCATAAACATTACTGCATTTGTAGGCTTCTAGTAAGAGGCATTGGATGTGAACTTCATTGTCTTTAACAATAACACTTAGCTTTCTTAAAATGCCTATTTCCAACATAAATGAACATGTTCTATCAGTCTTTTGGGCTACTATAATCAATGGACCATTCTAACTTAGAGGCTAATTAGGATGAATAAAGATTATGGAATCTAGCCATAGCTAAGTCATTATATACATTTCTCATTGGTGTATACACTCCAGTTAATACTAGTGTTTTCACTTCTGAAGAGCTCTTCCTGAATCTCAGGTGTCAAAAAAGTGGTAGGATAAACTCATCAGTGGAAGATCTGGTGATTTGCCTAGGTCAGGCAGTAAAGGGATGTCAAAGGAAGGATATTAGATAAACCTCATGGTTTGACACAGCTTGACAAATAAGCAAGTCAAACTCTCATGTGCTGTAAGATTGTTCAAAACGTTGTCTGCAAAACAAACACACCACTGTGTCACTGTTTGTTAATCTTGTTACAGGGAAGTCTTCAAGGAAGATAGGAGACCTATCCCAGACAGACCAAACAGACCAATGTGCTATGAATAGGCTTACTGTCTTACACATGCAGAAATAGGCACCCGACTACCGCTTGAAGTGTTATTCAAAAGCCACTCTGGCAGGTGTATACTATGTAAATGAACTCAGGACAGCTCTGTGCACTTGCTGGTGAATTAATGTGCCAATGATCCCTGATGGAGTGGTACTGGTTTAGTAAAACACTACAACTGCATCAATACAGTGTTGTATCCCAAAAAATAGGTCTGCTTCTCATCAGGGCTTTTTATCTTGGGTTCAGCTCTAACCTGAACACGTGCTATGTGGGCCCCAGTGCTAAGTATTTTCCACTTTCACATTTCCCCCACAAAACCACAGCTTTGCCTGGGTCATCAAGACAGGTTTAGCAGCTGAGTTTTGTAGTATGTTGCACAAGCCAGCTATCCTGCCTCTGAAGCATCCTGCTTGAATATACATGTGTTATTATATCCTGAACCTAGCTCCCCTGACAATTTTGGACGGTGACAGTTTCATAAAATCTTCCCTCCAACCAGTGGCAGTGTAAAACAATAATAAAACAAATCCAAACCCTGTTTGTATTGCAACCTACAGTAATATTGCAGAAAGACATTATTTTCTACACTTAATAAAAAGATCCTTTCAATAGGTTTTTGTACATCTTAAGTGAATAACATCCAGACATATACAGAGTGTGATATGTGTCAAAATCCTTACTGGATGATACTTCTTCTTGTCAGAATGGTAAGAGCACTGATGTAGAGAAATCTTTAGAACAAAGTGGGGCACTGTTTGCTCAGCTAAAAACCTGCTTTCATCTCTCATAAGCAGTCAATGAAAAATATTCCATTGACATATCAAAGTTTATAGGGGTTGCCAAAGGAAAATAAGGGTAGGAAGCTAGGGTGTTTGTCAGGGATAGGTAGAACAAGATCAAGGTACTCTGCCAGCAGCTGACAAGGCAAAAGATTGTAGGTCAGCACTAATAGTGTGTGATTTAGCTCTAAGAAGCCAGTTGTCATATAGCTGCAGCTCGAACATTGTCTCTTCACCACTCATTCTTTGCAACAGGCCCACTTTAACCTTGGTGATTTGAGTGGATGCTCATGCATCAAGTCTGTTAACCGAGCTACTGACAAAGCCTCTAACCTCTACCCAGTAAATCATCTGGTTAGCTGAAACAGAATCAGGTTGCTGTTAACAGGGTTTCATTTTCCATTTTGTTATTTACTAGTGCAGCTGGAGGGGATTTTTCATGCTGTTACACTGCAATCTTTGCTAAAGTTAGCCGAGTTCTTTTGGCAAAGGAGAGCATTGCCATTGCTTGCCCTCCTAGACCCTTACATGGACATACAACCATCGCCCTGCTTAGCTGACCTAATACAACAATGCTGTATCTAGTCCCCAAGAGAACTATTTGTCAGCAGCTATTCCTACATATTCATACTGTGAAATCCTAAATACAAATGAGGGGGTTTTATGCTGCCTGCTCAATTACTAACTTCTTTTTTGTTCTCAGCACGTCCCATAATTCATGACGCAGGCAAGTATTTGTAGAAACTTTCTAAAAAGATAGGAAAAGAATACTAATTTTTTTTTTTTTTCCTGGCATTTTTCCAGTGCTCTGCCTTGTTTTAATCAGAATGGGTGGAACACATATTGCACTTGCTCACACTGCACTAAATCACTTGAATAAACTCGCTACAGAATTCAGTCAAATGTTGCAAAACTTAGTACTGACAATCTGTCAACACTCTAAGGCATTTTGCTCAACAGAATGTGTTACTAAGTACTCTGCCCTTTCAGTTTCATTTCTGAATTCCTGAAGAAAAAAAAATCCCCTTGTTGTTCTCCTGAGAATCCTCACATATGTCAGCCTTATTAAAAATAAGTTGTAGTGTTATCAAGTGTATGTTGTCCATGTTTTCTCAAGGATCAATACAGTTGCAGACACATTCTGCTCCTTTACAGCACCACTTTTTTCTTAAGAAAGAAGTCTACCATTCAGCCAACAAAGAGAAGGTATCTTTTAAAATAAAAACATGTGAAATGGGAAAGTTATTTCAGGGAAGAGCAGGTCTTCCACTCAAATGCTAAATATAAAACCTGGCTGTCAGCTAAAAGGTCCTTGACTGAAGCTGTGTGGATGCAATGGGACAAATGAGTGTGAACACACACACACACATACACACAGTGACTGTGGTGAGTTCCCTCTGTCATGTTGACATCATCTTAGCATTGATTTTCAGTGCTAGTTTATTCTAACCAATTCATTGCCATCCATATTTTTAAAACACTCAAAAGTTTTTTCCATGAGTGCTCATTGCAAGATCAGTGTCCCCTTTTGTTTTAACTACAGCTCAATAAACTGGGAAGAGAACTGCTGGGATCTGAATATGAGCCTTGGGGAGCAGCAATTGTATAGCAGTAGCCTCTCATCTTGCTGTACAGAATTGATCAAAACCACTCTGGTCATGTCTGCTGGGCTGCATGCAGAAAGTGTACATGATCATCTGAGTAAGACATACTCTGAGGAATTACAATCTTTCCACAAATATTAGGTGAGAAGAAAAAGATGCCAAATTTGCCAGGTCAACTGCAAGGTGTAAAATATTAAATCAGCGTAACTTAATATGTATACACCAAATATAAACTATTGCTTTCATTCAAGCTTCAAGTCGATCCTGGTGCCCAGGCATCCCAGAAGCGGACAGGGCTGTGCCTGGGGCTATACTTGTAGGTTACTATTTTTTTTTTGATAATTTCTATCCTGCTGAATATCAGCATGGTGACTAGCAAGATACTAGAAGAATAAAGCACTTAAAGAAAACCTTGTTCTAAATTATCATAGCCCTTTCAGGAGTATACTGAAATGAATATTATTGCTCATTTCTCCAAACCAGGAATATTCAGTTCCTCATACTCTCTTGTAAGCACAACAGGCCACCCTGCAAATTACTTCAAACAATATTTTTCCTAGGATGCTACTCACTACAAACACCACAGAACTCAGTGTTTCAGCTTCATACAAACTTGAACAGTTCAGCAGCTCTTATAAATTATAGGATCTAATTATGCACATTAAAACTATTTGAGGACCTAATAAGGGGCCATCAACAAGACCTCCATGTTGACACCCGTTGCTGCAAAAGGCAAGGGTCCACTTTATACCCATTCATATCTCACAGCCCTGTTTGTGGAAAATCATGTGTGTCTGTAAGAAATATAAACCTGAGGGACGCCACTGGCCTGTTGAGTGAAATGGCTGTGGAAAATGCAGTGTTTGTAAAAAACAGAGCAAGGTCCATTTATTTCTCTTTTAGAGTCAGTGGGAGTCTCAAATCTAAAATCTCCAGCGGTGTGGAAAATGTGACTTGCATAGAGACAGTTGCCATATGGTTACTTCTACATTTACCTGCTCTTGCAGTATGCTGTAGCTGCCCTCTCAGCTGTGCATTTGAACATCTTTCCCATGGATGTAAGGGCAATGGCTGAAGCCATCCTAGGTGTTGCATTTACATGTGGCTGTTGGCCATTCTGGTATCACATTCACACAGCTGGTGCTGCGTAAACCATGGCTGTATCTTCAACACTCACTGTTATGCTTGTGGGCCTATTTCTCTAGAATTTCTCCTGTGTCAGGTCCCCACAACCCAACAGGATGGATGTCATCCTCCAGCCCAGAGTGTGATACTGCTGACTGGCTCCCCCATAACTCGACCCCCCTGCCTGTGCCTGACCCCCAAACTGCAGGATGCTCAAGGAAACTTGGTCTCTCTCAGAACCCTCTTCTCCCCAGTTGGCACCAGCAGTCCCACCTAGCAGCTTTAGAAACTAGCACAAAACTGACAGATTCTCCTTTCAGTATTCCCTGGATGCTAAAGGAACTAGCCAGAATATCAGGGTTGGGTATTCAGACTCTCCCACCCAGTTTTTTCAGTGGCATATTAATGAAAGTAAGTGTGCAAACTTCTTGCAGGATGAGCTGGGCCTTCCTGCTTCTT